>NW_028148748.1:0-478942 GCF_965112155.1 Podarcis liolepis | reverse complement strand
GGCTGTATGGCACCAAGACGCCATCTCCTTGAGTTTGTTTGCGTTTCCTAAATGTCATTACTGTCATCTCTCCCAAATTAATGATACTCTGCTTTCCAATACTATTAAATGAAATAGACACACGATACTTCTGGATGCCTGGGCTTGCAATTAGAACAATCTTCTGGGCGTAAAGGGAACGCAAATTGGTTGCAGCTTGGGGAAGCACGTGCTTTTTCCTGCATTGCACAGTTGCAAGCTCAAGCTCGGAAATGCAAAATAACCTCATAAAAGCTGAAGAAGCTTGTTTAATGAGCATTGATATCTCTTTTATTGCTGCTGGTTAGCTTTTGAAGAAACCTCGCCTGTTTGGAATGGGGATGAAGACAACAGTTTGGCAATTGATAGGCGTAGCACAAATATGTCTCAGTTTGCAGAGGGTGACTGATGAGAAAGAGCTCTTTGGGGGACTGCAAGCGTGCAGTGTTGCTGTTGGGAAAACAGTGCTGCTGTACTAGCTAGCACAGCACCTTCTGAGTAATCGTCTGCTTCACCATACACAACTTCTGTACAGTGGTACCTTGGTTCTCAAATTTAATCCGTTCCGGAAGTCTGTTCCAAAACCAAAGCGTTCCAGAACCAAGGCACGCTTTCCCATATAAAGTAATGCAAAATGGATTAATCCGTTCCAGACTTTTTAAAAACAACCCCTAAAACAGCGATTCAACATGAATTTTACTATCTAATGAGACCACTGATCCATAAAATGAAAGCAATAAACAGTGCTGGATTTTGTTGTTGTTGTTTAGTCGTTTAGTTGTGTCCGACTCTTCATGACTCCATGGACCAGAGCACACCAGGCACTCCTATCGTCCACTGCCTCCTGTAGTTTGGTCAAACTCATGTTAGTAGCTTTGAGAACATTGTCCAAGCATCTCGTCCTCTGTCATCTCCTTCTCCTTGTGCCCTCCATCTTTCCCAACATCAGGGTCTTTTCCAGGGAGTCTTCTCTTCTCATGAGCTCGCCAAAGTATTGGAGCCTCAGCTTCAGGATCTGTCCTTCCAGTGAGAACTCAGGGCTGATTTCCTTTAGAATGGATAGGTTTGATCTTCTTGCACTCCATGGGACTCTCAAGAGTCTCCTCCAGCACCATAACTCAAAAGCATCAATTCTTCGGCAATCAGCCTTCTTTATGGTCCAGCATATAAGCTAGACAAGCTATGCCCCACTTTCTTGGGGGCCCCAAAAAAATTTAAAGGGGAAAAAAAAACGGGATGTACATTTTAAAAATATAAGATAAAAAAGAAATAAAATAAAACCTACATACAGCAACAGTGTTTTGTGTTGTGTAGACTCCTATGATGTAAGTAATGGGCCCCGCCTGCTAGCCTGCTCCCTAAAATATCACTGGTTTGCTCATTTCTCTATATAGGGTGCCTACATTCTGCATGTGCAAATGGCTTCAGATACCTATTAGGTCCATAAATTACCATATAACATATATTCAACACAAGAAACAGTGACAATTTGTTGTTGACAAAGGACAGCTGGACATATAAAGGGCCCCATTACCTCCAGTAACTTAGGGCCTCATCAAACCTAAATCCGGCCCTGACAATAAACAATATACTGCAGCCACACTATCAATCAATCAATCAGTAGCTGAACTGGGTTCCACAGTCGCACACACAAAAAAAGGTCGCACCACTTTAAGGAAATATTGGTACATTGTTACGCTTCTGAACTCATTGATGTGGTTATACTTTCTTGCTTGTTTCCCCTTTCCAAACAAACACAGCTCTCTGCCTCGGGAAAACCCTGCTCCCAGCTTCCAGTGCAAGGGGGCGCTTGCGCCATCGGCGCAGCAGCGAGGGAGGCGCTTCGCTCTCTCTCTCTCCTCCTCCGCGCAAGATCCTTCCTTCTTGGGAAGGCGGAGCGTTTGCGGCCGCTCGCCGATCCCGGGCCGGAGGCGAAAGGCGGCTGCAGGCGAGGCTGAGCCATGGCGGCGGCCGAAGCGCGCCGGGTCCTCGTGTATGGCGGCCGGGGCGCCCTGGGCTCCCAATGCGTGCGCTACTTCCGAGGGAAGAACTGGGTAAGGGCAGCAGCCCCGTGGGGACGAATCGAGGGTGGTGGGGAACGAGGCGCTCTTGGCGTTTCTGCAGATCGGCTGCGTCTGCACGGAGCGCCGTTCCCAAGCCTAATCCCAAGCTTTGCATTCCCCGGGCCTTCCCGGCGCAACGCGTAACGCGCAACGCGCGCGCGTGTGCGCAAAGAGCTCCATCCGCCTCGCTGCAAAAGGAGTCGCGCGGGTTGCGCGTCGCAGCAGCCGCTCGCTCTGCCACGGACTTGCCCGGCGGCCCTTGGTCCTGTCCCTTTCCTTAAAGGTTTTTTTATGCTCTCGGTAGACGAAGCTGCAGGTTGTCGGGCGCAGCCAGCGCTCCTTATCCCCGCGCATCCCCGAAACATCAATTTTACGCGGCGCGTTAAAGGAATCGCAAGGGGACACTTTCAATACTTGTTGGGGAGATGGGAAAGAACAAAGGGCTCTTTCGATATAGGGGGAAAAGCTGTCCTGTTTTTGGGCTTGAGCCTGAGGAAGTGCGCAAAGTACAGTGGTACCTCGGGTTACATACGCTTCAGGTTACAGACTCCACTAACCCAGAAATAGTCCTTCAGGTTAAGAACTTTGCTTCAGGATGAGAACAGAAATTGTGCTGCGGTGGCGGCAGCGGGAGGCCCCATTAGCTAAATTGGTGCTTCAGGTTAAGAACAGTTCCAGGTTAAGTACGGACCTCCAGAACGAATTAAGTACTTAACCTGAGGTACCACTGTATGGGCAACATACCTGAAATAAATCTGCGATGAAAGAATGGACACTCCTCCCTGTTTCCCTTTGAAACTATTTTAGGAAATACTTTTGTTTTCTGGTGCAAAAGACAAAAACACAAAATAAGTACAGTAAATCGCTTTTTAAACAGAATTTTTTTTTCTTTTTAAATCAGTGGGTGGCCAGCATTGACTTGGGAGAAAACGAAGAAGCGAGTGCCAACGTTGTTGTGAAAATGAGCGATTCCTTCGTTGAACAAGCAGATCAGGTAACATGCATGGTATTGATTGTGCCTTGCTCCTGTGTTGGAAGCAATTAAAATGAAAGCAGAAAGATGTTGGGGCAGCTTCTGGGTTGCAAAATAATAGCCATTGTCTAAAATAAGATCCTGTTTGTGTGTGAAATGTTCTTTCCTTTTGGGAAAGACTTTCCGACAGTTTCTTCACCTTCATCAGCTTTATGAAAGGCAGAAAATTCAGTCGGTGCATTTTCTTCCATTTGCCCCATCACTAGGAGGAGCCATACTGACTTAATTTCTGCTTGCCGTGCAGTTGTTAAAGGTTCAGCTGCCAACATTAGGGCAGGGATGTAATAACCCTGGGGAACATTCAGGTGGGAACATCTTGGCTCAAGATGCTGCCTATCCCTTTTAAAGGTCTGCTTGAGTTGTGTGATAACAAACTCAAGTCAAAAGGGCCTGGGTAGCATGAATATGTGTGTGTGTGAGTGAGAGAGATATATATATCGTTGAAATATTTTGCGGTATATCATTTTAAAAGCGTGTTAAGATAAAATGGACTGGTGATCTTGGCACACCTACGTCAACTCCCATGCTTGTTTTTCTGTCGCTTGTTCTTCCTTCCCCCATATTTATTGGTTCTGTTCTAAAAAGAGGAGTCTATATTACCTCCGATTTGCTTGGAACCGACATCCACTGTTCTAGAAGCCCTGCCTTCTAATTTGAGGTGTGGAAGGTTTTATTGACCCAAAACCGTCTTCAGGCATTGTGGTCAAACCCACCCACCCCAATCCAGGGTTGTGGATTGGAAAGAGATTTCAGGATTTGGGATTTAGTCCTGGCAAGCACTGGCTTATATTAAGCCTAGTTCCATTCTATTCCATTATATATACTTTCCCTGATTTCTAAAGCCTGGTTCTGATGGTTAAACGTGACATGGGTTGTGTGTGTGTTTGTTGATTTGCCTGCCTTGCTCAAATCCTAATGCGGGTGGATCCTATTTCTTACATGAAAAGTAGCACACAGGTGAGGGGAGATCAGCTACCCCCCTCATCCCCCCCCCCGTCACTTCAGGCACTTGTTTCCCACCTTGCTTCAATTCCTGTATTAGATGTAGGTCTGAGAAAATTGCAGTTTTGAGATTTGGGCGTATACAAATTCCAGGTATTTCTCTTGGAACTGACACCCCCCACACTACTTCTTTGTCTTCACATATTTAAAGGTGACAGAAGATGTTGGAAAACTCCTGGGCGAAGAAAAAGTCGATGCTATACTTTGTGTCGCCGGTGGTTGGGCTGGAGGCAGCGCGAAAGCAAAATGTAAGCGACAAACTCGTGAATGCCATGGAAGAAATCATTTCTTCTTTGTCTTATAACCAGAGTTTTCAGAATGGCTTCTTTACTTTTCGTGTGTGATCGGAAAATCGAGTATAGTAGCTGTGTCCAACCAATATTGAAAGCTGATGGAAGTTTGTTAAATTGCTAAGCCGTTAGTATCTTGCTAAGGGTCACTGCCCTGCATTCATTTTATGATGCTTTAAGCCGGGGGTGCCCAGGTGGCTGTATCCAGATGCAAAACTGATCCTTGGCAACCCTGTTGATTTTTCAGAAGGTGGTGGAAGGAGGTTTTCCCCCAGCACGTCCTCTCCAGGCTTTGTATCCAGTGATCCCAAAACCACAACACCCTACCAGTGTTTCTCAAACTTGGGTCTCCAGAAGTTGTTGGACTACAGCTCCCATCATCCCTCACCACTGGTCCTGCTGGCTAGGGATGATGGGAGTTGTAGTCCAACAACTGCTGCAGACCCACGTTTGAGAAACACGGCCAAAGGGCCCTATTTCGCACATTACTGCCAGTGGAAAACTGCCAGGGGGAGTTTACCACCCACTTGGCCGTAGCTTGGGACCTCTGGCATGGAGGGGCCCTGCTGCCCCCCGGTTCTCCTGCTGCTGCTAGAGTCTGGCAGAGGAAAATCCAGCCAGAGTCCCAACCACCACCACCACCAAGTCATCTGCTTTTTAAGGGAAATGGTATGGTTGTGTTGTTAAAGCCCAGTTAAAAGGCTTTAAAACCCTCCACCTGGAGGAAGTAATTGACTGGATTCTACCTTGTCCGTTGTTGCACTAGGTCAGAGGTTGGTTTTCTCCATCCAAAGGGGATGTATTCTGCATTGCGGACTTTAAAGCAAATAGACCAGCTGTGGCCTGGAGCTGCTTCAGATGGTGAACTAGTCTTAATGTTGAACCAGGCCTTAACCCTGCCAGTGACCCTGAAGTGAATAGGATCCTGTTTGCCGTGTCTTTAAGAATTATTTGTGTGGGGGTTGCATTCCTGGTCATTGCACGTGTTGGCAGAGCATGCATAAGCCACCCAGCTCTGTTCTGTCCCGTTCTGCCCTGTTCCGGCTCCAGAATCAGCCCATGCATGCACAGTCGCTCATGCTTTGAACCCGTGCAAAACGGGGGTTGCCTGTACTATATTTGCAAAATAAAAGGAACTCCGGTTGAAAATACCGCTTCACAGAGTTTCGCAACATAAAATCTGCACATTCTATAATCCAGTTATGTCTGGCATTTAAGGAGACCATTGGAAAATATTCTCTGTTTTTTAGTGGTTTGGTGGTCGATTCCATTAAATTCCAGGAAAAGAGTTAATGGTTTCTAAAATCAAACCCAGGTTTTTGCATGGTACTACAAAGCACTTTCCAGTGATTATAAAATACTTCAGGACAGGCTTTTGCACATACATATTAGAAACATATTAGAATAGGAGACTATTCTTCAAAGAACTAACTGATCCTAAACAGCTCCATAAGTCTCAATTATGAATGTAATATTTCTGAGATGGTTTGTGTCTAAAAGCGTTCAAAGCATGATTTTCCTGCTCCAACAAAGTATGGGTTTTTGGAGCACATGTAAGCTTGGCTTCAGAGAAGGCCTCCCAGTTTGATAAGCCACAGGTTCCCTGTGACGTTCCAATCAGGCAATTGTGGTCTGTGTGCTCCATTCCAGATAGGATTTGCCAAACACATTCAGATCTTGTTTGTAGGGAATTCTTAAACCACAGTTCGGATGCCATTCATCTAGCAAACCAGGAAATCTCCTCTGAAGCCAGGTATGCAAGAGGAGTAGATTAAGAAAACAGGAAGCACTTAAATCATTGCTCATTTCTGCTTCAGCAAACCATGGTTTGCTGGACCAGAAACATGTAGTTTGACCTGGGCAAGTATAGAACAGAACATTGCTACATATTCCTTCCCTTTCTCTTTGGGAAGCGGGAGCTAGTGTTGGGCCCCCTGTTTTTTAGATTCAGGAGAGCTCAAATCGGAGTCTTCTGGATAATTTGGAGTCTTTTATCTGGGAAGCTCGCCTTAAAACATCATCGTATTCCTTTCACCGTATTGTTACAATATAAACCAATGCAAGAATATAATGAAACAAACGTACAGTAAAACATTAAAGAGAACAAGAAACCAACTGGTATATCTGAAGGAGCATCTCCACCGCCATCATTCAGACACTGAAGTCCATCTCCGAGGGCCTTCTAGCGGTTCCCTCACTGCGAGAAGTGAGGTTACAGGGAACCAGGCAGAGGGCCTTCTCGGTAGTGGCACCCACCCTGAGGAATGCCCTCCCATCAGATGTCTAGGAAATAAACAGCTATCTGACTTTTAGAAGACATCTGAAGGCAACCCTGTTTAGGGAAGATTTTAATGTTTGATGTTTTATTGTGTTTTTAATAATTCTGTTGGGAGCTGCCCAGAGTGGCTGGGGAAACCCAACAAGATGGGCGGGGTATTATTATTATTATTATTATTATTATTACCAAGATTCCTCAGGAATAGGTCTCTCAAGTCGCCAGGTTTTAAGCATATAGTGAAAAGAATACAAAAGATGACCAGTGAAGATCTTGCCATCAGAAGATAACTTTGAAGTCGGTAGGGTGGGTTGTTTTTTTTTAGTTTCTGCTGCAAAACAAGGAATTCAAAACAAGGATCTGAAATCTGACAAACTAAGGGAGGTTTGCAGTTTTGAGCAAGCAACAGTACATGCTGGTTCTGTCTTGATGCCTAATGTGTCCTGGCTTTTCTCTGCTCACCAGCTTTATACAAAAATACTGACCTGATGTGGAAACAAAGTGTTTGGACGTCAACGATCTCTAGCCATTTGGCCACCAAGCACCTGAAGGAAGGGGGCTTGTTGACCCTAACAGGGGCCAAAGCAGCATTAGCTGGAACTCCAGGTAAAATATTGTGGTGTGTTTTGCCAGTATTCTTTGTGGTGTCAGTTATTCCCATTTGAGGAAAAACTAGCCCGGGGTCTTTCAAATTCTCTTTTCCTGCAATGTGTCTGTTGACTAGCTGTTAAGGTCTTTTCAGAGGACATTTTGATGCCAGTAAGGGGATCCATGCTTGAGTGCCACAATCCAGATAAATTTTTTTTGGGGGGGTGAAATAGCAGAAGACTCATAAGCACACTGTTATTTCTAAAATGTGAGACACAGTAAAACTAGGCTGCTGTCTTATTTCTTCAAAATGAGTGGCAGCTCTGCTTGTTTACAATGGATCCTACCTTTAACCTGCCTTCTTCGAAGACCAATGACCTTCAACCCTCTGTCAATAGTTACAAATGTTCCTGGTCTATTTCGTAACTATTGACACAGAAAAGAGTGTGGAAACTGGACAATATTCACTGCTAGCTATAATCTGAGCAGACCCACTGAAATCAATGAACTTTAGTCTATTGATATAAATCAGTCTGTTCTGAGTATGACTTAATGTTGGATGTCAGTCACAGGACATCTGTGTACTCTGCATTAAAAATCAAACTTCTGACCATGGAATCCAAATTCTGTATTGGAAACGATGAATTCTGTGACCTGAATAAATTATGCAAGCTGAACAGGTTTGCTTAATTTATTCTGCTTTTAGCAATCATCACAAGTGGCAGAGTGTAGGGCAGGGGTCAGCAAACTTACTGCGCCTCGGGCCGGTGTCTCCAGTGCTGATTGCGCAGAGGGTGGGAGAGCATGTGCACAGGCCATCTCTGACCCAGATGTGCACCGGAAATAACGCTTGCGCATGTGCATACGCAGAAGCTATTTGCAGTGCTCTCTGACCCGGAAGTGGACATCCGCGCAGTGCAGTGTCGGTAAGAGCGGGTGACGGGGGTCGCCGCAGGCCGGATAAACGAGTCCTTCGGGCCTTATCCGGCCCGCGGTCCTTAGTTTGGGGACCTGACCACCTGCCACTGGAAATGGTACAGCTGGGATTGACACTTTGTTGTACATATAATGAAAAGTGGGGAAAGAAGGTAAAGAGGTGGGCTTCAATGGGAACCTCTCTTTGAGGTAGTAAACTTGTGTTTGGGTGCATGTGAGGGCCAGCATTATGGGATGTTCCTTCATACCAAGCCCACACCTCCAAGAAAACCTTGCAGATAAAAGAAATCTATCCTGCAAAGAAGGGTCTTTCCCTGGCACGCTGGATGTTTATGGGCAGGGAATTAAAAAAATTAAGGCAATCCTATAATCTACAAGCACCAATCATGTTGCCACTGTGTACCATGGTTGGCATATCTGAAGGCAAGTGGCTATCGGAGACCAAAACCGCTGAGAGTTTCCAACGGCGAACCTTTTCAATAGATCATCACGATAAATGCTTTGACGAAAGTTGTGAAGAGCAGTGGCTCTCCGCTGAGATACAAATACAGATAGTTTGAAACTATATTATTGCATCTTTGTTTGTTGGGATGTTATATAATTTGTTCCCTTCAGTTCTTTTATCCAGGGTAAAGGTAAAGGGACCCCTGACCATTAGGTCCAGTTGTGGCCGACTCTGGGGTTGCGGCACTCATCTCACTCTATAGGCCGAAGGAGCTGGCGTACAGTTTCCGGGTCATGTGGCCAGCATGATTAAGCCGCTTTTGGCAAACCAGAGCAGCGCACGGAAACATTGTTTAGCTTCCCACCAGAGTGGTACCTATTTATCTGCTTGCACTTTGACATGCTTTCGAACTGCTAGGTTGGCAGGAGCAGGGACCGAGCACCGGGAACTCACCCCATTGCGGGGATTCGAACAGCCCATCTTCTGATCGGCAAGTCCTAAGCTCTGTGGTTTAACCCACAGCGCCACCTGCGTCCCTTATCAGAGGGTATTGGCTCTAATAAACTGGGTGGTCATTTTCAGTCACATAGTTCTGATTGTAGACTTGCTGCTTGTTTGTGTCACTGTTTTCCTGAAGCTTGAACCCTGGAAAGTTTGAGTCAGGAGCCTCTTTCCCCTACCAACAATCCCTGACAGTCCCCCCCACCCGTAGCAGTCTGAAGTGGTACAGTCCTGGGACAGAGACTTTTGGGGCTTCAGCAGCAACTAGTTTTTGCTCTCACCATGACTTGGCTGACTTCCTTGTTGCAAAATTGCAGCTGACCACTACTCATAGAGGTGCCCATATGGATGTATGCACACAGCGGCTTCCGAAAACAGTGGACCGCTGGGATGGATCCTCACAATTGTATCACATTAGACGGCTCCCTTCCAGATTCCAGAAAAGTTTGGGTTTATTCTCCTGAGGAACTGTGAAACGGTGACAATATTTTGGTGTCTCGTTCAAACAGCTCTGCTTCCCTTTTATTGCACAAAGCTGATGTTTTCTTCCTTTTGTTTTAGGAATGATAGGTTATGGCATGGCCAAAGGAGCAGTCCACCAGCTTTGCCAGAGCCTCTCGGGTGCAAACAGTGGGTTGCCACCGGGGTCTGCCGCGGTTGCCATTCTCCCGTAAGTGGTGGCATTTTAATCCTTACAGCACCCTCTGCTTTAGGTTTTTTCATATGCCCAGTTTGTTCCATGTTGAAGAAGCAACCTCTGAAATCAGTGGCTTGTGGTCTATGTGAACTCTTGGCCTGTCAACTCGAAATTGCAATTGCTTGAGAATCATGGACAAGGGATGGATTCATTCTGTTTAACTTTTACATTTCATTAACATTAAATTTCCCTCTGCTGAAAGCAAATACTTTTAATTTGAACCTGTTGGATTTCTCTCTATATATCTCTCCCTCTCTTTCTCTTTTCTTGTTTTGCATTAATTTATAATTTGAGTGGTATAATTGCTAGGGGACCGAACTACAGATTGGGAAATCCTGCTTTGAATCTTGAACTCTTGAACCCTTCACAGGACTTTAGGCAACCATGTTATTGTGTAAGCATGGGTCAGATTGCAGCCCCAATTCTTGTGTCCTGTTTATTGGGCCATGAATGCATGTGTTAATTCTGTTCATACCTGGGTGGTCATTATTCAAAATGCACTTTTTAGAGTATGTATGTTGCTGCTATCAGATTAATAATAATAATAATAATATATTTTTTTTATATCCCGCCCTCCCCAGCTGAAGCCGGGCTCAGAGCAGCTAACAACAGTAAAATGATAAAACATTCTAAAATCATTTCATTATAAAATCGGTTCAAATCAAATTAATGGCAACCATTGGGCTAGAGTTCTGTGAGGATTGCCAAAGGAGGGAGTCAGGCTGTGCCCTGGCCAAAGGCCGGGTGGAACAGCTCTGTCTTGCAGGCCCTGCGGAAAGATGTCAAGTCCCGCAGGGCCCTAGTCTCTTGTGACAGAGCGTTCCACCAGATCGGAGCCACAGCCGAAAAACCCTCACCCTGGTTGAGGCCAGCCTAACCTCTCTGTGGCCTGGGACCTTCAAGATGTTTTTCTTTGAAGACCGTAAGTTCCTCCGTGGGACATACCAGGAGAGGCGGTCCCGTAGGTACGAGGGTTCTAGGCCGTGTAGGGCTTTGAAGGTTAAAACTAGCACCTTAAACCTGATCCTGTACTCCACCGGGAGCCAGTGCAGCTGGTATAGCACTGGGTGAATGTGATCCCGCAGCAAGGACCCCATAAGGAGCCTCGCCGCAGCATTCTGCACCCGCTGGAGTTTCTGGGTCAGTCTCAAGGGCAGCCCCACGTAGAGCGAGTTACAATAATCCAGAATAAGGTTGAAGTTTCAGTCTGATGTTTTCCTTTGAAAACGGTATTTAATTAGCGCCTGAAATCAGTGGCACCTATTCCTGGGCACCTGTTTGGGGACTGCAGCCATGGTGTATTTATGTGGCAATGACATGATACTGACCATCTGATGGTCAAATTGCATGTAACAAGCATGCATGTGAGAGACAGTCCTAGGTGGGATGCTGCAAGGCAGCTTTGGAAATATAGTGGACCCTCTGGATATGAACTTAATTCATCGCGGGGGTCTGTACTTATCCCAAAAAGTCTGTATCCGGAGGTGATGCTTCTGTGCACATGTGCGGTGCAATAGAGCGCTTCTGCACATGTGCACGCGGCGAAACCCAGAAGTACAGACTTCTGGGTTTGCCGCGTTCATAACTCGAAATTACGTTACCCGAAGGTAACGTAACCCAAGGTACCACTGTAGATAATGTTATGCACAGGAGCAGTTGGAAGAGGTGCCTAATCTTTTCCCAGCCACCATTTGTGTGAGACGCCATTTTGCCTCTGGATAAGAGATGCTTGCATGCAAGTGAGTAATTCCTATTGCTCAAAGGTGCGCAGTCAGTTTCAGTATAGTCACCGAGAAGGCGAGATCTTAATAAAAAGGGCAATCTCCACCTTCCACTGTCCTCAACGTGCTGCGTGCGTTGTGACAGAGAAGAAACGCAGGCAACATTTATCAGATGTAGCAGTGTACCAACTGAAGAGCTTATCTTTCTTTGCCCCAGGGTTACCTTGGATACACCGATGAACAGGAAATCTATGCCTGATGCAGATGTCAGCTCCTGGACACCGTTAGATTTCATTGCCGAGTGAGTAAACAGAGGCTTCCTTGCTCAACAGCTGCTGCTTTAGGGCGTTGCTTTTTACGTCCAGGTCGCCTGTGCCTTCAGATTCTGGAGTGCAGATCCAGAGTCACTAGAAGTTAAATGCCCTTCTGTGAAGTGGAAGTGGCTGAACTTGGCTTGGGAGAGTGATTCTGAAAGCATGGGTGTCAGGGGCTCAGGAACAGAGGCACAGGGGAGAGAGGAAATGGAGAGCGAAGGGGAAGAATCTGAGGGCAGCGTAGGGGAGTATGACAGTGACCCGAGAGATTCCATGAGCTTCTCCAGCGAATCAGAAGATTCCCAGAAGGAGGCGCCGATGGTCAGGGCAAGGGGGGTCCCAGGAGGGACGCACCAGAAACAAGGGGCCAGCGGGGACTCCCAAAGCAGCAGCGGGAGATCAGGACCAGCTTCCCCACCAGAGCGTAGTGGGGGGGGGAGAGTCCCATGTGTCAGGGCCAGCGTCTCCTCCAGCAGGGAGAGAAGATGAGTCAGGGCTGACCACGCCTCTATCGGAGAGTGGGGGAACGGAGGGGAGGTCAGGTCCAGCTAGCCTCCCCGAAGGGGGAAGCAGTGACAGGAGCAGTGTAACGGTCAGGAGGAAGGTTGCCGGCTGGGCGCGCGCGCCAAGTTTGAATGTACAGGCGCGTGGGACAGCAGAAAACCCGGATTGGGAACCAGGTCCTAAAGCCCGCCGGAGGCAGGGGGAAGACTCAGGGGACTCAGCGTCAGAAGAGTCTAGGAAGGGCGAGACCCCAGCTGACAGGCGGACCCAGAGGAGGAAAGAGCAAAGGAAGAGGTGGAGCAAGGCTAGAGTCTTAAACTGGTGTCTGGGGGGAGGAGATTCAGATGGAGCTTCAGCGGTCTAGAGTTTCAGACGTAGAGCTGCACGCTGCGGCTGTGAAAGCGAAACTGAACTTCAATAAAGACTTTTGTATATAACAACGAACCGGCGTTGGTCCTTAGTGAGCTGGGACCTCGGGCAGCTCTGACAATGGGTTGTGGGAATTGATGGATCAGCTCAAAATTGCCTTTATGGCCTGTGCATAGGCAGCATCAGGGTGGATAAAAATAAATTATTATTTTTTTTAAATCCCCCAAAATCAGATTTTTAAAAAATTTAAATCAGATTTTTTAAATAAAATGCTTTTGGAGGAAAAATCTTTCTAAAGATAGTTTTCTGTTTAGATTATATAGTCCAAAGGCTATTCATCAGGAAATAAGGATTTGTTTTAAGTTTTTCATGTGTGCTAAAACTCAGTCTTTTTTTTAAAAAAAAGTTTAACCACATCAGTTAACAAACATGGATACATATGCTATAATGTTATTGCTTTAGTTAAATAAGTTGTTTAAATTGTTCCTAAGGAAATGGTTATTTTTCTCCTTCCAATAAAGTACAGCAGAAAAATTGTCCAAACATAAACAGTTAACTTATTACACCTCACAATAATTTCATAATTATCTGTCTTATGTATTTCTAATAGTATAACCAAATCAGTAATTTTTGATATAACTGTAAAAACTACTCTGAAAAATTATTATTCTAAAAATGAAACCTTCATCTGGTTGTAAATATTAAGATTATTAAGATTATACCAGCAAGAATGAGTCTTCCTGAAATAAAAATAAAAGTAAATCAAGTCTTACTGACTGGTGATTTAAATCATGATTTTAAATCGTGATTTAAATCGATTTGATTTAAATAAAATCCACCCTGGGCAGTACGAATCAAGAACGCTGCCTAGTCCTATTTGGCTGCCTTCAGAGGAGGCCCCATGTAGAACGCATTGCAGTAATCTAACCTAGAGGTTACCAGACTGTAGACAACAGCAGCTAGGCTGTCCCTGTCCAGGAAGGTCCCAGCTGAAGTTGGTGGAAGGGTGACAGTAGCGGTACTTAGGGTGGATTCAGTACCCAACTGAAACATCCTGAAGCAAGCTTTCAAACTCATTTCCTGTCGAAGGGGAATAATAATGGCTTGCTTCCTTGCGGCAGAAATAATAATAATAAATTAAAATAAATATAAGTTACTCAGTATACCAGGCCAGTCATGCCGAGGCAACGCAGGTCTGGGCTTGGTCAGGGCCTCAGGTGGGTTCCGTGGCAGAAGAAAGGTGGGATATAAATGTATAAGAGAGAAGAAAGAATGGATAGATGTTGAATATTCTAAAATGACAAGGTTAGGACTGCAGTCCTAAGCACTTGCTAGGGAGCCAGCTCCTTTGAACACTGGATTTACTTCTAGGTAGCATGTATAGAATTGCAATATGAAATGTATTTAGGAGGAGTGTTGGACACCAAATCTCTGACCTGAGAAGCTTCTACACTATTTTTTTTTAAGCAGTTCAAATATCATTTACATTACAGTGGTTCTCAACCTGTGGGTCCCCAGATGTTGTTGGACTACAACTCCCATCATCCCTGAGCTCTGGCCTTGCTAGCTAGGGGTGATGGGAGTTGTAGTTCAACAACATCTGGGGACCCACAGGTTGAGATAGGCTGATTTATAACGTGAAGCTTTAGGACAAGCTTCCTCGACCTCAGCCCTCCAGATGTTTTTGGCCTACAACACCTGTGATCGCTAGCTAGCAGGACCAGTGGTCAGGGATGATGGGAATTGTAGTCTCAAAACATCGGGAAGGCTGAGGTTTAGGAAGCCTGCTTTAGGAATTGAATTAATTCACAAAATGTTGATCTCTGTTTTTAACAGAACCTTTTATGACTGGATCACTGGAAAAAACCGTCCATGTTCTGGGAGTTTGATCCAAGTAGTAACCACAGGAGGAAAGACGGAGCTGTCTGCTTCTCATCTCTGAGCGGTCATATGTGCAAACAGCAGTGAAGTGGAGATGCAAAGTGTGTATGTGTGTGTGTGTGTAGTTTGTGCAGTCTTCTCCTTCTGCCAGTAAAATGGTCTTATTTGTCGAGCAAGACCTGAGGTCATATTTGTGTTGCTTGATGTTAGCCAGGCGCACTTAATTATCCAAAGGTACAAAGCGTCTTGTGAATCAGGGCTGTGAATTTGAAGATTCACTAATGGCCTGTCTGCAGCGTTTTCTACAGAATTATGCCGAGTCTTAAGAAAAGCAAACAGTGAGCAGCAAAACTGTGTTTTAATTGTATGAAATGCATATATTTCACTTTTGCGGAAGTTCTGCTGTGGGGTTTTCCGCCCCACACTTTATCCTGAATGCTGCCTAGATAGTCAATTACGTCAGGTGTAATTATTAACCGTCACATCAACACAGACCAAACATGCAGTCTTACTGTCTTTCCTCCTGGATGTTGTGTGATAAATCAAGAAGATCCATTGAAATCTGTGGGACAAAACATACAAATGACAGTATTGGTTGTAAACTGTACCGCAGCAAGCTGTTGTCTGTGTTGTGGTAGGTGGCAGTGTTGAAATGCTCCTATACCTGGACAGACTTCTCGCTAAACAATACACATACAACACACATGTGTGCAGAGCTTTTCCCTCGAGAAATTATCCAGCCATTTATCCCCTACTCTCAACTGCACATGGAGCTGTTTATAAGCGACGAGGTTGAACGAGGAAACATTATTTTGCCTTAAAAGCTATTCAACAGTCAGCACAGTTCAAACCTTTTCTGAAAGGGAGCCAGTTCACCAAAGCTATGGGGAAGATTTTGTGGGGTGGGGAATAGGTTGTCGTCCAAAGCCTTATTGTACAAAGAGACGTAGCTGGATGTTTGCTTATGGTATATGCAGCAACGTCACCTTCAATCAGCTGGGAGCACCAACCAGCAAATCGCTTCATTGCTTGTCATGCACATCATGCCTCTTGTAATTTCATACCGTGATTTTTTTAAAGTGCTCTAAAATAGCCCCAGTTGCGGATATTGCCATATATTGAATTTTGTCCTCAATAAACTTATTTAGAAGCCCGCAGGTTGTACATTTTATGTGGCCTCTTATGTACTCTTACATCAAATGCTGTCAGTTTTTGTCTCCAAAGCAAGTCATGGGCCTTCACTTACCCCTCCTTTTAATAGATGGACAGTCTAGTAAAGGAATCTGCAACAAAGGTGCTAGACCTCAAGATTTAGATAACTGGAGCAAAGGGCATTTGCGCCAGCAAAACTTCATTTACTCTTAAGGAATTGCGTCTGCTTCTGAACACTAGATTTGCGCAGCCTCCTCTGCTGTTTTCCTTGACATCTGAATTTGTTTACTCCAATTTTCCAGGGTGTTGTTTTTTCCAAGGCTGCCTGTTGGCTTGTACATCCCTTGATTATTTGCGGCTTAATGTATCAGCCAATTCTGCTGAAAACATGGTATTTGAGGTGAATGTCTAAGATCTTTTCGGAAGCAAACTACAACAATGTTGTTATAATAAAGTAGATTTGTGTGCGCAAATTGGGTCATTATGATTCCCCCCACCCCCCGAACAAAAGGAAGGGCTTCCTGAAGCCCGTATTCAAACTCTACATGCCTTGGTTAGAGTCCACCTCATACCATTTTCCTGAGATTTTTTGGGGCCTTCTAAAATGGACTGCCATGTTGTCTTACACAGATTCAAACATGGGTTTTCAGTGAATTTGTTCCTGTGTTCGTTCAGTCTCTGATAACACATTCACATGTCATCTACTAAAAACTTCCCTTCTGACGGTTACACCATTTGTATTTTATGATGGATCTTTTCTGTAAGAGCAAATGCCACACATGGTGGCATTTTAGTGAATCCTTTATATCCAGAATATGAGATCTGAGAGAGGAGAGTTACATGCCACGGCAGATTTTATGGCAATCGAGGTCTTAAAATTGAACAGTTGGTTTTCTATAATTCTATAATTCCATTGCAAAGTATAGGAAGCCATTACCAAGCGATTGGGGGGGGGGAGTGGTCCTCATAGAGAATAATAGCGAGTGGCAACATTGAGTTTTTACTGGGTATTCAACCTCTGTCACTATAGCTGTGGTGTAGAGCAGTGAAGACTGTAAACTGGGAAATCAACAGATAATTTTGGTACTAAACAACTCTTCGCATCACCCTCCCACGTAATATGGGTTTAATAATGGCCTTCCTTACAGGACGGTTGTAGGGTTTACTGAGATAATCTCTACACCCCACCCCAGCTTAAAAAAACACATCTAGCGAATCAAGTGGTGGCAATGGTAATAGAGAACCGGAGACCACCCTCTTGCATAGAGATTGCCTCAAGATTTTGGGCATCACTGCTAGAAATTGCCCTGGCATGAAAGAAAGCCGCTATTTCACTCCTGTCATCTATTTAAGGCAGGAATGTCCAAGAGTCCGTTTTGAGGGCCTAATCCGGCCCGCTGGTTGGTTTAATCCAGCCCCTGTGGCAGTTTATTTCCTGGGGTAAAATCCTTTAAAAAAGCCCTCAACAACTACCATCCTAGAAAAAGCACAACAACTTCAATCCTAAAAAGGTCAACAACTTTGGTCGGCCCTCGCAGCCCTTCACTTCATCAAATCTGGCCCTCTGAATAACACTGGATACCACTGAAGTAAGGGAAGGGAAATGGGCTGAAATTTTTTTAAAATAGAATAGGAAAAGGGGAATGTGCATTCACACACACACACACACACACACACACACAGCAGTGGAAGTTCCACAATTGCCTATTTTTCGCTCTATAAGACGCACCTGACCATAAGACGCACCTAGTTTTAGAGGGGGAGTTTTAGTGGCATAGCCGCTGCGGAGGCTTCAGGCAGCTATCCCTGAAGCCAGGAGAGCAAGAGGGGAGAGCTGCACTCTGGAAGTTTCGCGTTGCTTTCGCTGAAGCCATGGAGCCTGCATTCGCTCCATAAGACGCACACACATTTCCCCTTACTTCTTAGGAGGGGAAAAGTGCATCGTATAGAGCAAAAAATATGGTACATTGTAGGTATTTGGTAGATTAAATCTAGCCTTCCAAGCAAACATGCATAGCATTCAAATGAACCTCTGTGCAGACTTTAGTGGGTTGAGCCAATGGTCATAGGATCATGTAGGATCTACTTGAGATTTCTGCACTGCAGGGGAATGGACTAGATGACTCTGAGGCTTAGGGATTTTTTCAAAAACAGTTGTTCAGACGTCGAGGGCTAATTCTGTTTCCGATGATAAAAACCCATCTCCCCCCCCCCCAAAAAAAATTTCAGGGGATCATTTGCAACAGTTTGGCACCATTTTTGAGTGAATAGCAGAACGTCAGATTTTTGCTGAAATTGTGACCGCGCGGCTAAGGGATTTTTTTCAAAAAAGGTTGTTCAGACGTCGAGGGCAAATTCTGTTTCCGATGATAATAACCCTTCTGTTTCCCCTGAAAAACCATTCCGTGGGTACGTATGCAACAGTTTGGCACCATTTTTGAGTGAATTGCAGAACGTCAGATTTTTGCTGGAATTGTGAAAAAAAGTTGTTCAGACATCGAGGGCTAATTCTGTTTCCGATGATAAAAACCCATCTTTCCCCCCTGAAAAAACTTTTGGCAATTCAATCAAAAATGTTGCCAACTGGTTGCAAATGCTCCCCTGAAAGCTTTGGCGATGGAAACAGAAGGCTTTTTATCACAGGACAAGAAATCAGCCCTCAACAACTTAACCGGCAGAAAATATTTTTTTGAAAAAATCCGTAAGCCCCGGGGTCACATTTTCAGCAAAAATCTGACTTTTGGCAATTCACTCGAAAATGGTGCCAACTGGTTGCAAATGCTCCCCTGAAAGCTTTGGCAGTCGAAACAGAAGGCTTTTTATCACAGGACAAGAAATCAGCCCTCAACAACTTAACCGGCGGAAAATATTTTTTTGAAAAAATCCCTAAGCCCCGGGGTCACAATTTCAGTAAAAATCTGACTTTTGGCAATTCACTGAAAAATGGTGCCAAACACTTGCAAATGCTCCCCTGAAAGCTTTGGCGATGGAAACAGAAGGCTTTTTATCACAGGACAAGAAATCAGCCCTCAGCAACTTAACCGGCGGAAAATATTTTTTTAAAAAAATCCATAAGCCCCGGGGTCACAATTTCAGGAAAAATCTGACTTTTGGCAATTCACTCAAAAATGGTGCCAAACACTTGCAAATGCTCCCCTAAAAGCATTGGCGATGGAAACAGAAGGCTTTTTATCACAGGACAAGAAATCAGCCCTCAACAACTTAACCGGCGGAAAATATTTTTTTTAAAAAATCCATAAGCCCCGGGGTCACAATTTCAGCAAAAATCTGACTTTTGGCAATTCACTCAAAAATGGTGCCAACTGGTTGCAAATGCTCCCCTGAATGCTTCGGCAGTCAAAACAGACGGCGTTTTATCACAGGACAAGAAATCCACCCTCAACAACTTAAGCGGCGGAAAAAGATTTTTTTCAGCAAAAATCTGACTTTTGGCAATTCACTGAAAAATGGTGCCAATCGGTTGCAAATGCTCCCCTAAAAGCTTTGGCGATGGAAACAGAAGGCTTTTTATCACAGGACAAGAAATCAGCCCTCAACAACTTAACCGGCAGAAAATATTTTTTTGAAAAAATCCATAAGCCCCGGGGTCACAATTTCAGGAAAAATCTGACTTTTGGCAATTCACTGAAAAATGGTGCCAAACACTTGCAAATGCTCCCCTAAAAGCTTTGGCGATGGAAACAGAAGGCTTTTTATCACAGGACAAGAAATCAGCCCTCAACAACTTAACCGGCGGAAAATATTTTTTTGAAAAAATCCCTAAGCCCCGGGGTCACAATTTCAGCAAAAATCTGACTTTTGACAATTCACTCAAAAATGGTGCCAAACGGTTGCAAATGCTCCCCTGAAAGCTTCGGCAGTTGAAACAAAGGGATTTTAATCACAGTACAAGAAATCAGCCCTCAACAACTTAACCAGCGGGAAAAGATGTTTTTCAGCAAAAAATTGACTTTTGTCAATTCACTGGAAAATGGTGCCAACCGGTTGCAAATGCTCCCCTGAAAGCTTTGGCAATGAAAACAGAAGGCTTTTTATCACAGGACAAGAAATCAGCCCTCAACAACTTAACCGGCAGAAAATATTTTTTTGAAAAAATCCCTAAGCCCTGGGGTCACAATTTCAGGAAAAATCTGACTTTTGGCAATTCACTCGAAAATGGTGCCAAACACTTGCAAATGCTCCCCTGAAAGCTTTGGCAATGGAAACAGAAGGCTTTTTATCACAGGACAAGAAATCAGCCCTTAACAACTTAACCGGCAGAAAATATTTTTTTGAAAAAATCCCTAAGCCCCGGGGTCACAATTTCAGGAAAAATCTGACTTTTGGCAATTCACTGAAAAATGGTGCCAAACACTTGCAAATGCTCCCCTGAAAGCTTTGGCGATGGAAACAGAAGGCTTTTTATCACAGGACAAGAAATCAGCCCTGAACAACTTAACCGGCGGAAAATATTTTTTTGAAAAAATCCATAAGCCCCGGGGTCACAATTTCAGCAAAAATCTGACTTTTGGCAATTCACTGAAAAATGGTGCCAAACACTTGCAAATGCTCCCCTGAAAGCTTTGGCGGTGGAAATAGAAGGCTTTTTATCACAGGACAAGAAATCAGCCCTCAACAACTTAACCGGCGGAAAATATTTTTTTGAAAAAATCCCTAAGCCCCGGGGTCACAATTTCAGCAAAAATCTCACTTTTGACAGTTCACTCAAAAATGGTGCCAAACGGTTGCAAATGCTCCCCTGAAAGCTTCGGCAGTTGAAACAAAGGGATTCTTATCACAGTACAAGAAATCAGCCCTCAACAACTTAACCGGCGGGAAAAGATGTTTTTCAGCAAAAATCTGACTTTCGGCAATTCACTGAAAAATGGTGCCAAACACTTGCAAATGCTCCCCTAAAAGCTTTGGCGATGGAAACAGAAGGCTTTTTATCACAGGACAAGAAATCAGCCCTCAACAACTTAACCGGCGGAAAATATTTTTTTGAAAAAATCCCTAAGCCCCGGGGTCACAATTTCAGCAAAAATCTGACTTTTGGCAATTCACTCGAAAATGGTGCCAAACACTTGCAAATGCTCCCCTAAAAGCTTTGGCGATGGAAACAGAAGGCTTTTTATCACAGGACAAGAAATCAGCCCTCAACAACTTAACCGGCGGAAAATATTTTTTTGAAAAAATCCCTAAGCCCCGGGGTCACAATTTCAGCAAAAATCTGACTTTTGGCAATTCACTCGAAAATGGTGCCAACTGGTTGCAAATGCTCCCCTGAATGCTTCGGCAGTCAAAACAGAAGGCGTTTTATCACAGGACAAGAAATCCACCCTCAACAACTTAAGCGGCGGAAAAAGATTTTTTTCAGCAAAAATCTGACTTTTGGCAATTCACTGAAAAATGGTGCCAAACACTTGCAAATGCTCCCCTGAAAGCTTTGGCGATGGAAACAGAAGGCTTTTTATCACAGGACAAGAAATCAGCCCTCAGCAACTTAACCGGCGGAAAATATTTTTTTGAAAAAATCCATAAGCCCCGGGGTCACAATTTCAGGAAAAATCTGACTTTTGGCAATTCACTGAAAAATGGTGCCAAACACTTGCAAATGCTCCCCTGAAAGCTTTGGCGATGGAAACAGAAGGCTTTTTATCACAGGACAAGAAATCAGCCCTCAGCAACTTAACCGGCGGAAAATATTTTTTTGAAAAAATCCATAAGCCCCGGGGTCACAATTTCAGCAAAAATCTGACTTTTGGCAATTCAATCAAAAATGTTGCCAACTGGTTGCAAATGCTCCCTTGAAACTTTGGCAGTCGAAACAGAAGGCTTTTTATCACAGGACAAGAAATCAGCCCTCAGCAACTTAACCGGCGGAAAATATTTTTTTAAAAAAATCCATAAGCCCCGGGGTCACAATTTCAGGAAAAATCTGACTTTTGGCAATTCACTCAAAAATGGTGCCAAACGGTTGCAAATGCTCCCCTGAAAGCTTCGGCAGTTGAAACAAAGGGATTTTTATCACAGTACAAGAAATCAGCCCTCAACAACTTAACCGGCGGGAAAAGATGTTTTTCAGCAAAAATTTGACTTTTGGCAATTCACTGAAAAATGGTGCCAAACACTTGCAAATGCTCCCCTGAAAGCTTTGGCGATGAAAACAGAAGGCTTTTTATCACAGGACAAGAAATCAGCCCTCAACAACTTAACCGGCAGAAAATATTTTTTTGAAAAAATCCCTAAGCCCCGGGGTCACAATTTCAGGAAAAATCTAACTTTTGGCAATTCACTCAAAAATGGTGCCAAACACTTGCAAATGCTCCCCTAAAAGGTTTGGCAATGGAAACAGAAGGCTTTTTATCACAGGACAAGAAATCAGCCCTCAGCAACTTAACCAGCGGAAAATATTTTTTTGAAAAAATCCCTAAGCCCCGGGGTCACAATTTCAGCAAAAATCTGACTTTTGACAATTCACTCAAAAATGGTGCCAAACGGTTGCAAATGCTCCCCTGAAAGCTTTGGCGATGGAAACAGAAGGCTTTTTATCACAGGACAAGAAATCAGCCCTTAGCAACTTAACCGGCGGAAAATATTTTTTTGAAAAAATCCATAAGCCCGGGGTCACAATTTCAGGAAAAATCTGACTTTTGGCAATTCACTGAAAAATGGTGCCAAACACTTGCAAATGCTCCCCTAAAAGGTTTGGCAATGGAAACAGAAGGCTTTTTATCACAGGACAAGAAATCAGCCCTCAGCAACTTAACCAGCGGAAAATATTTTTTTGAAAAAATCCCTAAGCCCCGGGGTCACAATTTCAGCAAAAATCTGACTTTTGACAATTCACTCAAAAATGGTGCCAAACGGTTGCAAATGCTCCCCTGAAAGCTTCGGCAGTTGAAACAAAGGGATTTTTATCACAGTACAAGAAATCAGCCCACAACAACTTAACCAGTGGGAAAAGATGTTTTTCAGCAAAAAATTGACTTTTGGCAATTCACTGGAAAATGGTGCCAAACACTTGCAAATGCTCCCCTGAAAGCTTTGGCGATGGAAACAGAAGGCTTTTTATCAGGGGCCAGAAATCAGCCCTGAACAACTTAACCGGCGGAAAATATTTTTTTGAAAAAATCCCTAAGCCCCGGGGTCACAATTTCAGCAAAAATCTGACTTTTGACAATTCACTCAAAAATGGTGCCAAACGGTTGCAAATGCTCCCCTGAAAGCTTCGGCAGTTGAAACAAAGGGATTTTTATCACAGTACAAGAAATCAGCCCTCAACAACTTAACCAGTGGGAAAAGATGTTTTTCAGCAAAAAATTGACTTTTGGCAAATCACTGAAAAATGCTGCCAAACACTTGCAAATGCTCCCCTGAAAGCTTTGGCGATGGAAACAGAAGGCTTTTTATCAGGGGCCAGAAATCAGCCCTGAACAACTTAACCGGCGGAAAATATTTTTTTGAAAAAATCCATAAGCCCCGGGGTCACAATTTCAGCAAAAATCTGACTTTTGGCAATTCACTCAAAAATGGTGCCAAACACTTGCAAATGCTCCCCTGAAAGCTTTGGCGGTGGAAATAGAAGGCTTTTTATCACAGGACAAGAAATCAGCCCTCAACAACTTAACCGGCGGAAAATATTTTTTTGAAAAAATCCCTTAGCCCCGGGGTCACAATTTCAGCAAAAATCTGACTTTTGGCAATTCACTCAAAAATGGTGCCAACTGGTTGCAAATGCTCCCCTGAATGCTTCGGCAGTCAAAACAGACGGCGTTTTATCACAGGACAAGAAATCCACCCTCAACAACTTAAGCGGCGGAAAAAGATTTTTTTCAGCAAAAATCTGACTTTTGGCAATTCACTGAAAAATGGTGCCAATCGGTTGCAAATGCTCCCCTAAAAGCTTTGGCGATGGAAACAGAAGGCTTTTTATCACAGGACAAGAAATCAGCCCTCAACAACTTAACCGGCAGAAAATATTTTTTTGAAAAAATCCATAAGCCCCGGGGTCACAATTTCAGGAAAAATCTGACTTTTGGCAATTCACTGAAAAATGGTGCCAAACACTTGCAAATGCTCCCCTAAAAGGTTTGGCAATGGAAACAGAAGGCTTTTTATCACAGGACAAGAAATCAGCCCTCAGCAACTTAACCGGCGGAAAATATTTTTTTGAAAAAATCCCTAAGCCCCGGGGTCACAATTTCAGCAAAAATCTGACTTTTGACAATTCACTCAAAAATGGTGCCAAACGGTTGCAAATGCTCCCCTGAAAGCTTCGGCAGTTGAAACAAAGGGATTTTTATCACAGTACAAGAAATCAGCCCTCAACAACTTAACCGGCGGGAAAAGATGTTTTTCAGCAAAAAATTGACTTTTGGCAATTCACTGAAAAATGGTGCCAAACACTTGCAAATGCTCCCCTGAAAGCTTTGGCGATGAAAACAGAAGGCTTTTTATCACAGGACAAGAAATCAGCCCTCAACAACTTAACCGGCAGAAAATATTTTTTTGAAAAAATCCCTAAGCCCCGGGGTCACAATTTCAGGAAAAATCTAACTTTTGGCAATTCACTCAGAAATGGTGCCAAACACTTGCAAATGCTCCCCTAAAAGCTTTGGCGATGGAAACAGAAGGCTTTTTATCACAGGACAAGAAATCAGCCCTCAACAACTTAACCGGCGGAAAATATTTTTTTAAAAAAATCCCTAAGCCCCGGGGTCACAATTTCAGCAAAAATCTGACTTTTGGCAATTCACTCGAAAATGGTGCCAACTGGTTGCAAATGCTCCCCTGAATGCTTCGGCAGTCAAAACAGACGGCGTTTTATCACAGGACAAGAAATCCACCCTCAACAACTTAAGCGGCGGAAAAAGATTTTTTCCAGCAAAAATCTGACTTTTGGCAATTCACTGAAAAATGGTGCCAATCGGTTGCAAATGCTCCCCTAAAAGCTTTGGCGATGGAAACAGAAGGCTTTTTATCACAGGACAAGAAATCAGCCCTCAACAACTTAACCGGCCAAAAATATTTTTTTGAAAAAATCCATAAGCCTCGGGGTCACAATTTCAGGAAAAATCTGACTTTTGGCAATTCACTGAAAAATGGTGCCAAACACTTGCAAATGCTCCCCTAAAAGGTTTGGCGATGGAAACAGAAGGCTTTTTATCACAGGACAAGAAATCAGCCCTCAGCAACTTAACCGGCGGAAAATATTTTTTTGAAAAAATCCCTAAGCCCCGGGGTCACAATTTCAGCAAAAATCTGACTTTTGACAATTCACTCAAAAATGGTGCCAAACGGTTGCAAATGCTCCCCTGAAAGCTTCGGCAGTTGAAACAAAGGGATTTTTATCACAGTACAAGAAATCAGCCCTCAACAACTTAACCGGCGGGAAAAGATGTTTTTCAGCAAAAATTTGACTTTTGGCAATTCACTGAAAAATGGTGCCAAACACTTGCAAATGCTCCCCTGAAAGCTTTGGCGGTGGAAATAGAAGGCTTTTTATCACAGGACAAGAAATCAGCCCTCAACAACTTAACCGGCGGAAAATATTTTTTTAAAAAAATCCCTAAGCCCCGGGGTCACAATTTCAGCAAAAATCTCACTTTTGACAATTCACTCAAAAATGGTGCCAAACGGTTGCAAATGCTCCCCTGAAAGCTTCGGCAGTTGAAACAAAGGGATTTTTATCACAGTACAAGAAATCAGCCCTCAACAACTTAACCGGCGGGAAAAGATGTTTTTCAGCAAAAATTTGACTTTTGGCAATTCACTGAAAAATGGTGCCAAACACTTGCAAATGCTCCCCTGAAAGCTTTGGCGATGAAAACAGAAGGCTTTTTATCACAGGACAAGAAATCAGCCCTCAACAACTTAACCGGCAGAAAATATTTTTTTGAAAAAATCCCTAAGCCCCGGGGTCACAATTTCAGGAAAAATCTAACTTTTGGCAATTCACTCAAAAATGGTGCCAAACACTTGCAAATGCTCCCCTAAAAGGTTTGGCAATGGAAACAGAAGGCTTTTTATCACAGGAGAAGAAATCAGCCCTCAGCAACTTAACCAGCGGAAAATATTTTTTTGAAAAAATCCCTAAGCCCCGGGGTCACAATTTCAGCAAAAATCTGACTTTTGACAATTCACTCAAAAATGGTGCCAAACGGTTGCAAATGCTCCCCTGAAAGCTTTGGCGATGGAAACAGAAGGCTTTTTATCACAGGACAAGAAATCAGCCCTTAGCAACTTAACCGGCGGAAAATATTTTTTTGAAAAAATCCATAAGCCCGGGGTCACAATTTCAGGAAAAATCTGACTTTTGGCAATTCACTGAAAAATGGTGCCAAACACTTGCAAATGCTCCCCTAAAAGGTTTGGCAATGGAAACAGAAGGCTTTTTATCACAGGACAAGAAATCAGCCCTCAGCAACTTAACCAGCGGAAAATATTTTTTTGAAAAAATCCCTAAGCCCCGGGGTCACAATTTCAGCAAAAATCTGACTTTTGACAATTCACTCAAAAATGGTGCCAAACGGTTGCAAATGCTCCCCTGAAAGCTTCGGCAGTTGAAACAAAGGGATTTTTATCACAGTACAAGAAATCAGCCCTCAACAACTTAACCAGTGGGAAAAGATGTTTTTCAGCAAAAAATTGACTTTTGGCAATTCACTCGAAAATGGTGCCAAACACTTGCAAATGCTCCCCTAAAAGCTTTGGCGATGGAAACAGAAGGCTTTTTATCACAGGACAAGAAATCAGCCCTCAACAACTTAACCGGCGGAAAATATTTTTTTGAAAAAATCCCTAAGCCCCGGGGTCACAATTTCAGCAAAAATCTGACTTTTGGCAATTCACTCGAAAATGGTGCCAACTGGATGCAAATGCTCCCCTGAATGCTTCGGCAGTCAAAACAGAAGGCGTTTTATCACAGGACAAGAAATCCACCCTCAACAACTTAAGCGGCGGAAAAAGATTTTTTTCAGCAAAAATCTGACTTTTGGCAATTCACTGAAAAATGGTGCCAAACACTTGCAAATGCTCCCCTGAAAGCTTTGGCGATGGAAACAGAAGGCTTTTTATCACAGGACAAGAAATCAGCCCTTAACAACTTAACCGGCAGAAAATATTTTTTTGAAAAAATCCATAAGCCCCGGGGTCACAATTTCAGGAAAAATCTGACTTTTGGCAATTCACTGAAAAATGGTGCCAAACACTTGCAAATGCTCCCCTGAAAGCTTTGGCGATGGAAACAGAAGGCTTTTTATCACAGGACAAGAAATCAGCCCTCAGCAACTTAACCGGCGGAAAATATTTTTTTGAAAAAATCCATAAGCCCCGGGGTCACAATTTCAGCAAAAATCTGACTTTTGGCAATTCAATCAAAAATGTTGCCAACTGGTTGCAAATGCTCCCTTGAAACTTTGGCAGTCGAAACAGAAGGCTTTTTATCACAGGACAAGAAATCAGCCCTCAGCAACTTAACCGGCGGAAAATATTTTTTTAAAAAAATCCATAAGCCCCGGGGTCACAATTTCAGGAAAAATCTGACTTTTGGCAATTCACTCAAAAATGGTGCCAAACGGTTGCAAATGCTCCCCTGAAAGCTTCGGCAGTTGAAACAAAGGGATTTTTATCACAGTACAAGAAATCAGCCCTCAACAACTTAACCGGCGGGAAAAGATGTTTTTCAGCAAAAATTTGACTTTTGGCAATTCACTGAAAAATGGTGCCAAACACTTGCAAATGCTCCCCTGAAAGCTTTGGCGATGAAAACAGAAGGCTTTTTATCACAGGACAAGAAATCAGCCCTCAACAACTTAACCGGCAGAAAATATTTTTTTGAAAAAATCCCTAAGCCCCGGGGTCACAATTTCAGGAAAAATCTAACTTTTGGCAATTCACTCAAAAATGGTGCCAAACACTTGCAAATGCTCCCCTAAAAGGTTTGGCAATGGAAACAGAAGGCTTTTTATCACAGGACAAGAAATCAGCCCTCAGCAACTTAACCAGCGGAAAATATTTTTTTGAAAAAATCCCTAAGCCCCGGGGTCACAATTTCAGCAAAAATCTGACTTTTGACAATTCACTCAAAAATGGTGCCAAACGGTTGCAAATGCTCCCCTGAAAGCTTTGGCGATGGAAACAGAAGGCTTTTTATCACAGGACAAGAAATCAGCCCTTAGCAACTTAACCGGCGGAAAATATTTTTTTGAAAAAATCCATAAGCCCGGGGTCACAATTTCAGGAAAAATCTGACTTTTGGCAATTCACTGAAAAATGGTGCCAAACACTTGCAAATGCTCCCCTAAAAGGTTTGGCAATGGAAACAGAAGGCTTTTTATCACAGGACAAGAAATCAGCCCTCAGCAACTTAACCAGCGGAAAATATTTTTTTGAAAAAATCCCTAAGCCCCGGGGTCACAATTTCAGCAAAAATCTGACTTTTGACAATTCACTCAAAAATGGTGCCAAACGGTTGCAAATGCTCCCCTGAAAGCTTCGGCAGTTGAAACAAAGGGATTTTTATCACAGTACAAGAAATCAGCCCTCAACAACTTAACCAGTGGGAAAAGATGTTTTTCAGCAAAAAATTGACTTTTGGCAATTCACTGGAAAATGGTGCCAAACACTTGCAAATGCTCCCCTGAAAGCTTTGGCGATGGAAACAGAAGGCTTTTTATCACAGGACAAGAAATCAGCCCTTAACAACTTAACCGGCAGAAAATATTTTTTTGAAAAAATCCATAAGCCCCGGGGTCACAATTTCAGGAAAAATCTGACTTTTGGCAATTCACTGAAAAATGCTGCCAAACACTTGCAAATGCTCCCCTGAAAGCTTTGGCGATGGAAACAGAAGGCTTTTTATCACAGGACAAGAAATCAGCCCTGAACAACTTAACCGGCGGAAAATATTTTTTTGAAAAAATCCATAAGCCCCGGGGTCACAATTTCAGCAAAAATCTGACTTTTGGCAATTCACTGAAAAATGGTGCGAAACACTTGCAAATGCTCCCCTGAAAGCTTTGGCGGTGGAAATAGAAGGCTTTTTATCACAGGACAAGAAATCAGCCCTCAACAACTTAACCGGCGGAAAATATTTTTTTGAAAAAATCCCTAAGCCCCGGGGTCACAATTTCAGCAAAAATCTGACTTTTGGCAATTCACTCAAAAATGGTGCCAACTGGTTGCAAATGCTCCCCTGAATGCTTCGGCAGTCAAAACAGACGGCGTTTTATCACAGGACAAGAAATCCACCCTCAACAACTTAAGCGGCGGAAAAAGATTTTTTTCAGCAAAAATCTGACTTTTGGCAATTCACTGAAAAATGGTGCCAATCGGTTGCAAATGCTCCCCTAAAAGCTTTGGCGATGGAAACAGAAGGCTTTTTATCACAGGACAAGAAATCAGCCCTCAACAACTTAACCGGCAGAAAATATTTTTTTGAAAAAATCCATAAGCCCCGGGGTCACAATTTCAGGAAAAATCTGACTTTTGGCAATTCACTGAAAAATGGTGCCAAACACTTGCAAATGCTCCCCTAAAAGGTTTGGCAATGGAAACAGAAGGCTTTTTATCACAGGACAAGAAATCAGCCCTCAGCAACTTAACCGGCGGAAAATATTTTTTTGAAAAAATCCCTAAGCCCCGGGGTCACAATTTCAGCAAAAATCTGACTTTTGACAATTCACTCAAAAATGGTGCCAAACGGTTGCAAATGCTCCCCTGAAAGCTTCGGCAGTTGAAACAAAGGGATTTTTATCACAGTACAAGAAATCAGCCCTCAACAACTTAACCGGCGGGAAAAGATGTTTTTCAGCAAAAAATTGACTTTTGGCAATTCACTGAAAAATGGTGCCAAACACTTGCAAATGCTCCCCTGAAAGCTTTGGCGATGAAAACAGAAGGCTTTTTATCACAGGACAAGAAATCAGCCCTCAACAACTTAACCGGCAGAAAATATTTTTTTGAAAAAATCCCTAAGCCCCGGGGTCACAATTTCAGGAAAAATCTAACTTTTGGCAATTCACTCAGAAATGGTGCCAAACACTTGCAAATGCTCCCCTAAAAGCTTTGGCGATGGAAACAGAAGGCTTTTTATCACAGGACAAGAAATCAGCCCTCAACAACTTAACCGGCGGAAAATATTTTTTTAAAAAAATCCCTAAGCCCCGGGGTCACAATTTCAGCAAAAATCTGACTTTTGGCAATTCACTCGAAAATGGTGCCAACTGGTTGCAAATGCTCCCCTGAATGCTTCGGCAGTCAAAACAGACGGCGTTTTATCACAGGACAAGAAATCCACCCTCAACAACTTAAGCGGCGGAAAAAGATTTTTTCCAGCAAAAATCTGACTTTTGGCAATTCACTGAAAAATGGTGCCAATCGGTTGCAAATGCTCCCCTAAAAGCTTTGGCGATGGAAACAGAAGGCTTTTTATCACACGACAAGAAATCAGCCCTCAACAACTTAACCGGCAGAAAATATTTTTTTGAAAAAATCCATAAGCCTCGGGGTCACAATTTCAGGAAAAATCTGACTTTTGGCAATTCACTGAAAAATGGTGCCAAACACTTGCAAATGCTCCCCTAAAAGGTTTGGCGATGGAAACAGAAGGCTTTTTATCACAGGACAAGAAATCAGCCCTCAGCAACTTAACCGGCGGAAAATATTTTTTTGAAAAAATCCCTAAGCCCCGGGGTCACAATTTCAGCAAAAATCTGACTTTTGACAATTCACTCAAAAATGGTGCCAAACGGTTGCAAATGCTCCCCTGAAAGCTTCGGCAGTTGAAACAAAGGGATTTTTATCACAGTTCAAGAAATCAGCCCTCAACAACTTAACCAGCGGGAAAAGATGTTTTTCAGCAAAAAATTGACTTTTGGCAATTCACTGGAAAATGGTGCCAACCGGTTGCAAATGCTCCCCTGAAAGCTTTGGCGATGAAAACAGAAGGCTTTTTATCACAGGACAAGAAATCAGCCCTCAACAACTTAACCGGCAGAAAATATTTTTTTGAAAAAATCCCTAAGCCCTGGGGTCACAATTTCAGGAAAAATCTGACTTTTGGCAATTCACTCGAAAATGGTGCCAAACACTTGCAAATGCTCCCCTGAAAGCTTTGGCGATGGAAACAGAAGGCTTTTTATCACAGGACAAGAAATCAGCCCTTAACAACTTAACCGGCAGAAAATATTTTTTTGAAAAAATCCATAAGCCCCGGGGTCACAATTACAGGAAAAATCTGACTTTTGGCAATTCACTGAAAAATGGTGCCAAACGGTTGCAAATGCTCCCCTGAAAGCTTTGGCGATGGAAACAGAAGGCTTTTTATCACAGGACAAGAAATCAGCCCTGAACAACTTAACCGGCGGAAAATATTTTTTTGAAAAAATCCATAAGCCCCGGGGTCACAATTTCAGCAAAAATCTGACTTTTGGCAATTCACTCAAAAATGGTGCCAAACGGTTGCAAATGCTCCCCTGAAAGCTTCGGCAGTTGAAACAAAGGGATTTTTATCACAGTACAAGAAATCAGCCCTCAACAACTTAACCAGTGGGAAAAGATGTTTTTCAGCAAAAAATTGACTTTTGGCAATTCACTGGAAAATGGTGCCAAACACTTGCAAATGCTCCCCTGAAAGCTTTGGCGATGGAAACAGAAGGCTTTTTATCACAGGACAAGATATCAGCCCTTAACAACTTAACCGGCAGAAATTTTTTTTTGAAAAAATCCATAAGCCCCGGGGTCACAATTTCAGGAAAAATCTGACTTTTGGCAATTCACTGAAAAATGCTGCCAAACACTTGCAAATGCTCCCCTGAAAGCTTTGGCGATGGAAACAGAAGGCTTTTTATCACAGGACAAGAAATCAGCCCTGAACAACTTAACCGGCGGAAAATATTTTTTTGAAAAAATCCCTAAGCCCCGGGGTCACAATTTCAGCAAAAATCTGACTTTTGGCAATTCACTGAAAAATGCTGCCAAACACTTGCAAATGCTCCCCTGAAAGCTTTGGCGGTGGAAATAGAAGGCTTTTTATCACAGGACAAGAAATCAGCCCTCAACAACTTAACCGGCGGAAAATATTTTTTTGAAAAAATCCCTAAGCCCCGGGGTCACAATTTCAGCAAAAATCTCACTTTTGACAATTCAGTCAAAAATGGTGCCAAACGGTTGCAAATGCTCCCCTGAAAGCTTCGGCAGTTGAAACAAAGGGATTCTTATCACAGTACAAGAAATCAGCCCTCAACAACTTAACCGGCGGGAAAAGATGTTTTTCAGCAAAAATTTGACTTTCGGCAATTCACTGAAAAATGGTGCCAACCGGTTGCAAATGCTCCCCTGAAAGCTTTGGCGATGAAAACAGAAGGCTTTTAATCACAGGACAAGAAATCAGCCCTCAACAACTTAACCGGCAGAAAATATTTTTTTGAAAAAATCCCTAAGCCTCGGGGTCACAATTTCAGGAAAAATCTGACTTTTGGCAATTCACTGAAAAATGGTGCCAATCGGTTGCAAATGCTCCCCTGAAAGCTTTGGCGATGGAAACAGAAGGCTTTTTATCACAGGACAAGAAATCAGCCCTTAGCAACTTAACCGGCGGAAAATATTTTTTTGAAAAAATCCATAAGCCCCGGGGTCACAATTTCAGGAAAAATCTGACTTTTGGCAATTCACTGAAAAATGGTGCCAAACACTTGCAAATGCTCCCCTAAAAGGTTTGGCAATGGAAACAGAAGGCTTTTTATCACAGGACAAGAAATCAGCCCTCAGCAACTTAACCAGCGGAAAATATTTTTTTGAAAAAATCCCTAAGCCCCGGGGTCACAATTTCAGCAAAAATCTGACTTTTGACAATTCACTCAAAAATGGTGCCAAACGGTTGCAAATGCTCCCCTGAAAGCTTCGGCACTTGAAACAAAGGGATTTTTATCATAGTACAAGAAATCAGCCCTCAACAACTTAACCAGTGGGAAAAGATGTTTTTCAGCAAAAAATTGACTTTTGGCAATTCACTCGAAAATGGTGCCAAACACTTGCAAATGCTCCCCGGAAAGCCTTGGCGATGGAAACAGAAGGCTTTTTATCACAGGACAAGAAATCAGCCCTTAACAACTTAACCGGCAGAAAATATTTTTTTGAAAAAATCCATAAGCCCCGAGGTCACAATTTCAGGAAAAATCTGACTTTTGGCAATTCACTGAAAAATGCTGCCAAACACTTGCAAATGCTCCCCTGAAAGCTTTGGCGATGGAAACAGAAGGCTTTTTATCACAGGACAAGAAATCAGCCCTGAACAACTTAACCGGCGGAAAATATTTTTTTGAAAAAATCCATAAGCCCCGGGGTCACAATTTCAGCAAAAATCTGACTTTTGGCAATTCACTGAAAAATGGTGCCAATCGGTTGCAAATGCTCCCCTGAAAGCTTTGGCGATGGAAACAGAAGGCTTTTTATCACAGGACAAGAAATCAGCCCTTAGCAACTTAACCGGCGGAAAATATTTTTTTGAAAAAATCCATAAGCCCCGGGGTCACAATTTCAGCAAAAATCTCACTTTTGACAATTCACTCAAAAATGGTGCCAAACGGTTGCAAATGCTCCCCTGAAAGCTTCGGCAGTTGAAACAAAGGGATTTTTATCACAGTACAAGAAATCAGCCCTCAACAACTTAACCGGCGGGAAAAGATGTTTTTCAGCAAAAATTTGACTTTCGGCAATTCACTGAAAAATGGTGCCAACCGGTTGCAAATGCTCCCCTGAAAGCTTTGGCGATGAAAACAGAAGGCTTTTTATCACAGGACAAGAAATCAGCCCTCAACAACTTAACCGGCAGAAAATATTTTTTTGAAAAAATCCCTAAGCCCCGGGGTCACAATTTCAGGAAAAATCTAACTTTTGGCAATTCACTCAGAAATGGTGCCAAACACTTGCAAATGCTCCCCTAAAAGCTTTGGCGATGGAAACAGAAGGCTTTTTATCACAGGACAAGAAATCAGCCCTCAACAACTTAACCGGCGGAAAATATTTTTTTAAAAAAATCCCTAAGCCCCGGGGTCACAATTTCAGCAAAAATCTGACTTTTGGCAATTCACTCGAAAATGGTGCCAACTGGTTGCAAATGCTCCCCTGAATGCTTCGGCAGTCAAAACAGACGGCGTTTTATCACAGGACAAGAAATCCACCCTCAACAACTTAAGCGGCGGAAAAAGATTTTTTCCAGCAAAAATCTGACTTTTGGCAATTCACTGAAAAATGGTGCCAATCGGTTGCAAATGCTCCCCTAAAAGCTTTGGCGATGGAAACAGAAGGCTTTTTCTCACAGGACAAGAAATCAGCCCTCAACAACTTAACCGGCAGAAAATATTTTTTTGAAAAAATCCATAAGCCTCGGGGTCACAATTTCAGGAAAAATCTGACTTTTGGCAATTCACTGAAAAATGGTGCCAAACACTTGCAAATGCTCCCCTAAAAGGTTTGGCGATGGAAACAGAAGGCTTTTTATCACAGGACAAGAAATCAGCCCTCAGCAACTTAACCGGCGGAAAATATTTTTTTGAAAAAATCCCTAAGCCCCGGGGTCACAATTTCAGCAAAAATCTGACTTTTGACAATTCACTCAAAAATGGTGCCAAACGGTTGCAAATGCTCCCCTGAAAGCTTCGGCAGTTGAAACAAAGGGATTTTTATCACAGTTCAAGAAATCAGCCCTCAACAACTTAACCAGCGGGAAAAGATGTTTTTCAGCAAAAAATTGACTTTTGGCAATTCACTGGAAAATGGTGCCAACCGGTTGCAAATGCTCCCCTGAAAGCTTTGGCGATGAAAACAGAAGGCTTTTTATCACAGGACAAGAAATCAGCCCTCAACAACTTAACCGGCAGAAAATATTTTTTTGAAAAAATCCCTAAGCCCTGGGGTCACAATTTCAGGAAAAATCTGACTTTTGGCAATTCACTCGAAAATGGTGCCAAACACTTGCAAATGCTCCCCTGAAAGCTTTGGCGATGGAAACAGAAGGCTTTTTATCACAGGACAAGAAATCAGCCCTTAACAACTTAACCGGCAGAAAATATTTTTTTGAAAAAATCCATAAGCCCCGGGGTCACAATTACAGGAAGAATCTGACTTTTGGCAATTCACTGAAAAATGGTGCCAAACGGTTGCAAATGCTCCCCTGAAAGCTTTGGCGATGGAAACAGAAGGCTTTTTATCACAGGACAAGAAATCAGCCCTGAACAATTTAACCGGCGGAAAATATTTTTTTGAAAAAATCCATAAGCCCCGGGGTCACAATTTCAGCAAAAATCTGACTTTTGGCAATTCACTGAAAAATGGTGCCAAACACTTGCAAATGCTCCCCTGAAAGCTTTGGCGGTGGAAATAGAAGGCTTTTTATCACAGGACAAGAAATCAGCCCTCAACAACTTAACCGGCGGAAAATATTTTTTTGAAAAAATCCCTAAGCCCCAGGGTCACAATTTCAGCAAAAATCTCACTTTTGACAATTCACTCAAAAATGGTGCCAAACGGTTGCAAATGCTCCCCTGAAGGCGTCGGCAGTTGAAACAAAGGGATGCTTATCACAGTACAAGAAATCAGCCCTCAACAACTTAACCGGCGGGAAAAGATGTTTTTCAGCAAAAATTTGACTTTCGGCAATTCACTGAAAAATGGTGCCAACCGGTTGCAAATGCTCCCCTGAAAGCTTTGGCGATGAAAACAGAAGGCTTTTTATCACAGGACAAGAAATCAGCCCTCAACAACTTAACCGGCAGAAAATATTTTTTTGAAAAAATCCCTAAGCCCCGGGGTCACAATTTCAGGAAAAATCTGACTTTTGGCAATTCACTGAAAAATGGTGCCAATCGGTTGCAAATGCTCCCCTGAAAGCTTTGGCGATGGAAACAGAAGGCTTTTTATCACAGGACAAGAAATCAGCCCTTAGCAACTTAACCGGCGGAAAATATTTTTTTGAAAAAATCCATAAGCCCCGGGGTCACAATTTCAGGAAAAATCTGACTTTTGGCAATTCACTGAAAAATGGTGCCAAACACTTGCAAATGCTCCCCTAAAAGGTTTGGCAATGGAAACAGAAGGCTTTTTATCACAGGACAAGAAATCAGCCCTCAGCAACTTAACCAGCGGAAAATATTTTTTTGAAAAAATCCCTAAGCCCCGGGGTCACAATTTCAGCAAAAATCTGACTTTTGACAATTCACTCAAAAATGGTGCCAAACGGTTGCAAATGCTCCCCTGAAAGCTTCGGCAGTTGAAACAAAGGGATTTTTATCACAGTACAAGAAATCAGCCCTCAACAACTTAACCAGTGGGAAAAGATGTTTTTCAGCAAAAAATTGACTTTTGGCAATTCACTGGAAAATGGTGCCAACCGGTTGCAAATGCTCCCCTGAAAGCTTTGGCGATGAAAACAGAAGGCTTTTTATCACAGGACAAGAAATCAGCCCTCAACAACTTAACCGGCAGAAAATATTTTTTTGAAAAAATCCCTAAGCCCCGGGGTCACAATTTCAGGAAAAATCTGACTTTTGGCAATTCACTCAAAAATGGTGCCAACTGGTTGCAAATGCTCCCCTGAATGCTTCGGCAGTCAAAACAGAAGGCGTTTTATCACAGGACAAGAAATCCACCCTCAACAACTTAAGCGGCGGAAAAAGATTTTTTTCAGCAAAAATCTGACTTTTGGCAATTCACTGAAAAATGGTGCCAAACACTTGCAAATGCTCCCCTGAAAGCTTTGGCGATGGAAACAGAAGGCTTTTTATCACAGGACAAGAAATCAGCCCTTAACAACTTAACCGGTAGAAAATATTTTTTTGAAAAAATCCATAAGCCCCGGGGTCACAATTTCAGGAAAAATCTGACTTTTCGCAATTCACTGAAAAATGGTGCCAATCAGTTGCAAATGCTCCCCTGAAAGCTTTGGCGATGGAAACAGAAGGCTTTTTATCACAGGACAAGAAATCAGCCCTCAGCAACTTAACCGGCGGAAAATATTTTTTTGAAAAAATCCATAAGCCCCGGGGTCACAATTTCAGCAAAAATCTGACTTTTGGCAATTCAATCAAAAATGTTGCCAACTGGTTGCAAATGCTCCCTTGAAACTTTGGCAGTCGAAACAGAAGGCTTTTTATCACAGGACAAGAAATCAGCACTCAGCAACTTAACCGGCGGAAAATATTTTTTTAAAAAAATCCATAAGCCCCGGGGTCACAATTTCAGGAAAAATCTGACTTTTGGCAATTCACTCAAAAATGGTGCCAAACGGTTGCAAATGCTCCCCTGAAAGCTTCGGCAGTTGAAACAAAGGGATTTTTATCACAGTACAAGAAATCAGCCCTCAACAACTTAACCGGCGGGAAAAGATGTTTTTCAGCAAAAATTTGACTTTTGGCAATTCACTGAAAAATGGTGCCAAACACTTGCAAATGCTCCCCTGAAAGCTTTGGCGATGAAAACAGAAGGCTTTTTATCACAGGACAAGAAATCAGCCCTCAACAACTTAACCGGCAGAAAATATTTTTTTGAAAAAATCCCTAAGCCCCGGGGTCACAATTTCAGGAAAAATCTAACTTTTGGCAATTCACTCAAAAATGGTGCCAAACACTTGCAAATGCTCCCCTAAAAGCTTTGGCGATGGAAACAGAAGACTTTTTATCACAGGACAAGAAATCAGCCCTCAACAACTTAACCGGCGGAAAATATTTTTTTTAAAAAATCCCTAAGCCCCGGGGTCACAATTTCAGCAAAAATCTGACTTTTGGCAATTCACTCGAAAATGGTGCCAACTGGTTGCAAATGCTCCCCTGAATGCTTCGGCAGTCAAAACAGACGGCGTTTTATCACAGGACAAGAAATCCACCCTCAACAACTTAAGCGGCGGAAAAAGATTTTTTTCAGCAAAAATCTGACTTTTGGCAATTCACTGAAAAATGGTGCCAATCAGTTGCAAATGCTCCCCTGAAAGCTTTGGCGATGGAAACAGAAGGCTTTTTATCACAGGACAAGAAATCAGCCCTCAGCAACTTAACCGGCGAAAAATATTTTTTTGAAAAAATCCATAAGCCCCGGGGTCACAATTTCAGCAAAAATCTGACTTTTGGCAATTCAATCAAAAATGTTGCCAACTGGTTGCAAATGCTCCCTTGAAACTTTGGCAGTCGAAACAGAAGGCTTTTTATCACAGGACAAGAAATCAGCCCTCAGCAACTTAACCAGCGGGAAAAGATGTTTTTCAGCAAAAAATTGACTTTTGGCAATTCACTGGAAAATGGTGCCAAACACTTGCAAATGCTCCCCTAAAAGGTTTGGTAATGGAAACAGAAGGCTTTTTATCACAGGACAAGAAATCAGCCCTCAGCAACTTAACCGGCGGAAAATATTTTTTTGAAAAAATCCCTAAGCCCCGGGGTCACAATTTCAGCAAAAATCTGACTTTTGACAATTCACTCAAAAATGGTGCCAAACGGTTGCAAATGCTCCCCTGAAAGCTTCGGCAGTTGAAACAAAGGGATTTTTATCACAGTTCAAGAAATCAGCCCTCAACAACTTAACCAGCGGGAAAAGATGTTTTTCAGCAAAAAATTGACTTTTGGCAATTCACTGGAAAATGGTGCCAACCGGTTGCAAATGCTCCCCTGAAAGCTTTGGCGATGAAAACAGAAGGCTTTTTATCACAGGACAAGAAATCAGCCCTCAACAACTTAACCGGCAGAAAATATTTTTTTGAAAAAATCCCTAAGCCCTGGGGTCACAATTTCAAGATAAATCTGACTTTTGGCAATTCACTCGAAAATGGTGCCAAACACTTGCAAATGCTCCCCTGAAAGCTTTGGCGATGGAAACAGAAGGCTTTTTATCACAGGACAAGAAATCAGCCCTTAACAACTTAACCGGCAGAAAATATTTTTTTGAAAAAATCCATAAGCCCCGGGGTCACAATTACAGGAAAAATCTGACTTTTGGCAATTCACTGAAAAATGGTGCCAAACACTTGCAAATGCTCCCCTGAAAGCTTTGGCGATGGAAACAGAAGGCTTTTTATCACAGGACAAGAAATCAGCCCTGAACAACTTAACCGGCGGAAAATATTTTTTTGAAAAAATCCATAAGCCCCGGGGTCACAATTTCAGCAAAAATCTGACTTTTGGCAATTCACTGAAAAATGGTGCCAAACACTTGCAAATGCTCCCCTGAAAGCTTTGGCGGTGGAAATAGAAGGCTTTTTATCACAGGACAAGAAATCAGCCCTCAACAACTTAACCGGCGGAAAATATTTTTTTGAAAAAATCCCTAAGCCCCGGGGTCACAATTTCAGCAAAAATCTCACTTTTGACAATTCACTCAAAAATGGTGCCAAACGGTTGCAAATGCTCCCCTGAAAGCTTCGGCAGTTGAATCAAAGGGATTTTTATCACAGTACAAGAAATCAGCCCTCAACAACTTAACCGGCGGGAAAAGATGTTTTTCAGCAAAAATTTGACTTTCGGCAATTCACTGAAAAATGGTGCCAACCGGTTGCAAATGCTCCCCTGAAAGCTTTGGCGATGAAAACAGAAGGCTTTTTATCACAGGACAAGAAATCAGCCCTCAACAACTTAACCGGCAGAAAATATTTTTTTGAAAAAATCCCTAAGCCCCGGGGTCACAATTTCAGGAAAAATCTGACTTTTGGCAATTCACTGAAAAATGGTGCCAATCGGTTGCAAATGCTCCCCTGAAAGCTTTGGCGATGGAAACAGAAGGCTTTTTATCACAGGACAAGAAATCAGCCCTTAGCAACTTAACCGGCGGAAAATATTTTTTTGAAAAAATCCATAAGCCCCGGGGTCACAATTTCAGGAAAAATCTGACTTTTGGCAATTCACTGAAAAATGGTGCCAAACACTTGCAAATGCTCCCCTAAAAGGTTTGGCAATGGAAACAGAAGGCTTTTTATCACAGGACAAGAAATCAGCCCTCAGCAACTTAACCAGCGGAAAATATTTTTTTGAAAAAATCCCTAAGCCCCGGGGTCACAATTTCAGCAAAAATCTGACTTTTGACAATTCACTCAAAAATGGTGCCAAACGGTTGCAAATGCTCCCCTGAAAGCTTTGGCGATGGAAACAGAAGGCTTTTTATCACAGGACAAGAAATCAGCCCTTAACAACTTAACCGGCAGAAAATATTTTTTTGAAAAAATCCATAAGCCCCGGGGTCACAATTTCAGCAAAAATCTGACTTTTGGCAATTCACTGAAAAATGGTGCCAAACACTTGCAAATGCTCCCCTGAAAGCTTTGGCGGTGGAAATAGAAGGCTTTTTATCACAGGACAAGAAATCAGCCCTCAACAACTTAACCGGCGGAAAATATTTTTTTGAAAAAATCCCTTAGCCCCGGGGTCACAATTTCAGGAAAAATCTCACTTTTGACAATTCACTCAAAAATGGTGCCAAACGGTTGCAAATGCTCCCCTGAAAGCTTCGGCAGTTGAAACAAAGGGATTTTTATCACAGTACAAGAAATCAGCCCTCAACAACTTAACCGGCGGGAAAAGATGTTTTTCAGCAAAAATTTGACTTTCGGCAATTCACTGAAAAATGGTGCCAACCGGTTGCAAATGCTCCCCTGAAAGCTTTGGCGATGAAAACAGAAGGCTTTTTATCACAGGACAAGAAATCAGCCCTCAACAACTTAACCGGCAGAAAATATTTTTTTGAAAAAATCCCTAAGCCCCGGGGTCACAATTTCAGGAAAAATCTGACTTTTGGCAATTCACTGAAAAATGGTGCCAATCGGTTGCAAATGCTCCCCTGAAAGCTTTGGCGATGGAAACAGAAGGCTTTTTATCACAGGACAAGAAATCAGCCCTTAGCAACTTAACCGGCGGAAAATATTTTTTTGAAAAAATCCATAAGCCCCGGGGTCACAATTTCAGGAAAAATCTGACTTTTGGCAATTCACTGAAAAATGCTGCCAAACACTTGCAAATGCTCCCCTGAAAGCTTTGGCGATGGAAACAGAAGGCTTTTTATCACAGGACAAGAAATCAGCCCTGAACAACTTAACCGGCGGAAAATATTTTTTTGAAAAAATCCCTAAGCCCCGGGGTCACAATTTCAGCAAAAATCTGACTTTTGGCAATTCACTGAAAAATGCTGCCAAACACTTGCAAATGCTCCCCTGAAAGCTTTGGCGGTGGAAATAGAAGGCTTTTTATCACAGGACAAGAAATCAGCCCTCAACAACTTAACCGGCGGAAAATATTTTTTTGAAAAAATCCCTAAGCCCCGGGGTCACAATTTCAGCAAAAATCTCACTTTTGACAATTCACTCAAAAATGGTGCCAAACGGTTGCAAATGCTCCCCTGAAAGCTTCGGCAGTTGAAACAAAGGGATTCTTATCACAGTACAAGAAATCAGCCCTCAACAACTTAACCGGCGGGAAAAGATGTTTTTCAGCAAAAATTTGACTTTCGGCAATTCACTGGAAAATGGTGCCAACCGGTTGCAAATGCTCCCCTGAAAGCTTTGGCGATGAAAACAGAAGGCTTTTTATCACAGGACAAGAAATCAGCCCTCAACAACTTAACCGGCAGAAAATATTTTTTTGAAAAAATCCCTAAGCCCCGGGGTCACAATTTCAGGAAAAATCTGACTTTTGGCAATTCACTGAAAAATGGTGCCAATCGGTTGCAAATGCTCCCCTGAAAGCTTTGGCGATGGAAACAGAAGGCTTTTTATCACAGGACAAGAAATCAGCCCTTAGCAACTTAACCGGCGGAAAATATTTTTTTGAAAAAATCCATAAGCCCCGGGGTCACAATTTCAGGAAAAATCTGACTTTTGGCAATTCACTGAAAAATGGTGCCAAACACTTGCAAATGCTCCCCTAAAAGGTTTGGCAATGGAAACAGAAGGCTTTTTATCACAGGACAAGAAATCAGCCCTCAGCAACTTAACCAGCGGAAAATATTTTTTTGAAAAAATCCCTAAGCCCCGGGGTCACAATTTCAGCAAAAATCTGACTTTTGACAATTCACTCAAAAATGGTGCCAAACGGTTGCAAATGCTCCCCTGAAAGCTTTGGCGATGGAAACAGAAGGCTTTTTATCACAGGACAAGAAATCAGCCCTTAACAACTTAACCGGCAGAAAATATTTTTTTGAAAAAATCCATAAGCCCCGGGGTCACAATTTCAGGAAAAATCTGACTTTTGGCAATTCACTGAAAAATGCTGCCAAACACTTGCAAATGCTCCCCTGAAAGCTTTGGCGATGGAAACAGAAGGCTTTTTATCACAGGACAAGAAATCAGCCCTGAACAACTTAACCGGCGGAAAATATTTTTTTGAAAAAATCCATAAGCCCCGGGGTCACAATTTCAGCAAAAATCTGACTTTTGGCAATTCACTGAAAAATGCTGCCAAACACTTGCAAATGCTCCCCTGAAAGCTTTGGCGGTGGAAATAGAAGGCTTTTTATCACAGGACAAGAAATCAGCCCTCAACAACTTAACCGGCGGAAAATATTTTTTTGAAAAAATCCCTAAGCCCCGGGGTCACAATTTCAGCAAAAATCTCACTTTTGACAATTCACTCAAAAATGGTGCCAAACGGTTGCAAATGCTCCCCTGAAAGCTTCGGCAGTTGAAACAAAGGGATTCTTATCACAGTACAAGAAATCAGCCCTCAACAACTTAACCGGCGGGAAAAGATGTTTTTCAGCAAAAATTTGACTTTCGGCAATTCACTGGAAAATGGTGCCAACCGGTTGCAAATGCTCCCCTGAAAGCTTTGGCGATGAAAACAGAAGGCTTTTTATCACAGGACAAGAAATCAGCCCTCAACAACTTAACCGGCAGAAAATATTTTTTTGAAAAAATCCCTAAGCCCCGGGGTCACAATTTCAGGAAAAATCTGACTTTTGGCAATTCACTGAAAAATGGTGCCAATCGGTTGCAAATGCTCCCCTGAAAGCTTTGGCGATGGAAACAGATGGCTTTTTATCACAGGACAAGAAATCAGCCCTTAGCAACTTAACCGGCGGAAAATATTTTTTTGAAAAAATCCATAAGCCCCGGGGTCACAATTTCAGGAAAAATCTGACTTTTGGCAATTCACTGAAAAATGGTGCCAAACACTTGCAAATGCTCCCCTAAAAGGTTTGGCAATGGAAACAGAAGGCTTTTTATCACAGGACAAGAAATCAGCCCTCAGCAACTTAACCAGCGGAAAATATTTTTTTGAAAAAATCCCTAAGCCCCCGGGTCACAATTTCAGCAAAAATCTGACTTTTGACAATTCACTCAAAAATGGTGCCAAACGGTTGCAAATGCTCCCCTGAAAGCTTCGGCAGTTGAAACAAAGGGATTTTTATCACAGTACAAGAAATCAGCCCTCAACAACTTAACCAGTGGGAAAAGATGTTTTTCAGCAAAAAATTGACTTTTGGCAATTCACTGGAAAATGGTGCCAAACACTTGCAAATGCTCCCCTGAAAGCTTTGGCGATGGAAACAGAAGGCTTTTTATCACAGGACAAGAAATCAGCCCTTAACAACTTAACCGGCAGAAAATATTTTTTTGAAAAAATCCATAAGCCCCGGGGTCACAATTTCAGGAAAAATCTGACTTTTGGCAATTCACTGAAAAATGCTGCCAAACACTTGCAAATGCTCCCCTGAAAGCTTTGGCGATGGAAACAGAAGGCTTTTTATCACAGGACAAGAAATCAGCCCTGAACAACTTAACCGGCGGAAAATATTTTTTTGAAAAAATCCATAAGCCCTGGGGTCACAATTTCAGGAAAAATCTGACTTTTGGCAATTCACTGAAAAATGGTGCCAATCGGTTGCAAATGCTCCCCTGAAAGCTTTGGCGATGGAAACAGAAGGCTTTTTATCACAGGACAAGAAATCAGCCCTTAGCAACTTAACCGGCGGAAAATATTTTTTTGAAAAAATCCATAAGCCCCGGGGTCACAATTTCAGGAAAAATCTGACTTTTGGCAATTCACTGAAAAATGGTGCCAAACACTTGCAAATGCTCCCCTAAAAGGTTTGGCAATGGAAACAGAAGGCTTTTTATCACAGGACAAGAAATCAGCCCTCAGCAACTTAACCAGCGGAAAATATTTTTTTGAAAAAATCCCTAAGCCCCGGGGTCACAATTTCAGCAAAAATCTGACTTTTGACAATTCACTCAAAAATGGTGCCAAACGGTTGCAAATGCTCCCCTGAAAGCTTCGGCAGTTGAAACAAAGGGATTTTTATCACAGTACAAGAAATCAGCCCTCAACAACTTAACCAGTGGGAAAAGATGTTTTTCAGCAAAAAATTGACTTTTGGCAATTCACTGGAAAATGGTGCCAAACACTTGCAAATGCTCCCCTGAAAGCTTTGGCGATGGAAACAGAAGGCTTTTTATCACAGGACAAGAAATCAGCCCTTAACAACTTAACCGGCAGAAAATATTTTCTTGAAAAAATCCATAAGCCCCGGGGTCACAATTTCAGGAAAAATCTGACTTTTGGCAATTCACTGAAAAATGCTGCCAAACACTTGCAAATGCTCCCCTGAAAGCTTTGGCGATGGAAACAGAAGGCTTTTTATCACAGGACAAGAAATCAGCCCTGAACAACTGAACCGGCGGAAAATATTTTTTTGAAAAAATCCATAAGCCCCGGGGTCACAATTTCAGCAAAAATCTGACTTTTGGCAATTCACTGAAATATGGTGCCAAACACTTGCAAATGCTCCCCTGAAAGCTTTGGCGGTGGAAATAGAAGGCTTTTTATCACAGGACAAGAAATCAGCCCTCAACAACTTAACCGGCGGAAAATATTTTTTTGAAAAAATCCCTAAGCCCCGGGGTCACAATTTCAGCAAAAATCTCACTTTTGACAATTCACTCAAAAATGGTGCCAAACGGTTGCAAATGCTCCCCTGAAAGCTTCGGCAGTTGAAACAAAGGGATTCTTATCACAGTACAAGAAATCAGCCCTCAACAACTTAACCGGCGGGAAAAGATGTTTTTCAGCAAAAATTTGACTTTCGGCAATTCACTGAAAAATGGTGCCAACCGGTTGCAAATGCTCCCCTGAAAGCTTTGGCGATGAAAACAGAAGGCTTTTTATCACAGGACAAGAAATCAGCCCTCAACAACTTAACCGGCAGAAAATATTTTTTTGAAAAAATCCCTAAGCCCCGGGGTCACAATTTCAGGAAAAATCTGACTTTTGGCAATTCACTGAAAAATGGTGCCAATCGGTTGCAAATGCTCCCCTGAAAGCTTTGGCAATGGAAACAGAAGGCTTTTTATCACAGGACAAGAAATCAGCCCTTAGCAACTTAACCGGCGGAAAATATTTTTTTGAAAAAATCCATAAGCCCCGGGTCACAATTTCAGGAAAAATCTGACTTTTGGCAATTCACTGAAAAATGGTGCCAAACACTTGCAAATGCTCCCCTAAAAGGTTTGGCAATGGAAACAGAAGGCTTTTTATCACAGGACAAGATATCAGCCCTCAGCAACTTAACCAGCGGAAAATATTTTTTTGAAAAAATCCCTAAGCCCCCGGGTCACAATTTCAGCAAAAATCTGACTTTTGACAATTCACTCAAAAATGGTGCCAAACGGTTGCAAATGCTCCCCTGAAAGCTTCGGCAGTTGAAACAAAGGGATTTTTATCACAGTACAAGAAATCAGCCCTCAACAACTTAACCAGTGGGAAAAGATGTTTTTCAGCAAAAAATTGACTTTTGGCAATTCACTGGAAAATGGTGCCAAACACTTGCAAATGCTCCCCTGAAAGCTTTGGCGATGGAAACAGAAGGCTTTTTATCACAGGACAAGAAATCAGCCCTTAACAACTTAACCGGCAGAAAATATTTTTTTGAAAAAATCCATAAGCCCCGGGGTCACAATTTCAGGAAAAATCTGACTTTTGGCAATTCACTGAAAAATGCTGCCAAACACTTGCAAATGCTCCCCTGAAAGCTTTGGCGATGGAAACAGAAGGCTTTTTATCACAGGACAAGAAATCAGCCCTGAACAACTTAACCGGCGGAAAATATTTTTTTGAAAAAATCCATAAGCCCTGGGGTCACAATTTCAGGAAAAATCTGACTTTTGGCAATTCACTGAAAAATGGTGCCAATCGGTTGCAAATGCTCCCCTGAAAGCTTTGGCGATGGAAACAGAAGGCTTTTTATCACAGGACAAGAAATCAGCCCTTAGCAACTTAACCGGCGGAAAATATTTTTTTGAAAAAATCCATAAGCCCCGGGGTCACAATTTCAGGAAAAATCTGACTTTTGGCAATTCACTGAAAAATGGTGCCAAACACTTGCAAATGCTCCCCTAAAAGGTTTGGCAATGGAAACAGAAGGCTTTTTATCACAGGACAAGAAATCAGCCCTCAGCAACTTAACCAGCGGAAAATATTTTTTTGAAAAAATCCCTAAGCCCCGGGGTCACAATTTCAGCAAAAATCTGACTTTTGACAATTCACTCAAAAATGGTGCCAAACAGTTGCAAATGCTCCCCTGAAAGCTTCGGCAGTTGAAACAAAGGGATTTTTATCACAGTACAAGAAATCAGCCCTCAACAACTTAACCAGTGGGAAAAGATGTTTTTCAGCAAAAAATTGACTTTTGGCAATTCACTGGAAAATGGTGCCAAACACTTGCAAATGCTCCCCTGAAAGCTTTGGCGATGGAAACAGAAGGCTTTTTATCACAGGACAAGAAATCAGCCCTTAACAACTTAACCGGCAGAAAATATTTTTTTGAAAAAATCCATAAGCCCCGGGGTCACAATTTCAGGAAAAATCTGACTTTTGGCAATTCACTGAAAAATGCTGCCAAACACTTGCAAATGCTCCCCTGAAAGCTTTGGCGATGGAAACAGAAGGCTTTTTATCACAGGACAAGAAATCAGCCCTGAACAACTTAACCGGCGGAAAATATTTTTTTGAAAAAATCCATAAGCCCCGGGGTCACAATTTCAGCAAAAATCTGACTTTTGGCAATTCACTGAAAAATGGTGCCAAACACTTGCAAATGCTCCCCTGAAAGCTTTGGCGGTGGAAAGAGAAGGCTTTTTATCACAGGACAAGAAATCAGCCCTCAACAACTTAACCGGCGGAAAATATTTTTTTGAAAAAATCCCTAAGCCCCGGGGTCACAATTTCAGCAAAAATCTCACTTTTGACAATTCACTGAAAAATGGTGCCAAACACTTGCAAATGCTCCCCTAAAAGGTTTGGCAATGGAAACAGAAGGCTTTTTATCACAGGACAAGAAATCAGCGCTCAGCAACTTAACCAGCGGAAAATATTTTTTTGAAAAAATCCCTAAGCCCCGGGGTCACAATTTCAGCAAAAATCTGACTTTTGACAATTCACTCAAAAATGGTGCCAAACGGTTGCAAATGCTCCCCTGAAAGCTTCGGCAGTTGAAACAAAGGGATTTTTATCACAGTACAAGAAATCAGCCCTCAACAACTTAACCAGTGGGAAAAGATGTTTTTCAGCAAAAAATTGACTTTTGGCAATTCACTGGAAAATGGTGCCAAACACTTGCAAATGCTCCCCTGAAAGCTTTGGCGATGGAAACAGAAGGCTTTTTATCACAGGACAAGAAATCAGCCCTTAACAACTTAACCGGCAGAAAATATTTTTTTGAAAAAATCCATAAGCCCCGGGGTCACAATTTCAGGAAAAATCTGACTTTTGGCAATTCACTGAAAAATGCTGCCAAACACTTGGAAATGCTCCCCTGAAAGCTTTGGCGATGGAAACAGAAGGCTTTTTATCACAGGACAAGAAATCAGCCCTGAACAACTTAACCGGCGGAAAATATTTTTTTGAAAAAATCCATAAGCCCCGGGGTCACAATTTCAGCAAAAATCTGACTTTTGGCAATTCACTGAAAAATGGTGCCAAACACTTGCAAATGCTCCCCTGAAAGCTTTGGCGGTGGAAATAGAAGGCTTTTTATCACAGGACAAGAAATCAGCCCTCAACAACTTAACCGGCGGAAAATATTTTTTTGAAAAAATCCCTAAGCCCCGGGGTCACAATTTCAGCAAAAATCTCACTTTTGACAATTCACTCAAAAATGGTGCCAAACGGTTGCAAATGCTCCCCTGAAAGCTTCGGCAGTTGAAACAAAGGGATTCTTATCACAGTACAAGAAATCAGCCCTCAACAACTTAACCGGCGGGAAAAGATGTTTTTCAGCAAAAATTTGACTTTCGGCAATTCACTGAAAAATGGTGCCAACCGGTTGCAAATGCTCCCCTGAAAGCTTTGGCGATGAAAACAGAAGGCTTTTTATCACAGGACAAGAAATCAGCCCTCAACAACTTAACCGGCAGAAAATATTTTTTTGAAAAAATCCCTAAGCCCCGGGGTCACAATTTCAGGAAAAATCTGACTTTTGGCAATTCACTGAAAAATGGTGCCAATCGGTTGCAAATGCTCCCCTGAAAGCTTTGGCGATGGAAACAGAAGGCTTTTTATCACAGGACAAGAAATCAGCCCTTAGCAACTTAACCGGCGGAAAATATTTTTTTGAAAAAATCCATAAGCCCCGGGGTCACAATTTCAGGAAAAATCTGACTTTTGGCAATTCACTGAAAAATGGTGCCAAACACTTGCAAATGCTCCCCTAAAAGGTTTGGCAATGGAAACAGAAGGCTTTTTATCACAGGACAAGAAATCAGCCCTCAGCAACTTAACCAGCGGAAAATATTTTTTTGAAAAAATCCCTAAGCCCCGGGGTCACAATTTCAGCAAAAATCTGACTTTTGACAATTCACTCAAAAATGGTGCCAAACGGTTGCAAATGCTCCCCTGAAAGCTTGGGCAGTTGAAACAAAGGGATTTTTATCACAGTACAAGAAATCAGCCCTCAACAACTTAACCGGCGGGAAAAGATGTTTTTCAGCAAAAATTTGACTTTCGGCAATTCACTGAAAAATGGTGCCAACCGGTTGCAAATGCTCCCCTGAAAGCTTTGGCGATGAAAACAGAAGGCTTTTTATCACAGGACAAGAAATCAGCCCTCAACAACTTAACCGGCAGAAAATATTTTTTTGAAAAAATCCCTAAGCCCCGGGGTCACAATTTCAGGAAAAATCTGACTTTTGGCAATTCACTCAAAAATGGTGCCAAACACTTGCAAATGCTCCCCTAAAAGCTTTGGCGATGGAAACAGAAGGCTTTTTATCACAGGACAAGAAATCAGCCCTTAGCAACTTAACCGGCGGAAAATATTTTTTTGAAAAAATCCCTAAGCCCCGGGGTCACAATTTCAGCAAAAATCTGACTTTTGGCAATTCACTCGAAAATGGTGCCAACTGGTTGCAAATGCTCCCCTGAAAGCTTCGGCAGTCAAAACAGAAGGCTTTTTATCACAGGACAAGAAATCAGCCCTCAACAACTTAACCGGCGAAAAATATTTTTTTAAAAAAATCCCTAAGCCCCGGGGTCACAATTTCAGCAAAAATCTGACTTTTGGCAATTCACTCGAAAATGGTGCCAACTGGTTGCAAATGCTCCCCTGAATGCTTCGGCAGTCAAAACAGACGGTGTTTTATCACAGGACAAGAAATCCACCCTCAACAACTTAAGCGGCGGAAAAAGATTTTTTTCAGCAAAAATCTGACTTTTGGCAATTCACTGAAAAACGGTGCCAAACACTTGCAAATGCTCCCCTAAAAGCTTTGGCGATGGAAACAGAAGGCTTTTTATCACAGGACAAGAAATCAGCCCTCAACAACTTAACCGGCAGAAAATATTTTTTTTGAAAAAATCCATAAGCCCCGGGGTCACAATTTCAGGAAAAATCTGACTTTTGACAATTCACTCAAAAATGGTGCCAAACGGTTGCAAATGCTCCCCTGAAAGCTTCGGCAGTTGAAACAAAGAGATTTTTATCACAGTACAAGAAATCAGCGCTCAACAACTTAACCAGCGGGAAAAGATGTTTTTCAGCAAAAAATTGACTTTTGGCAATTCACTGGAAAATGGTGCCAACCGGTTGCAAATGCTCCCCTGAAAGCTTTGGCGATGAAAACAGAAGGCTTTTTATCACAGGACAAGAAATCCGCCCTCAACAACTTAATCGGCAGAAAATATTTTTTTGAAAAAATCCCTAAGCCCTGGGGTCACAATTTCAGGAAAAATCTGACTTTTGGCAATTCACTCGAAAATGGTGCCAAACACTTGCAAATGCTCCCCTGAAAGCTTTGGCGATGGAAACAGAAGGCTTTTTATCACAGGACAAGAAATCATCCCTTAACAACTTAACCGGCAGAAAATATTTTTTTGAAAAAATCCATAAGCCCCGGGGTCACAATTTCAGGAAAAATCTGACTTTTGGCAATTCACTGAAAAATGGTGCCAAACACTTGCAAATGCTCCCCTGAAAGCTTTGGCGATGGAAACAGAAGGCTTTTTATCACAGGACAAGAAATCAGCACTCAGCAACTTAACCGGCGGAAAATATTTTTTTGAAAAAATCCATAAGCCCCGGGGTCACAATTTCAGCAAAAATCTGACTTTTGGCAATTCAATCAAAAATAGTGCCAACCGGTTGCAAATGCTCCCCTGAAAGCTTTGGCGTTGGAAATAGAAGGCTTTTTAACACAGGACAAGAAATCAGCCCTCAACAACTTAACCGGCGGAAAATATTTTTTTGAAAAAAATCCCTAAGCCCCGGGGTCACAATTTCAGCAAAAATCTCACTTTTGACAATTCACTCAAAAATGGTGCCAAACGATTGCAAATGCTCCCCGGAAAGCTTCGGCAGTTGAAACAAAGGGATTTTTATCACAGTACAAGAAATCAGCCCTCAACAACTTAACCGGCGGGAAAAGATGTTTTTCAGCAAAAATTTGACTTTTGGCAATTCACTGAAAAATGGTGCCAACCGGTTGCAAATGAAAACAGAAGGCTTTTTATCACAGGACAAGAAATCAGCCCTCAACAACTTAACCGTCAGAAAATATTTTTTTGAAAAAATCCCTAAGCCCCGGGGTCAGAATTTCAGGAAAAATCTGACTTTTGGCAATTCACTCAAAAATGGTGCCAAACACTTGCAAATGCTCCCCTAAAAGCTTTGGCGATGGAAACAGAAGGCTTTTTATCACAGGACAAGAAATCAGCCCTTAGCAACTTAACCGGCGGAAAATATTTTTTTGAAAAAATCCCTAAGCCCCGGGGTCACAATTTCAGCAAAAATCTGACTTTTGGCAATTCAATCAAAAATGTTGCCAACTGGTTGCAAATGCTCCCCTGAAAGCTTTGGCAGTCGAAACAGTAGGCTTTTTATCACAGGACAAGAAATCAGCCCTCAGCAACTTAACCGGCGGAAAATATTTTTTAAAAAAAATCCATAAGCCCCGGGGTCACAATTTCAGGAAAAATCTGACTTTTGGCAATTCACTCAAAAATGGTGCCAAACACTTGCAAATGCTCCCCTAAAAGCTTTGGCGTTGGAAACAGAAGGCTTTTTACCACAGGACAAGAAATCAGCCCTCAGCAACTTAACCGGCGGAAAATATTTTTTTGAAAAAATCCCTAAGCCCTGGGGTCACAATTTCAGGAAAAATCTGACTTTTGGCAATTCACTCGAAAATGGTGCCAAACAATTGCAAATGCTCCCGTGAAAGCTTTGGCGATGGAAACTGAAGGCTTTTTATCACAGGACAAGAAATCAGCCCTCAACAACTTAAACGGTAGAAAACATTTTTTTGAAAAAATCCATAAGCCCCGGGGTCACAATTTCAGGAAAAATCTGACTTTTGGCAATTCACTGAAAAAAGGTGCCAAACACTTGCAAATGCTCCCCTGAAAGCTTTGGCGAAGGAAACAGAAGGCTTTTTATCACAGGACAAGAAATCAGCCCTCAGCAACTTAACCGGCGGAAAATATTTTTTTGAAAAAATCCCTAAGCCCCGGGGTCACAATTTCAGGAAAAATCTGACTTTTGGCAATTCAATCAAAAATGTTTCCAACTGGTTGCAAATGCTCCCCTAAAAGCTTTGGCGATGGAAACAGAAGGCTTTTTATCACAGGACAAGAAATCAGCCCTCAGCAACTTAACCGGCGGAAAATATTTTTTTAAAAAAATCCATAAGCCCCGGGGTCACAATTTCAGGAAAAATCTGACTTTTGGCAATTCACTCAAAAATGGTGCCAAACACTTGCAAATGCTCCCCTAAAAGCTTTGGCGTTGGAAACAGAAGGCTTTTTACCACAGGACAAGAAATCAGCCCTCAGCAACTTAACCGGCGGAAAATATTTTTTTGAAAAAATCCCTAAGCCCTGGGGTCACAATTTCAGGAAAAATCTGACTTTTGGCAATTCACTCGAAAATGGTGCCAAACAATTGCAAATGCTCCCCTGAAAGCTTTGGCGATGGAAACTGAAGGCTTTTTATCACAGGACAAGAAATCAGCCCTCAACAACTTAAACGGTAGAAAATATTTTTTTGAAAAAATCCATAAGCCCCGGGGTCACAATTTCAGGAAAAATCTGGCTTTTGGCAATTCACTGAAAAAAGGTGCCAAACACTTGCAAATGCTCCCCTGAAAGCTTTGGCGAAGGAAACAGAAGGCTTTTTATCACAGGACAAGAAATCAGCCCTCAGCAACTTAACCGGCGGAAAATATTTTTTTGAAAAAATCCCTAAGCCCCGGGGTCACAATTTCAGGAAAAATCTGACTTTTGGCAATTCAATCAAAAATGTTTCCAACTGGTTGCAAATGCTCCCCTAAAAGCTTTGGCGATGGAAACAGAAGGCTTTTTATCACAGGACAAGAAATCAGCCCTTAGCAACTTAACCGGCGGAAAATATTTTTTTGAAAAAATCCCTAAGCCCCGGGGTCACAATTTCAGCAAAAATCTGACTTTTGGCAATTCAATCAAAAATGTTGCCAACTGGTTGCAAATGCTCCCCTGAAAGCTTTGGCAGTCGAAACAGAAGGCTTTTTATCACAGGACAAGAAATCAGCCCTCAGCAACTTAACCGGCGGAAAATATTTTTTTGAAAAAATCCCTAAGCCCCGGGGTCACAATTTCAGCAAAAATCTGACTTTTGGCAATTCAATCAAAAATGTTGCCAACTGGTTGCAAATGCTCCCCTGAAAGCTTTGGCAGTCGAAACAGAAGGCTTTTTATCACAGGACAAGAAATCAGCCCTCAGCAACTTAACCGGCGGAAAATATTTTTTTGAAAAAATCCCTAAGCCCCGGGGTCACAATTTCAGGAAAAATCTGACTTTTGGCAATTCAATCAAAAATGTTTCCAACTGGTTGCAAATGCTCCCCTGAAAGCTTTGGCGATGGAAACAGAAGGCTTTTTATGACAGGACAAGAAATCAGCCCTCAACAACTTAAGCGGTGGAAAAAGATTTTTTTGAAAAAATCCCTAAGCCCCGGGTTCACAATTTCAGCAAAAATCTGACTTTTGGCAATTCACTCAAAAATGGTGCCAAACGGTTTCAAATGCTCCCCTGAAAGCTTTGGCGATGGAAACAGAAGGCTTTTTATCACAGGACAAGAAATCAGCCCTCAGCAACTTAACCGGCGGAAAATATTTTTTTAAAAAAATCCATAAGCCCCGGGGTCACAATTTCAGGAAAAATCTGACTTTTGGCAATTCACTCAAAAATGGTGCCAAACACTTGCAAATGCTCCCCTAAAAGCTTTGGCGTTGGAAACAGAAGGCTTTTTACCACAGGACAAGAAATCAGCCCTCAGCAACTTAACCGGCGGAAAATATTTTTTTGAAAAAATCCCTAAGCCCTGGGGTCACAATTTCAGGAAAAATCTGACTTTTGGCAATTCACTCGAAAATGGTGCCAAACAATTGCAAATGCTCCCCTGAAAGCTTTGGCGATGGAAACTGAAGGCTTTTTATCACAGGACAAGAAATCAGCCCTCAACAACTTAAACGGTAGAAAATATTTTTTTGAAAAAATCCATAAGCCCCGGGGTCACAATTTCAGGAAAAATCTGGCTTTTGGCAATTCACTGAAAAAAGGTGCCAAACACTTGCAAATGCTCCCCTGAAAGCTTTGGCGAAGGAAACAGAAGGCTTTTTATCACAGGACAAGAAATCAGCCCTCAGCAACTTAACCGGCGGAAAATATTTTTTTGAAAAAATCCCTAAGCCCCGGGGTCACAATTTCAGGAAAAATCTGACTTTTGGCAATTCAATCAAAAATGTTTCCAACTGGTTGCAAATGCTCCCCTAAAAGCTTTGGCGATGGAAACAGAAGGCTTTTTATCACAGGACAAGAAATCAGCCCTTAGCAACTTAACCGGCGGAAAATATTTTTTTGAAAAAATCCCTAAGCCCCGGGGTCACAATTTCAGCAAAAATCTGACTTTTGGCAATTCAATCAAAAATGTTGCCAACTGGTTGCAAATGCTCCCCTGAAAGCTTTGGCAGTCGAAACAGAAGGCTTTTTATCACAGGACAAGAAATCAGCCCTCAGCAACTTAACCGGCGGAAAATATTTTTTTGAAAAAATCCCTAAGCCCCGGGGTCACAATTTCAGGAAAAATCTGACTTTTGGCAATTCAATCAAAAATGTTTCCAACTGGTTGCAAATGCTCCCCTGAAAGCTTTGGCGATGGAAACAGAAGGCTTTTTATGACAGGACAAGAAATCAGCCCTCAACAACTTAAGCGGTGGAAAAAGATTTTTTTGAAAAAATCCCTAAGCCCCGGGTTCACAATTTCAGCAAAAATCTGACTTTTGGCAATTCACTCAAAAATGGTGCCAAACGGTTTCAAATGCTCCCCTGAAAGCTTTGGCGATGGAAACAGAAGGCTTTTTATCACAGGACAAGAAATCAGCCCTTAACAACTTAACCGGCAGAAAATATTTTTTTGAAAAAATCCATAAGCCCCGGGGTCACAATTTCAGGAAAAAATCTGACTTTTGGCAATTCACTGAAAAATGGTGCCAAACACTTGCAAATGCTCCCCTGAAAGCTTTGGCGATGGAAACAGAAGGCTTTTTATCACAGGACAAGAAATCAGCCCTCAGCAACTTAACCGGTGGAAAATATTTTTTTGAAAAAATCCATAAGCCCCGGGGTCACAATTTCAGAAAAATCTGACTTTTGGCAATTCACTGAAAAATGGTGCCAAACACTTGCAAATGCTCCCCTGAAAGCTTTGGCGGTGGAAATAGAAGGCTTTTTATCACAGGACAAGAAATCAGCCCTCAACAACTTAACCGGCGGAAAATATTTTTTTGAAAAAATCCCTAAGCCCCGGGGTCACAATTTCAGGAAAAATCTCACTTTTGACAATTCACTCAAAAATGGTGCCAAACGGTTGCAAATGCTCCCCTGAAAGCTTCGGCAGTTGAAACAAAGGGATTTTTATCACAGTACAAGAAATCAGCCCTCAACAACTTAACCGGCGGGAAAAGATGTTTTTCAGTAAAAAATTGACTTTTGGCAATTCACTGAAAAATGGTGCCAACCGGTTGCAAATGCTCCCCTGAAAGCTTTGGCGATGAAAACAGAAGGCTTTTTATCACAGGACAAGAAATCAGCCCTTAGCAACTTAACCGGCGGAAAATATTTTTTTGAAAAAATCCCTAAGCCCCGGGGTCACAATTTCAGCAAAAATCTGACTTTTGGCAATTCAATCAAAAATGTTGCCAACTGGTTGCAAATGCTCCCCTGAAAGCTTTGGCAGTCGAAACAGAAGGCTTTTTATCACAGGACAAGAAATCAGCCCTCAGCAACTTAACCGGCGGAAAATATTTTTTTAAAAAAATCCCTAAGCCCCGGGGTCACAATTTCAGGAAAAATCTGACTTTTGGCAATTCACTCAAAAATGGTGCCAAACACTTGCAAATGCTCCCCTAAAAGCTTTGGCGTTGGAAACAGAAGGCTTTTTACCACAGGACAAGAAATCAGCCCTCAGCAACTTAACCGGCGGAAAATATTTTTTTGAAAAAATCCCTAAGCCCTGGGGTCACAATTTCAGGAAAAATCTGACTTTTGGCAATTCACTCGAAAATGGTGCCAAACAATTGCAAATGCTCCACTGAAAGCTTTGGCGATGGAAACTGAAGGCTTTTTATCACAGGACAAGAAATCAGCCCTCAACAACTTAAACGGTAGAAAATATTTTTTTGAAAAAATCCCTAAGCCCCGGGGTCACAATTTCCGGAAAAATCTGACTTTTGGCAATTCAATCAAAAATAGTGCCAAACGGTTGCAAATGCTCCCCTGAAAGCTTCGGCAGTTGAAACAAAGGGATTTTTATCACACTACAAGAAATCAGCCCTCAACAACTTAACCGGCGGGAAAAGATGTTTTTCAGTAAAAATTTGACTTTTGGCAATTCACTGAAAAATGGTGCCAACCGGTTGCAAATGCTCCCCTGAAAGCTTTGGCGATGAAAACAGAAGGCTTTTTATCACAGGACAAGAAATCAGCCCTCAACAACTTAACCGGCAGAAAATATTTTTTTGAAAAAATCCCTAAGCCCCGGGGTCACAATTTCAGGAAAAATCTGACTTTTGGCAATTCACTCAAAAATGGTGCCAAACACTTGCAAATGCTCCCCTAAAAGCTTTGGCGATGGAAACAGAAGGCTTTTTATCACAGGACAAGAAATCAGCCCTTAGCAACTTAACCGGCGGAAAATATTTTTTTGAAAAAATCCCTAAGCCCCGGGGTCACAATTTCAGCAAAAATCTGTATTTTGGCAATTCACTCGAAAATGGTGCCAAACACTTGCAAATGCTCCCCTGAAAGCTTTGGCGGTGGAAATAGAAGGCTTTTTATCACAGGACAAGAAATCAGCCCTTAGCAACTTAACCGGCGGAAAATATTTTTTTGAAAAAATCCCTAAGCCCCGGGGTCACAATTTCAGCAAAAAACTGACTTTTGGCAATTCAATCAAAAATGTTGCCAACTGGTTGCAAATGCTCCCCTGAAAGCTTTGGCAGTCGAAACAGAAGGCTTTTTATCACAGGACAAGAAATCAGCCCTCAGCAACTTAACCGGCGGAAAATATTTTTTTAAAAAAATCCCTAAGCCCCGGGGTCACAATTTCAGGAAAAATCTGACTTTTGGCAATTCACTCAAAAATGGTGCCAAACACTTGCAAATGCTCCCCTAAAAGCTTTGGCGTTGGAAACAGAAGGCTTTTTACCACAGGACAAGAAATCAGCCCTCAGCAACTTAACCGGCGGAAAATATTTTTTTGAAAAAATCCCTAAGCCCTGGGGTCACAATTTCAGGAAAAATCTGACTTTTGGCAATTCACTCGAAAATGGTGCCAAACAATTGCAAATGCTCCCCTGAAAGCTTTGGCGATGGAAACTGAAGGCTTTTTATCACAGGACAAGAAATCAGCCCTCAACAACTTAAACGGTAGAAAATATTTTTTTGAAAAAATCCATAAGCCCCGGGGTCACAATTTCAGAAAAAATCTGACTTTTGGCAATTCACTGAAAAAAGGTGCCAAACACTTGCAAATGCTCCCCTGAAAGCTTTGGCGATGGAAACAGAAGGCTTTTTATCACAGGACAAGAAATCAGCCCTCAGCAACTTAACCGGCGGAAAATATTTTTTTGAAAAAATCCCTAAGCCCCGGGGTCACAATTTCCGGAAAAATCTGACTTTCGGCAATTCAATCAAAAATAGTGCCAAACGGTTGCAAATGCTCCCCTGAAAGCTTCGGCAGTTGAAACAAAGGGATTTTTATCACAGTACAAGAAATCAGCCCTCAACAACTTAACCGGCGGAAAATATTTTTTTGAAAAAATCCCTAAGCCCCGGGTTCTCAATTTCAGCAAAAATCTGACTTTTGGCAATTCACTCAAAAATGGTGCCAAACGGTTTCAAATGCTCCCCTGATAGCTTTGGCGATGGAAACAGAAGGCTTTTTATCACAGGACAAGAAATCAGCCCTTAACAACTTAACCGGCAGAAAATATTTTTTTGAAAAAATCCATAAGCCCCGGGGTCACAATTTCAGGAAAAAATCTGACTTTTGGCAATTCACTGAAAAATGGTGCCAAACACTTGCAAATGCTCCCCTGAAAGCTTTGGCGATGGAAACAGAAGGCTTTTTATCACAGGACAAGAAATCAGCCCTCAGCAACTTAACCGGCGGAAAATATTTTTTTGAAAAAATCCATAAGCCCCGGGGTCACAATTTCAGCAAAAATCTGACTTTTGGCAATTCACTGAAAAATGGTGCCAAACACTTGCAAATGCTCCCCTGAAAGCTTTGGCGGTGGAAATAGAAGGCTTTTTATCACAGGACAAGAAATCAGCCCTCAACAACTTAACCGGCGGAAAATATTTTTTTGAAAAAATCCCTAAGCCCCGGGGTCACAATTTCAGGAAAAAACTCACTTTTGACAATTCACTCAAAAATGGTGCCAAACGGTTGCAAATGCTCCCCTGAAAGCTTCGGCAGTTGAAACAAAGGGATTTTTATCACAGTACAAGAAATCAGCCCTCAACAACTTAACCGGCGGGAAAAGATGTTTTTCAGTAAAAATTTGACTTTTGGCAATTCACTGAAAAATGGTGCCAACCGGTTGCAAATGCTCCCCTGAAAGCTTTGGCGATGAAAACAGAAGGCTTTTTATCACAGGACAAGAAATCAGCCCTCAACAACTTAACCGGCAGAAAATATTTTTTTGAAAAAATCCCTAAGCCCCGGGGTCACAATTTCAGGAAAAATCTGACTTTTGGCAATTCACTCAAAAATGGTGCCAAACACTTGCAAATGCTCCCCTAAAAGCTTTGGCGATGGAAACAGAAGGCTTTTTATCACAGGACAAGAAATCAGCCCTTAGCAACTTAACCGGCGGAAAATATTTTTTTGAAAAAATCCCTAAGCCCCGGGGTCACAATTTCAGCAAAAATCTGTATTTTGGCAATTCACTCGAAAATGGTGCCAAACACTTGCAAATGCTCCCCTGAAAGCTTTGGCGGTGGAAATAGAAGGCTTTTTATCACAGGACAAGAAATCAGCCCTTAGCAACTTAACCGGCGGAAAATATTTTTTTGAAAAAATCCCTAAGCCCCGGGGTCACAATTTCAGCAAAAAACTGACTTTTGGCAATTCAATCAAAAATGTTGCCAACTGGTTGCAAATGCTCCCCTGAAAGCTTTGGCAGTCGAAACAGAAGGCTTTTTATCACAGGACAAGAAATCAGCCCTCAGCAACTTAACCGGCGGAAAATATTTTTTTAAAAAAATCCCTAAGCCCCGGGGTCACAATTTCAGGAAAAATCTGACTTTTGGCAATTCACTCAAAAATGGTGCCAAACACTTGCAAATGCTCCCCTAAAAGCTTTGGCGTTGGAAACAGAAGGCTTTTTACCACAGGACAAGAAATCAGCCCTCAGCAACTTAACCGGCGGAAAATATTTTTTTGAAAAAATCCCTAAGCCCTGGGGTCACAATTTCAGGAAAAATCTGACTTTTGGCAATTCACTCGAAAATGGTGCCAAACAATTGCAAATGCTCCCCTGAAAGCTTTGGCGATGGAAACTGAAGGCTTTTTATCACAGGACAAGAAATCAGCCCTCAACAACTTAAACGGTAGAAAATATTTTTTTGAAAAAATCCATAAGCCCCGGGGTCACAATTTCAGAAAAAATCTGACTTTTGGCAATTCACTGAAAAAAGGTGCCAAACACTTGCAAATGCTCCCCTGAAAGCTTTGGCGATGGAAACAGAAGGCTTTTTATCACAGGACAAGAAATCAGCCCTCAGCAACTTAACCGGCGGAAAATATTTTTTTGAAAAAATCCCTAAGCCCCGGGGTCACAATTTCCGGAAAAATCTGACTTTTGGCAATTCAATCAAAAATAGTGCCAAACGGTTGCAAATGCTCCCCTGAAAGCTTCGGCAGTTGAAACAAAGGGATTTTTATCACAGTACAAGAAATCAGCCCTCAACAACTTAACCGGCGGAAAATATTTTTTTGAAAAAATCCCTAAGCCCCGGGTTCTCAATTTCAGCAAAAATCTGACTTTTGGCAATTCACTCAAAAATGGTGCCAAACGGTTTCAAATGCTCCCCTGATAGCTTTGGCGATGGAAACAGAAGGCTTTTTATCACAGGACAAGAAATCAGCCCTTAACAACTTAACCGGCAGAAAATATTTTTTTGAAAAAATCCATAAGCCCCGGGGTCACAATTTCAGGAAAAAATCTGACTTTTGGCAATTCACTGAAAAATGGTGCCAAACACTTGCAAATGCTCCCCTGAAAGCTTTGGCGATGGAAACAGAAGGCTTTTTATCACAGGACAAGAAATCAGCCCTCAGCAACTTAACCGGCGGAAAATATTTTTTTGAAAAAATCCATAAGCCCCGGGGTCACAATTTCAGCAAAAATCTGACTTTTGGCAATTCACTGAAAAATGGTGCCAAACACTTGCAAATGCTCCCCTGAAAGCTTTGGCGGTGGAAATAGAAGGCTTTTTATCACAGGACAAGAAATCAGCCCTCAACAACTTAACCGGCGGAAAATATTTTTTTGAAAAAATCCCTAAGCCCCGGGGTCACAATTTCAGGAAAAAACTCACTTTTGACAATTCACTCAAAAATGGTGCCAAACGGTTGCAAATGCTCCCCTGAAAGCTTCGGCAGTTGAAACAAAGGGATTTTTATCACAGTACAAGAAATCAGCCCTCAACAACTTAACCGGCGGGAAAAGATGTTTTTCAGTAAAAATTTGACTTTTGGCAATTCACTGAAAAATGGTGCCAACCGGTTGCAAATGCTCCCCTGAAAGCTTTGGCGATGAAAACAGAAGGCTTTTTATCACAGGACAAGAAATCAGCCCTCAACAACTTAACCGGCAGAAAATATTTTTTTGAAAAAATCCCTAAGCCCCGGGGTCACAATTTCAGGAAAAATCTGACTTTTGGCAATTCACTCAAAAATGGTGCCAAACACTTGCAAATGCTCCCCTAAAAGCTTTGGCGTTGGAAACAGAAGGCTTTTTACCACAGGACAAGAAATCAGCCCTCAGCAACTTAACCGGCGGAAAATATTTTTTTGAAAAAATCCCTAAGCCCTGGGGTCACAATTTCAGGAAAAATCTGACTTTTGGCAATTCACTCGAAAATGGTGCCAAACAATTGCAAATGCTCCCCTGAAAGCTTTGGCGATGGAAACTGAAGGCTTTTTATCACAGGACAAGAAATCAGCCCTCAACAACTTAAACGGTAGAAAATATTTTTTTGAAAAAATCCATAAGCCCCGGGGTCACAATTTCAGAAAAAATCTGACTTTTGGCAATTCACTGAAAAAAGGTGCCAAACACTTGCAAATGCTCCCCTGAAAGCTTTGGCGATGGAAACAGAAGGCTTTTTATCACAGGACAAGAAATCAGCCCTCAGCAACTTAACCGGCGGAAAATATTTTTTTGAAAAAATCCCTAAGCCCCGGGGTCACAATTTCCGGAAAAATCTGACTTTTGGCAATTCAATCAAAAATAGTGCCAAACTTTTGCAAATGCTCCCCTGAAAGCTTCGGCAGTTGAAACAAAGGGATTTTTATCACAGTACAAGAAATCAGCCCTCAACAACTTAACCGGCGGAAAATATTTTTTTGAAAAAATCCCTAAGCCCCGGGTTCTCAATTTCAGCAAAAATCTGACTTTTGGCAATTCACTCAAAAATGGTGCCAAACGGTTTCAAATGCTCCCCTGATAGCTTTGGCGATGGAAACAGAAGGCTTTTTATCACAGGACAAGAAATCAGCCCTTAACAACTTAACCGGCAGAAAATATTTTTTTGAAAAAATCCATAAGCCCCGGGGTCACAATTTCAGGAAAAAATCTGACTTTTGGCAATTCACTGAAAAATGGTGCCAAACACTTGCAAATGCTCCCCTGAAAGCTTTGGCGATGGAAACAGAAGGCTTTTTATCACAGGACAAGAAATCAGCCCTCAGCAACTTAACCGGCGGAAAATATTTTTTTGAAAAAATCCATAAGCCCCGGGGTCACAATTTCAGCAAAAATCTGACTTTTGGCAATTCACTGAAAAATGGTGCCAAGCACTTGCAAATGCTCCCCTGAAAGCTTTGGCGGTGGAAATAGAAGGCTTTTTATCACAGGACAAGAAATCAGCCCTCAACAACTTAACCGGCGGAAAATATTTTTTTGAAAAAATCCCTAAGCCCCGGGGTCACAATTTCAGGAAAAAACTCACTTTTGACAATTCACTCAAAAATGGTGCCAAACGGTTGCAAATGCTCCCCTGAAAGCTTCGGCAGTCAAAACAGAAGGCTTTTTATCACAGAACAAAAAATCAGCCCTCAACAACTTAACCGGCGGAAAATATTTTTTTGAAAAAATCCCTAAGCCCCGGGGTCACAATTTCAGCAAAAATCTGACTTTTGGCAATTCAATCAAAAATGTTGCCAACTGGTTGCAAATGCTCCCCTGAAAGCTTTGGCGATGGAAACAGAAGGCTTTTTATCACAGGACAAGAAATCAGCCCTCAACAACTTAACCGGCAGAAAATATGTTTTTGAAAAAATCCCTAAGCCCCGGGGTCACAATTTCAGGAAAAATCTGACTTTTGGCAATTCACTCAAAAATGGTGCCAAACACTTGCAAATGCTCCCCTAAAAGCTTTGGCGATGGAAATAGAAGGCTTTTTATCACAGGACAAGAAATCAGCCCTTAGCAACTTAACCGGCGGAAAATATTTTTTTGAAAAAATCCCTAAGCCCCGGGGTCACAATTTCAGCAAAAATCTGACTTTTGGCCATTCAATCAAAAATGTTGCCAATTGGTTGCAAATGCTCCCCTGAAAGCTTTGGCAGTCGAAACAGAAGGCTTTTTATCACAGGACAAGAAATCAGCCCTCAGCAACTTAACCGGCGGAAAATATTTTTTTAAAAAAATCCATAAGCCCTGGGGTCACAATTTCAGGAAAAAATCTGACTTTTGGCAATTCACAGAAAAATGGTGCCAAACACTTGCAAATGCTCCCCTGAAAGCTTTGGCGGTGGAAATAGAAGGCTTTTTATCACAGGACAAGAAATCAGCCCTCAACAACTTAACCGGCGGAAAATATTTTTTTGAAAAAATCCCTAAGCCCCGGGGTCACAATTTCAGGAAAAATCTCACTTTTGACAATTCACTCAAAAATGGTGCCAAACGGTTGCAAATGCTCCCCTGAAAGCTTCGGCAGTTGAAACAAAGGGATTTTTATCACAGTACAAGAAATCAGCCCTCAACAACTTAACCGGCGGGAAAAGATGTTTTTCAGTAAAAATTTGACTTTTGGCAATTCACTGAAAAATGGTGCCAACCGGTTGCAAATGCTCCCCTGAAAGCTTTGGCGATGAAAACAGAAGGCTTTTTATCACAGGACAAGAAATCAGCCCTTAGCAACTTAACCGGCGGAAAATATTTTTTTGAAAAAATCCCTAAGCCCCGGGGTCACAATTTCAGGAAAAATCTGACTTTTGGCAATTCACTCAAAAATGGTGCCAAACACTTGCAAATGCTCCCCTAAAAGCTTTGGCGTTGGAAACAGAAGGCTTTTTACCACAGGACAAGAAATCAGCCCTCAGCAACTTAACCGGCGGAAAATATTTTTTTGAAAAAATCCTTAAGCCCTGGGGTCACAATTTCAGGAAAATCTGACTTTTGGCAATTCACTCGAAAATGGTGCCAAACAATTGCAAATGCTCCCCTGAAAGCTTTGGCGATGGAAACTGAAGGCTTTTTATCACAGGACAAGAAATCAGCCCTCAACAACTTAAACGGTAGAAAATATTTTTTTGAAAAAATCCATAAGCCCCGGGGTCACAATTTCAGAAAAAATCTGACTTTTGGCAATTCACTGAAAAAAGGTGCCAAACACTTGCAAATGCTCCCCTGAAAGCTTTGGCGATGGAAACAGAAGGCTTTTTATCACAGGACAAGAAATCAGCCCTCAGCAACTTAACCGGCGGAAAATATTTTTTTGAAAAAATCCCTAAGCCCCGGGGTCACAATTTCCGGAAAAATCTGACTTTTGGCAATTCAATCAAAAATGGTGCCAAACGGTTGCAAATGCTCCCCTGAAAGCTTTGGCGATGGAAACAGAAGGCTTTTTATCACAGGACAAGAAATCAGCCCTCAGCAACTTAACCGGCGGAAAATATTTTTTTGAAAAAATCCCTAAGCCCCGGGGTCACAATTTCCGGAAAAATCTGACTTTTGGCAATTCAATCAAAAATAGTGCCAAACGGTTGCAAATGCTCCCCTGAAAGCTTCGGCAGTTGAAACAAAGGGATTTTTATCACAGTACAAGAAATCAGCCCTCAACAACTTAACCGGCGGAAAATATTTTTTTGAAAAAATCCCTAAGCCCCGGGTTCTCAATTTCAGCAAAAATCTGACTTTTGGCAATTCACTCAAAAATGGTGCCAAACGGTTTCAAATGCTCCCCTGATAGCTTTGGCGATGGAAACAGAAGGCTTTTTATCACAGGACAAGAAATCAGCCCTTAACAACTTAACCGGCAGAAAATATTTTTTTGAAAAAATCCATAAGCCCCGGGGTCACAATTTCAGGAAAAAATCTGACTTTTGGCAATTCACTGAAAAATGGTGCCAAACACTTGCAAATGCTCCCCTGAAAGCTTTGGCGATGGAAACAGAAGGCTTTTTATCACAGGACAAGAAATCAGCCCTCAGCAACTTAACCGGCGGAAAATATTTTTTTGAAAAAATCCATAAGCCCCGGGGTCACAATTTCAGCAAAAATCTGACTTTTGGCAATTCACTGAAAAATGGTGCCAAGCACTTGCAAATGCTCCCCTGAAAGCTTTGGCGGTGGAAATAGAAGGCTTTTTATCACAGGACAAGAAATCAGCCCTCAACAACTTAACCGGCGGAAAATATTTTTTTGAAAAAATCCCTAAGCCCCGGGGTCACAATTTCAGCAAAAATCTCACTTTTGACAATTCACTCAAAAATGGTGCCAAACGGTTGCAAATGCTCCCCTGAAAGCTTCGGCAGTCAAAACAGAAGGCTTTTTATCACAGAACAAAAAATCAGCCCTCAACAACTTAACCGGCGGAAAATATTTTTTTGAAAAAATCCCTAAGCCCCGGGGTCACAATTTCAGCAAAAATCTGACTTTTGGCAATTCAATCAAAAATGTTGCCAACTGGTTGCAAATGCTCCCCTGAAAGCTTTGGCGATGGAAACAGAAGGCTTTTTATCACAGGACAAGAAATCAGCCCTCAACAACTTAACCGGCAGAAAATATGTTTTTGAAAAAATCCCTAAGCCCCGGGGTCACAATTTCAGGAAAAATCTGACTTTTGGCAATTCACTCAAAAATGGTGCCAAACACTTGCAAATGCTCCCCTAAAAGCTTTGGCGATGGAAATAGAAGGCTTTTTATCACAGGACAAGAAATCAGCCCTTAGCAACTTAACCGGCGGAAAATATTTTTTTGAAAAAATCCCTAAGCCCCGGGGTCACAATTTCAGCAAAAATCTGACTTTTGGCCATTCAATCAAAAATGTTGCCAATTGGTTGCAAATGCTCCCCTGAAAGCTTTGGCAGTCGAAACAGAAGGCTTTTTATCACAGGACAAGAAATCAGCCCTCAGCAACTTAACCGGCGGAAAATATTTTTTTAAAAAAATCCATAAGCCCTGGGGTCACAATTTCAGGAAAAAATCTGACTTTTGGCAATTCACAGAAAAATGGTGCCAAACACTTGCAAATGCTCCCCTGAAAGCTTTGGCGGTGGAAATAGAAGGCTTTTTATCACAGGACAAGAAATCAGCCCTCAACAACTTAACCGGCGGAAAATATTTTTTTGAAAAAATCCCTAAGCCCCGGGGTCACAATTTCAGGAAAAATCTCACTTTTGACAATTCACTCAAAAATGGTGCCAAACGGTTGCAAATGCTCCCCTGAAAGCTTCGGCAGTTGAAACAAAGGGATTTTTATCACAGTACAAGAAATCAGCCCTCAACAACTTAACCGGCGGGAAAAGATGTTTTTCAGTAAAAATTTGACTTTTGGCAATTCACTGAAAAATGGTGCCAACCGGTTGCAAATGCTCCCCTGAAAGCTTTGGCGATGAAAACAGAAGGCTTTTTATCACAGGACAAGAAATCAGCCCTTAGCAACTTAACCGGCGGAAAATATTTTTTTGAAAAAATCCCTAAGCCCCGGGGTCACAATTTCAGGAAAAATCTGACTTTTGGCAATTCACTCAAAAATGGTGCCAAACACTTGCAAATGCTCCCCTAAAAGCTTTGGCGTTGGAAACAGAAGGCTTTTTACCACAGGACAAGAAATCAGCCCTCAGCAACTTAACCGGCGGAAAATATTTTTTTGAAAAAATCCTTAAGCCCTGGGGTCACAATTTCAGGAAAATCTGACTTTTGGCAATTCACTCGAAAATGGTGCCAAACAATTGCAAATGCTCCCCTGAAAGCTTTGGCGATGGAAACTGAAGGCTTTTTATCACAGGACAAGAAATCAGCCCTCAACAACTTAAACGGTAGAAAATATTTTTTTGAAAAAATCCATAAGCCCCGGGGTCACAATTTCAGAAAAAATCTGACTTTTGGCAATTCACTGAAAAAAGGTGCCAAACACTTGCAAATGCTCCCCTGAAAGCTTTGGCGATGGAAACAGAAGGCTTTTTATCACAGGACAAGAAATCAGCCCTCAGCAACTTAACCGGCGGAAAATATTTTTTTGAAAAAATCCCTAAGCCCCGGGGTCACAATTTCCGGAAAAATCTGACTTTTGGCAATTCAATCAAAAATAGTGCCAAACGGTTGCAAATGCTCCCCTGAAAGCTTCGGCAGTTGAAACAAAGGGATTTTTATCACAGTACAAGAAATCAGCCCTCAACAACTTAACCGGCGGAAAATATTTTTTTGAAAAAATCCCTAAGCCCCGGGTTCACAATTTCAGCAAAAATCTGACTTTTGGCAATTCACTCAAAAATGGTGCCAAACGGTTTCAAATGCTCCCCTGAAAGCTTTGGCGATGGAAACAGAAGGCTTTTTATCACAGGACAAGAAATCAGCCCTTAACAACTTAACCGGCAGAAAATATTTTTTTGAAAAAATCCATAAGCCCCGGGGTCACAATTTCAGGAAAAAATCTGACTTTTGGCAATTCACTGAAAAATGGTGCCAACTGGTTGCAAATGCTCCCCTGAAAGCTTCGGCAGTCAAAACAGAAGGCTTTTTATCACAGGACAAGAAATCAGCCCTCAACAACTTAACCGGCGGAAAATATTTTTTTTAAAAAATCCCTAAGCCCCGGGGTCACAATTTCAGCAAAAATCTGACTTTTGGCAATTCACTCGAAAATGGTGCCAACTGGTTGCAAATGCTCCCCTGAATGCTTCGGCAGTCAAAACAGACGGTGTTTTATCACAGGACAAGAAATCCACCCTCAACAACTTAAGCGGCGGAAAAAGATATTTTTCAGCAAAAATCTGACTTTTGGCAATTCACTGAAAAACGGTGCCAAACACTTGCAAATGCTCCCCTAAAAGCTTTGGCGATGGAAACAGAAGGCTTTTTATCACAGGACAAGAAATCAGCCCTCAACAACTTAACCGGCAGAAAATATTTTTTTGAAAAAATCCATAAGCCCCGGGGTCACAATTTCAGCAAAAATCTCACTTTTGACAATTCACTCAAAAATGGTGCCAAATGATTGCAAATGCTCCCCGGAAAGCTTCGGCAGTTGAAACAAAGGGATTTTTATCACAGTACAAGAAATCAGCCCTCAACAACTTAACCGGCGGGAAAAGATGTTTTTCAGCAAAAATTTGACTTTTGGCAATTCACTGAAAAATGGTGCCAACCGGTTGCAAATGCTCCCCTGAAAGCTTTGGCGATGTAAACTTTTTATCACAGGACAAGAAATCAGCCCTCAAAAACTTAACCGGCAGAAAATATTTTTTTGAAAAAATCCCTAAGCCCCGGGGTCACAATTTCAGCAAAAATCTGACTTTTGGCAATTCAATCAAAAATGTTGCCAACTGGTTGCAAATGCTCCCCTGAAAGCTTTGGCAGTCGAAACAGAAGGCTTTTTATCACAGGACAAGAAATCAGCCCTCAGCAACTTAACCGGCGGAAAATATTTTTTTTAAAAAATCCATAAGCCCCGGGGTCACAATTTCAGGAAAAAATCTGACTTTTGGCAATTCACTGAAAATTGGTGCCAAACACTTGCAAATGCTCCCCTGAAAGCTTTGGCGGTGGAAATAGAAGGCTTTTTATCACAGGACAAGAAATCAGCCCTCAACAACTTAACCGGCGGAAAATATTTTTTTGAAAAAATCCCTAAGCCCCGGGGTCACAATTTCAGGAAAAATCTCACTTTTGACAATTCACTCAAAAATGGTGCCAAACGGTTGCAAATGCTCCCCTGAAAGCTTCGGCAGTTGAAACAAAGGGATTTTTATCACAGTACAAGAAATCAGCCCTCAACAACTTAACCGGCGGGAAAAGATGTTTTTCAGTAAAAATTTGACTTTTGGCAATTCACTGAAAAATGGTGCCAACCGGTTGCAAATGCTCCCCTGAAAGCTTTGGCGATGAAAACAGAAGGCTTTTTATCACAGGAAAAGAAATCCGCCCTTAGCAACTTAACCGGCGGAAAATATTTTTTTGAAAAAATCCCTAAGCCCCGGGGTCACAATTTCAGCAAAAATCTGACTTTTGGCAATTCAATCAAAAATGTTGCCAACTGGTTGCAAATGCTCCCCTGAAAGCTTTGGCAGTCGAAGCAGAAGGCTTTTTATCACAGGACAAGAAATCAGCCCTCAGCAACTTAACCGGCGGAAAATATTTTTTTTAAAAAATCCCTAAGCCCCGGGGTCACAATTTCAGGAAAAATCTGACTTTTGGCAATTCACTCAAAAATGGTGCCAAACACTTGCAAATGCTCCCCTAAAAGCTTTGGCGTTGAAACAGAAGGCTTTTTACCACAGGACAAGACATCAGCCCTCAGCAACTTAACCGGCGGAAAATATTTTTTTGAAAAAATCCCTAAGCCCTGGGGTCACAATTTCAGGAAAAATCTGACTTTTGGCAATTCACTCAAAAATGGTGCCAAACGGTTTCAAATGCTCCCCTGAAAGCTTTGGCGATGGAAACAGAAGGCTTTTTATCACAGGACAAGAAATCAGCCCTCAACAACTTAAACGGTAGAAAATATTTTTTTGAAAAAATCCATAAGCCCCGGGGTCACAATTTCAGAAAAAATCTGACTTTTGGCAATTCACTGAAAAAAGGTGCCAAACACTTGCAAATGCTCCCCTGAAAGCTTTGGCGATGGAAACAGAAGGCTTTTTATCACAGGACAAGAAATCAGCCCTCAGCAACTTAACCGGCGGAAAATATTTTTTTGAAAAAATCCCTAAGCCCCGGGGTCACAATTTCCGGAAAAATCTGACTTTTGGCAATTCAATCAAAAATAGTGCCAAACGGTTGCAAATGCTCCCCTGAAAGCTTCGGCAGGTGAAACAAAGGGATTTTTATAACAGTACAAGAAATCAGCCCTCAACAACTTAACCGGCGGAAAATATTTTTTTGAAAAAATCCCTAAGCCCCGGGTTCACAATTTCAGCAAAAATCTGACTTTTGGCAATTCACTCAAAAATGGTGCCAAACGGTTTCAAATGCTCCCCTGAAAGCTTTGGCGATGGAAACAGAAGGCTTTTTATCACAGGACAAGAAATCAGCCCTTAACAACTTAACCGGCAGAAAATATTTTTTTGAAAAAATCCATAAGCCCCGGGGTCACAATTTCAGGAAAAAATCTGACTTTTGGCAATTCACTGAAAAATGGTGCCAAACACTTGCAAATGCTCCCCTGAAAGCTTTGGCGATGGAAACAGAAGGCTTTTTATCACAGGACAAGAAATCAGCCCTCAGCAACTTAACCGGCGGAAAATATTTTTTTGAAAAAATCCATAAGCCCCGGGGTCACAATTTCAGCAAAAATCTGACTTTTGGCAATTCACTGAAAAATGGTGCCAAACACTTGCAAATGCTCCCCTGAAAGCTTTGGCGGTGGAAATAGAAGGCTTTTTATCACAGGACAAGAAATCAGCCCTCAACAACTTAACCGGCGGAAAATATTTTTTTGAAAAAATCCCTAAGCCCCGGGGTCACAATTTCAGCAAAAATCTGACTTTTGGCAATTCACTCAAAAATGGTGCCAAACACTTGCAAATGCTCCCCTAAAAGCTTTGGCGATGGAAACAGAAGGCTTTTTATCACAGGACAAGAAATCAGCCCTTAGCAACTTAACCGGCTGAAAATATTTTTTTGAAAAAATCCCTAAGCCCCGGGGTCACAATTTCAGCAAAAATCTGACTTTTGGCAATTCACTCGAAAATGGTGCCAACTGGTTGCAAATGCTCCCCTGAAAGCTTTGGCAGTCAAAACAGAAGGCTTTTTATCACAGGACAAGAAATCAGCCCTCAACAACTTAACCGGCGGAAAATATATTTTTTTTAAAATCCCTAAGCCCCGGGGTCACAATTTCAGCAAAAATCTGACTTTTGGCAATTCACTCGAAAATGGTGCCAACTGGTTGCAAATGCTCCCCTGAATGCTTCGGCAGTCAAAACAGACGGCGTTTTATCACAGGACAAGAAATCCACCCTCAACAACTTAAGCGGCGGAAAAAGATTTTTTTCAGCAAAAATCTGACTTTTGGCAATTCACTGAAAAACGGTGCCAAACACTTGCAAATGCTCCCCTAAAAGCTTTGGCGATGGAAACAGAAGGCTTTTTATCACAGGACAAGAAATCAGCCCTCAACAACTTAACCGGCAGAAAATATTTTTTTGAAAAAATCCATAAGCCCCGGGGTCACAATTTCAGCAAAAATCTGACTTTTGACAATTCACTCAAAAATGGTGCCAACCGGTTGCAAATGCTCCCCTGAAAGCTTCGGCAGTTGAAACAAAGAGATTTTTATCACAGTACAAGAAATCAGCCCTCAACAACTTAACCAGCGGGAAAAGATGTTTTTCAGCAAAAAATTGACTTTTGGCAATTCACTGGAAAATGGTGCCAACCGGTTGCAAATGCTCCCCTGAAAGCTTTGGCGATGAAAACAGAAGGCTTTTTATCACAGGACAAGAAATCAGCCCTCAACAACTTAACCGGCAGAAAATATTTTTTTGAAAAAATCCCTAAGCCCCGGGGTCACAATTTCAGGAAAAATCTGACTTTTGGCAATTCACTCAAAAATGGTGCCAAACACTTGCAAATGCTCCCCTAAAAGCTTTGGCGATGGAAACAGAAGGCTTTTTATCACAGGACAAGAAATCAGCCCTCAACAACTTAACCGGCGGAAAATATTTTTTTGAAAAAATCCATAAGCCCCGGGGTCACAATTTCAGAAAAAATCTGACTTTTGGCAATTCACTGAAAAAAGGTGCCAAACACTTGCAAATGCTCCCCTGAAAGCTTTGGCGATGGAAACAGAAGGCTTTTTATCACAGGACAAGAAATCAGCCCTCAGCAACTTAACCGGCGGAAAATATTTTTTTGAAAAAATCCCTAAGCCCCGGGGTCACAATTTCCGGAAAAATCTGACTTTTGGCAATTCAATCAAAAATAGTGCCAAACGGTTGCAAATGCTCCCCTGAAAGCTTCGGCAGTTGAAACAAAGGGATTTTTATCACAGTACAAGAAATCAGCCCTCAACAACTTAACCGGCGGAAAATATGTTTTTGAAAAAATCCCTAAGCCCCGGGTTCACAATTTCAGCAAAAATCTGACTTTTGGCAATTCACTCAAAAATGGTGCCAAACGGTTTCAAATGCTCCCCTGAAAGCTTTGGCAGTCAAAACAGAAGGCTTTTTATCACAGGACAAGAAATCAGCCCTCAACAACTTAACCGGCGGAAAATATTTTTTTTTAAAAATACCTAAGCCCCGGGGTCACAATTTCAGCAAAAATCTGACTTTTGGCAATTCACTCGAAAATGGTGCCAACTGGTTGCAAATGCTCCCCTGAATGCTTCGGCAGTCAAAACAGACGGCGTTTTATCACAGGACAAGAAATCCACCCTCAACAACTTAAGCGGCGGAAAAAGATTTTTTTCAGCAAAAATCTGGCTTTTGGCAATTCACTGAAAAACGGTGCCAAACACTTGCAAATGCTCCCCTAAAAGCTTTGGCGATGGAAACAGAAGGCTTTTTATCACAGGACAAGAAATCAGCCCTCAACAACTTAACCGGCAGAAAATATTTTTTTGAAAAAATCCATAAGCCCCGGGGTCACAATTTCAGCAAAAATCTGACTTTTGACAATTCACTCAAAAATGGTGCCAAACGGTTGCAAATGCTCCCCTGAAAGCTTCGGCAGTTGAAACAAAGAGATTTTTATCACAGTACAAGAAATCAGCCCTCAACAACTTAACCAGCGGGAAAAGATGTTTTTCAGCAAAAAATTGACTTTTGGCAATTCACTGGAAAATGGTGCCAACCGGTTGCAAATGCTCCCCTGAAAGCTTTGGCGATGGAAACTGAAGGCTTTTTATCACAGGACAAGAAATCAGCCCTCAACAACTTAACCGGCAGAAAATATTTTTTTGAAAAAATCCCTAAGCCCCGGGGTCACAATTTCAGGAAAAATCTGACTTTTGGCAATTCACTCAAAAATGGTGCCAAACACTTGCAAATGCTCCCCTAAAAGCTTTGGCGATGGAAACAGAAGGCTTTTTATCACAGGACAAGAAATCAGCCCTCAACAACTTAACCGGCGGAAAATATTTTTTTGAAAAAATCCATAAGCCCCGGGGTCACAATTTCAGAAAAAATCTGACTTTTGGCAATTCACTGAAAAAAGGTGCCAAACACTTGGAAATGCTCCCCTAAAAGCTTTGGCGATGGAAACAGAAGGCTTTTTATCACAGGACAAGAAATCAGCCCTCAGCAACTTAACCGGCGGAAAATATTTTTTTGAAAAAATCCCTAAGCCCCGGGGTCACAATTTCCGGAAAAATCTGACTTTTGGCAATTCAATCAAAAATAGTGCCAAACGGTTGCAAATGCTCCCCTGAAAGCTTCGGCAGTTGAAACAAAGGGATTTTTATCACAGTACAAGAAATCAGCCCTCAACAACTTAACCGGCGGAAAATATGTTTTTGAAAAAATCCCTAAGCCCCGGGGTCACAATTTCAGCAAAAATCTGACTTTTGGCAATTCACTCAAAAATGGTGCCAAACGGTTTCAAATGCTCCCCTGAAAGCTTTGGCGATGGAAACAGAAGGCTTTTTATCACAGGACAAGAAATCAGCCCTTAACAACTTAACCGGCAGAAAATATTTTTTTGAAAAAATCCATAAGCCCCGGGGTCACAATTTCAGGAAAAAATCTGACTTTTGGCAATTCACTGAAAAATGGTGCCAAACACTTGCAAATGCTCCCCTGAAAGCTTTGGCGATGGAAACAGAAGGCTTTTTATCACAGGACAAGAAATCAGCCCTCAGCAACTTAACCGGCGGAAAATATTTTTTTGAAAAAATCCATAAGCCCCGGGGTCACAATTTCAGCAAAAATCTGACTTTTGGCAATTCACTGAAAAATGGTGCCAAACACTTGCAAATGCTCCCCTGAAAGCTTTGGCGGTGGAAATAGAAGGCTTTTTATCACAGGACAAGAAATCAGCCCTCAACAACTTAACCGGCGGAAAATATTTTTTTGAAAAAATCCCTAAGCCCCGGGGTCACAATTTCAGGAAAAATCTCACTTTTGACAATTCACTCAAAAATGGTGCCAAACGGTTGCAAATGCTCCCCTGAAAGCTTCGGCAGTTGAAACAAAGGGATTTTTATCACAGTACAAGAAATCAGCCCTCAACAACTTAACCGGCGGGAAAAGATGTTTTTCAGTAAAAATTTGACTTTTGGCAATTCACTGAAAAATGGTGCCAACCGGTTGCAAATGCTCCCCTGAAAGCTTTGGCGATGAAAACAGAAGGCTTTTTATCACAGGACAAGAAATCAGCCCTCAACAACTTAACCGGCAGAAAATATTTTTTTGAAAAAATCCCTAAGCCCCGGGGTCACAATTTCAGGAAAAATCTGACTTTTGGCAATTCACTCAAAAATGGTGCCAAACACTTGCAAATGCTCCCCTAAAAGCTTTGGCGATGGAAACAGAAGGCTTTTTATCACAGGACAAGAAATCAGCCCTCAACAACTTAACCGGCGGAAAATATTTTTTTGAAAAAATCCCTAAGCCCCGGGGTCACAATTTCAGCAAAAATCTGACTTTTGGCAATTCACTCGAAAATGTGCCAACTGGTTGCAAATGCTCCCCTGAAAGCTTCGGCAGTCAAAACAGAAGGCTTTTTATCACAGAACAAAAAATCAGCCCTCAACAACTTAACCGGCGGAAAATATTTTTTTGAAAAAATCCCTAAGCCCCGGGGTCACAATTTCAGCAAAAATCTGACTTTTGGCAATTCAATCAAAAATGTTGCCAACTGGTTGCAAATGCTCCCCTGAAAGCTTTGGCGATGGAAACAGAAGGCTTTTTATCACAGGACAAGAAATCAGCCCTCAGCAACTTAACCGGCGGAAAATATTTTTTTTAAAAAATCCCTAAGCCCCGGGGTCACAATTTCCGGAAAAATCTGACTTTTGGCGATTCAATCAAAAATAGTGCCAAACGGTTGCAAATGCTCCCCTGAAAGCTTCGGCAGTTGAAACAAAGGGATTTTTATCACAGTACAAGAAATCAGCCCTCAACAACTTAACCGGCGGAAAATATTTTTTTGAAAAAATCCCTAAGCCCCGGGTTCACAATTTCAGCAAAAATCTGACTTTTGGCAATTCACTCAAAAATGGTGCCAAACGGTTTCAAATGCTCCCCTGAAAGCTTTGGCGATGGAAACAGAAGGCTTTTTATCACAGGACAAGAAACCAGCCCTTAACAACTTAACCGGCAGAAAATATTTTTTTGAAAAAATCCATAAGCCCCGGGGTCACAATTTCAGGAAAAAATCTGACTTTTGGCAATTCACTGAAAAATGGTGCCAAACACTTGCAAATGCTCCCCTGAAAGCTTTGGCGATGGAAACAGAAGGCTTTTTATCACAGGACAAGAAATCAGCCCTCAGCAACTTAACCGGCGGAAAATATTTTTTTGAAAAAATCCCTAAGCCCCGGGGTCACAATTTCAGCAAAAATCTGACTTTTGGCAATTCACTCGAAAATGGTGCCAACTGGTTGCAAATGCTCCCCTGAAAGCTTCGGCAGTCAAAACAGAAGGCTTTTTATCACAGGACAAGAAATCAGCCCTCAACAACTTAACCGGCGGAAAATATTTTTTTTAAAAAATCCCTAAGCCCCGGGGTCACAATTTCAGCAAAAATCTGACTTTTGGCAATTCACTCGAAAATGGTGCCAACTGGTTGCAAATGCTCCCCTGAATGCTTCGGCAGTCAAAACAGACGGCGTTTTATCACAGGACAAGAAATCCACCCTCAACAACTTAAGCGGCGGAAAAAGATTTTTTTCAGCAAAAATCTGACTTTTGGCAATTCACTGAAAAACGGTGCCAAACACTTGCAAATGCTCCCCTAAAAGCTTTGGCGATGGAAACAGAAGGCTTTTTATCACAGGACAAGAAATCAGCCCTCAACAACTTAACCGGCAGAAAATATTTTTTTGAAAAAATCCATAAGCCCCGGGGTCACAATTTCAGCAAAAATCTCACTTTTGACAATTCACTCAAAAATGGTGCCAAATGATTGCAAATGCTCCCCGGAAAGCTTCGGCAGTTGAAACAAAGGGATTTTTATCACAGTACAAGAAATCAGCCCTCAACAACTTAACCGGCGGGAAAAGATGTTTTTCAGCAAAAATTTGACTTTTGGCAATTCACTGAAAAATGGTGCCAACCGGTTGCAAATGCTCCCCTGAAAGCTTTGGCGATGTAAACTTTTTATCACAGGACAAGAAATCAGCCCTCAAAAACTTAACCGGCAGAAAATATTTTTTTGAAAAAATCCCTAAGCCCCGGGGTCACAATTTCAGCAAAAATCTGACTTTTGGCAATTCAATCAAAAATGTTGCCAACTGGTTGCAAATGCTCCCCTGAAAGCTTTGGCAGTCGAAACAGAAGGCTTTTTATCACAGGACAAGAAATCAGCCCTCAGCAACTTAACCGGCGGAAAATATTTTTTTAAAAAAATCCATAAGCCCCGGGGTCACAATTTCAGGAAAAAATCTGACTTTTGGCAATTCACTGAAAAATGGTGCCAAACACTTGCAAATGCTCCCCTGAAAGCTTTGGCGATGGAAACAGAAGGCTTTTTATCACAGGACAAGAAATCAGCCCTCAGCAACTTAACCGGCGGAAAATATTTTTTTGAAAAAATCCATAAGCCCCGGGGTCACAATTTCAGCAAAAATCTGACTTTTGGCAATTCACTGAAAAATGGTGCCAAACACTTGCAAATGCTCCCCTGAAAGCTTTGGCGGTGGAAATAGAAGGCTTTTTATCACAGGACAAGAAATCAGCCCTCAACAACTTAACCGGCGGAAAATATTTTTTTGAAAAAATCCCTAAGCCCCGGGGTCACAATTTCAGGAAAAATCTCACTTTTGACAATTCACTCAAAAATGGTGCCAAACGGTTGCAAATGCTCCCCTGAAAGCTTCGGCAGTTGAAACAAAGGGATTTTTATCACAGTACTAGAAATCAGCCCTCAACAACTTAACCGGCGGGAAAAGATGTTTTTCAGTAAAAATTTGACTTTTGGCAATTCACTGAAAAATGGTGCCAACCGGTTGCAAATGCTCCCCTGAAAGCTTTGGCGATGAAAACAGAAGGCTTTTTATCACAGGACAAGAAATCAGCCCTCAACAACTTAACCGGCAGAAAATATTTTTTTGAAAAAATCCCTAAGCCCCGGGGTCACAATTTCAGGAAAAATCTGACTTTTGGCAATTCACTCAAAAATGGTGCCAAACACTTGCAAATGCTCCCCTAAAAGCTTTGGCGATGGAAACAGAAGGCTTTTTATCACAGGACAAGAAATCAGCCCTCAACAACTTAACCGGCGGAAAATATTTTTTTGAAAAAATCCCTAAGCCCCGGGGTCACAATTTCAGCAAAAATCTGACTTTTGGCAATTCACTCGAAAATGTGCCAACTGGTTGCAAATGCTCCCCTGAAAGCTTCGGCAGTCAAAACAGAAGGCTTTTTATCACAGAACAAAAAATCAGCCCTCAACAACTTAACCGGCGGAAAATATTTTTTTGAAAAAATCCCTAAGCCCCGGGGTCACAATTTCAGCAAAAATCTGACTTTTGGCAATTCAATCAAAAATGTTGCCAACTGGTTGCAAATGCTCCCCTGAAAGCTTTGGCGATGGAAACAGATGGCTTTTTATCACAGGACAAGAAATCAGCCCTCAGCAACTTAACCGGCGGAAAATATTTTTTTGAAAAAATCCCTAAGCCCCGGGGTCACAATTTCCGGAAAAATCTGACTTTTGGCAATTCAATCAAAAATAGTGCCAAACGGTTGCAAATGCTCCCCTGAAAGCTTCGGCAGTTGAAACAAAGGGATTTTTATCACAGTACAAGAAATCAGCCCTCAACAACTTAACCGGCGGAAAATATTTTTTTGAAAAAATCCCTAAGCCCCGGGTTCACAATTTCAGCAAAAATCTGACTTTTGGCAATTCACTCAAAAATGGTGCCAAACGGTTTCAAATGCTCCCCTGAAAGCTTTGGCGATGGAAACAGAAGGCTTTTTATCACAGGACAAGAAACCAGCCCTTAACAACTTAACCGGCAGAAAATATTTTTTTGAAAAAATCCATAAGCCCCGGGGTCACAATTTCAGGAAAAAATCTGACTTTTGGCAATTCACTGAAAAACGGTGCCAAACACTTGCAAATGCTCCCCTAAAAGCTTTGGCGATGGAAACAGAAGGCTTTTTATCACAGGACAAGAAATCAGCCCTCAACAACTTAACCGGCAGAAAATATTTTTTTGAAAAAATCCATAAGCCCCGGGGTCACAATTTCAGCAAAAATCTCACTTTTGACAATTCACTCAAAAATGGTGCCAAATGATTGCAAATGCTCCCCGGAAAGCTTCGGCAGTTGAAACAAAGGGATTTTTATCACAGTACAAGAAATCAGCCCTCAACAACTTAACCGGCGGGAAAAGATGTTTTTCAGCAAAAATTTGACTTTTGGCAATTCACTGAAAAATGGTGCCAACCGGTTGCAAATGCTCCCCTGAAAGCTTTGGCGATGTAAACTTTTTATCACAGGACAAGAAATCAGCCCTCAAAAACTTAACCGGCAGAAAATATTTTTTTGAAAAAATCCCTAAGCCCCGGGGTCACAATTTCAGCAAAAATCTGACTTTTGGCAATTCAATCAAAAATGTTGCCAACTGGTTGCAAATGCTCCCCTGAAAGCTTTGGCAGTCGAAACAGAAGGCTTTTTATCACAGGACAAGAAATCAGCCCTCAGCAACTTAACCGGCGGAAAATATTTTTTTAAAAAAATCCATAAGCCCCGGGGTCACAATTTCAGGAAAAAATCTGACTTTTGGCAATTCACTGAAAAATGGTGCCAAACACTTGCAAATGCTCCCCTGAAAGCTTTGGCGATGGAAACAGAAGGCTTTTTATCACAGGACAAGAAATCAGCCCTCAGCAACTTAACCGGCGGAAAATATTTTTTTGAAAAAATCCATAAGCCCCGGGGTCACAATTTCAGCAAAAATCTGACTTTTGGCAATTCACTGAAAAATGGTGCCAAACACTTGCAAATGCTCCCCTGAAAGCTTTGGCGGTGGAAATAGAAGGCTTTTTATCACAGGACAAGAAATCAGCCCTCAACAACTTAACCGGCGGAAAATATTTTTTTGAAAAAATCCCTAAGCCCCGGGGTCACAATTTCAGGAAAAATCTCACTTTTGACAATTCACTCAAAAATGGTGCCAAACGGTTGCAAATGCTCCCCTGAAAGCTTCGGCAGTTGAAACAAAGGGATTTTTATCACAGTACAAGAAATCAGCCCTCAACAACTTAACCGGCGGGAAAAGATGTTTTTCAGTAAAAATTTGACTTTTGGCAATTCACTGAAAAATGGTGCCAACCGGTTGCAAATGCTCCCCTGAAAGCTTTGGCGATGAAAACAGAAGGCTTTTTATAACAGGACAAGAAATCAGCCCTCAACAACTTAACCGGCAGAAAATATTTTTTTGAAAAAATCCCTAAGCCCCGGGGTCACAATTTCAGGAAAAATCTGACTTTTGGCAATTCACTCAAAAATGGTGCCAAACACTTGCAAATGCTCCCCTAAAAGCTTTGGCGATGGAAACAGAAGGCTTTTTATCACAGGACAAGAAATCAGCCCTCAACAACTTAACCGGCGGAAAATATTTTTTTGAAAAAATCCCTAAGCCCCGGGGTCACAATTTCAGCAAAAATCTGACTTTTGGCAATTCACTCGAAAATGTGCCAACTGGTTGCAAATGCTCCCCTGAAAGCTTCGGCAGTCAAAACAGAAGGCTTTTTATCACAGGACAAGAAATCAGCCCTCAGCAACTTAACCGGCGGAAAATATTTTTTTGAAAAAATCCCTAAGCCCCGGGGTCACAATTTCCGGAAAAATCTGACTTTTGGCAATTCACTCGAAAATGGTGCCAACTGGTTGCAAATGCTCCCCTGAATGCTTCGGCAGTCAAAACAGACGGCGTTTTATCACAGGACAAGAAATCCACCCTCAACAACTTAAGCGGCGGAAAAAGATTTTTTTCAGCAAAAATCTGACTTTTGGCAATTCACTGAAAAACGGTGCCAAACACTTGCAAATGCTCCCCTAAAAGCTTTGGCGATGGAAACAGAAGGCTTTTTATCACAGGACAAGAAATCAGCCCTCAACAACTTAACCGGCAGAAAATATTTTTTTGAAAAAATCCATAAGCCCCGGGGTCACAATTTCAGCAAAAATCTCACTTTTGACAATTCACTCAAAAATGGTGCCAAATGATTGCAAATGCTCCCCGGAAAGCTTCGGCAGTTGAAACAAAGGGATTTTTATCACAGTACAAGAAATCAGCCCTCAACAACTTAACCGGCGGGAAAAGATGTTTTTCAGCAAAAATTTGACTTTTGGCAATTCACTGAAAAATGGTGCCAACCGGTTGCAAATGCTCCCCTGAAAGCTTTGGCGATGTAAACTTCTTATCACAGGACAAGAAATCAGCCCTCAAAAACTTAACCGGCAGAAAATATTTTTTTGAAAAAATCCCTAAGCCCCGGGGTCACAATTTCAGCAAAAATCTGACTTTTGGCAATTCAATCAAAAATGTTGCCAACTGGTTGCAAATGCTCCCCTGAAAGCTTTGGCAGTCGAAACAGAAGGCTTTTTATCACAGGACAAGAAATCAGCCCTCAGCAACTTAACCGGCGGAAAATATTTTTTTAAAAAAATCCATAAGCCCCGGGGTCACAATTTCAGGAAAAAATCTGACTTTTGGCAATTCACTGAAAATTGGTGCCAAACACTTGCAAATGCTCCCCTGAAAGCTTTGGCGGTGGAAATAGAAGGCTTTTTATCACAGGACAAGAAATCAGCCCTCAACAACTTAACCGGCGGAAAATATTTTTTTGAAAAAATCCCTAAGCCCCGGGGTCACAATTTCAGGAAAAATCTCACTTTTGACAATTCACTCAAAAATGGTGCCAAACGGTTGCAAATGCTCCCCTGAAAGCTTCGGCAGTTGAAACAAAGGGATTTTTATCACAGTACAAGAAATCAGCCCTCAACAACTTAACCGGCGGGAAAAGATGTTTTTCAGTAAAAATTTGACTTTTGGCAATTCACTGAAAAATGGTGCCAACCGGTTGCAAATGCTCCCCTGAAATCTTTGGCGATGAAAACAGAAGGCTTTTTATCACAGGAAAAGAAATCAGCCCTTAGCAACTTAACCGGCGGAAAATATTTTTTTGAAAAAATCCCTAAGCCCCGGGGTCACAATTTCAGCAAAAATCTGACTTTTGGCAATTCAATCAAAAATGTTGCCAACTGGTTGCAAATGCTCCCCTGAAAGCTTTGGCAGTCGAAACAGAAGGCTTTTTATCACAGGACAAGAAATCAGCCCTCAGCAACTTAACCGGCGGAAAATATTTTTTTTTAAAAATCCCTAAGCCCCGGGGTCACAATTTCAGGAAAAATCTGACTTTTGGCAATTCACTCAAAAATGGTGCCAAACACTTGCAAATGCTCCCCTAAAAGCTTTGGCGTTGGAAACAGAAGGCTTTTTACCACAGGACAAGACATCAGCCCTCAGCAACTTAACCGGCGGAAAATATTTTTTTGAAAAAATCCCTAAGCCCTGGGGTCACAATTTCAGGAAAAATCTGACTTTTGGCAATTCACTCAAAAATGGTGCCAAACGGTTTCAAATGCTCCCCTGAAAGCTTTGGCGATGGAAACAGAAGGCTTTTTATCACAGGACAAGAAATCAGCCCTCAGCAACTTAACCGGCGGAAAATATTTTTTTGAAAAAATCCCTAAGCCCCGGGGTCACAATTTCCGGAAAAATCTGACTTTTGGCAATTCAATCAAAAATAGTGCCAAACGGTTGCAAATGCTCCCCTGAAAGCTTCGGCAGTTGAAACAAAGGGATTTTTATCACAGTACAAGAAATCAGCCCTCAACAACTTAACCGGCGGAAAATATGTTTTTGAAAAAATCCCTAAGCCCCGGGTTCACAATTTCAGCAAAAATCTGACTTTTGGCAATTCACTCAAAAATGGTGCCAAACGGTTTCAAATGCTCCCCTGAAAGCTTTGGCAGTCAAAACAGAAGGCTTTTTATCACAGGACAAGAAATCAGCCCTCAACAACTTAACCGGCGGAAAATATTTTTTTTTTAAAATCCCTAAGCCCCGGGGTCACAATTTCAGCAAAAATCTGACTTTTGGCAATTCACTCGAAAATGGTGCCAACTGGTTGCAAATGCTCCCCTGAATGCTTCGGCAGTCAAAACAGACGGCGTTTTATCACAGGACAAGAAATCCACCCTCAACAACTTAAGCGGCGGAAAAAGATTTTTTTCAGCAAAAATCTGACTTTTGGCAATTCACTGAAAAACGGTGCCAAACACTTGCAAATGCTCCCCTAAAAGCTTTGGCGATGGAAACAGAAGGCTTTTTATCACAGGACAAGAAATCAGCCCTCAACAACTTAACCGGCAGAAAATATTTTTTTGAAAAAATCCATAAGCCCCGGGGTCACAATTTCAGCAAAAATCTGACTTTTGACAATTCACTCAAAAATGGTGCCAAACGGTTGCAAATGCTCCCCTGAAAGCTTCGGCAGTTGAAACAAAGAGATTTTTATCACAGTACAAGAAATCAGCCCTCAACAACTTAACCAGCGGGAAAAGATGTTTTTCAGCAAAAAATTGACTTTTGGCAATTCACTGGAAAATGGTGCCAACCGGTTGCAAATGCTCCCCTGAAAGCTTTGGCGATGAAAACAGAAGGCTTTTTATCACAGGACAAGAAATCAGCCCTCAACAACTTAACCGGCAGAAAATATTTTTTTGAAAAAATCCCTAAGCCCCGGGGTCACAATTTCAGGAAAAATCTGACTTTTGGCAATTCACTCAAAAATGGTGCCAAACACTTGCAAATGCTCCCCTAAAAGCTTTGGCGATGGAAACAGAAGGCTTTTTATCACAGGACAAGAAATCAGCCCTCAACAACTTAACCGGCGGAAAATATTTTTTTGAAAAAATCCATAAGCCCCGGGGTCACAATTTCAGAAAAAATCTGACTTTTGGCAATTCACTGAAAAAAGGTGCCAAACACTTGGAAATGCTCCCCTAAAAGCTTTGGCGATGGAAACAGAAGGCTTTTTATCACAGGACAAGAAATCAGCCCTCAGCAACTTAACCGGCGGAAAATATTTTTTTGAAAAAATCCCTAAGCCCCGGGGTCACAATTTCCGGAAAAATCTGACTTTTGGCAATTCAATCAAAAATAGTGCCAAACGGTTGCAAATGCTCCCCTGAAAGCTTCGGCAGTTGAAACAAAGGGATTTTTATCACAGTACAAGAAATCAGCCCTCAACAACTTAACCGGCGGAAAATATGTTTTTGAAAAAATCCCTAAGCCCCGGGGTCACAATTTCAGCAAAAATCTGACTTTTGGCAATTCACTCAAAAATGGTGCCAAACGGTTTCAAATGCTCCCCTGAAAGCTTTGGCGATGGAAACAGAAGGCTTTTTATCACAGGACAAGAAATCAGCCCTTAACAACTTAACCGGCAGAAAATATTTTTTTGAAAAAATCCATAAGCCCCGGGGTCACAATTTCAGGAAAAAATCTGACTTTTGGCAATTCACTGAAAAATGGTGCCAAACACTTGCAAATGCTCCCCTGAAAGCTTTGGCGATGGAAACAGAAGGCTTTTTATCACAGGACAAGAAATCAGCCCTCAGCAACTTAACCGGCGGAAAATATTTTTTTGAAAAAATCCATAAGCCCCGGGGTCACAATTTCAGCAAAAATCTGACTTTTGGCAATTCACTGAAAAATGGTGCCAAACACTTGCAAATGCTCCCCTGAAAGCTTTGGCGGTGGAAATAGAAGGCTTTTTATCACAGGACAAGAAATCAGCCCTCAACAACTTAACCGGCGGAAAATATTTTTTTGAAAAAATCCCTAAGCCCCGGGGTCACAATTTCAGGAAAAATCTCACTTTTGACAATTCACTCAAAAATGGTGCCAAACGGTTGCAAATGCTCCCCTGAAAGCTTCGGCAGTTGAAACAAAGGGATTTTTATCACAGTACAAGAAATCAGCCCTCAACAACTTAACCGGCGGGAAAAGATGTTTTTCAGTAAAAATTTGACTTTTGGCAATTCACTGAAAAATGGTGCCAACCGGTTGCAAATGCTCCCCTGAAAGCTTTGGCGATGAAAACAGAAGGCTTTTTATCACAGGACAAGAAATCAGCCCTCAACAACTTAACCGGCAGAAAATATTTTTTTGAAAAAATCCCTAAGCCCCGGGGTCACAATTTCAGGAAAAATCTGACTTTTGGCAATTCACTCAAAAATGGTGCCAAACACTTGCAAATGCTCCCCTAAAAGCTTTGGCGATGGAAACAGAAGGCTTTTTATCACAGGACAAGAAATCAGCCCTCAACAACTTAACCGGCGGAAAATATTTTTTTGAAAAAATCCCTAAGCCCCGGGGTCACAATTTCAGCAAAAATCTGACTTTTGGCAATTCACTCGAAAATGTGCCAACTGGTTGCAAATGCTCCCCTGAATGCTTCGGCAGTCAAAACAGAAGGCTTTTTATCACAGAACAAAAAATCAGCCCTCAACAACTTAACCGGCGGAAAATATTTTTTTGAAAAAATCCCTAAGCCCCGGGGTCACAATTTCAGCAAAAATCTGACTTTTGGCAATTCAATCAAAAATGTTGCCAACTGGTTGCAAATGCTCCCCTGAAAGCTTTGGCGATGGAAACAGAAGGCTTTTTATCACAGGACAAGAAATCAGCCCTCAGCAACTTAACCGGCGGAAAATATTTTTTTGAAAAAATCCCTAAGCCCCGGGGTCACAATTTCCGGAAAAATCTGACTTTTGGCGATTCAATCAAAAATAGTGCCAAACGGTTGCAAATGCTCCCCTGAAAGCTTCGGCAGTTGAAACAAAGGGATTTTTATCACAGTACAAGAAATCAGCCCTCAACAACTTAACCGGCGGAAAATATTTTTTTGAAAAAATCCCTAAGCCCCGGGTTCACAATTTCAGCAAAAATCTGACTTTTGGCAATTCACTCAAAAATGGTGCCAAACGGTTTCAAATGCTCCCCTGAAAGCTTTGGCGATGGAAACAGAAGGCTTTTTATCACAGGACAAGAAACCAGCCCTTAACAACTTAACCGGCAGAAAATATTTTTTTGAAAAAATCCATAAGCCCCGGGGTCACAATTTCAGGAAAAAATCTGACTTTTGGCAATTCACTGAAAAATGGTGCCAAACACTTGCAAATGCTCCCCTGAAAGCTTTGGCGATGGAAACAGAAGGCTTTTTATCACAGGACAAGAAATCAGCCCTCAGCAACTTAACCGGCGGAAAATATTTTTTTGAAAAAATCCCTAAGCCCCGGGGTCACAATTTCAGCAAAAATCTGACTTTTGGCAATTCACTCGAAAATGGTGCCAACTGGTTGCAAATGCTCCCCTGAAAGCTTCGGCAGTCAAAACAGAAGGCTTTTTATCACAGGACAAGAAATCAGCCCTCAACAACTTAACCGGCGGAAAATATTTTTTTTAAAAAATCCCTAAGCCCCGGGGTCACAATTTCAGCAAAAATCTGACTTTTGGCAATTCACTCGAAAATGGTGCCAACTGGTTGCAAATGCTCCCCTGAATGCTTCGGCAGTCAAAACAGACGGCGTTTTATCACAGGACAAGAAATCCACCCTCAACAACTTAAGCGGCGGAAAAAGATTTTTTTCAGCAAAAATCTGACTTTTGGCAATTCACTGAAAAACGGTGCCAAACACTTGCAAATGCTCCCCTAAAAGCTTTGGCGATGGAAACAGAAGGCTTTTTATCACAGGACAAGAAATCAGCCCTCAACAACTTAACCGGCAGAAAATATTTTTTTGAAAAAATCCATAAGCCCCGGGGTCACAATTTCAGCAAAAATCTCACTTTTGACAATTCACTCAAAAATGGTGCCAAATGATTGCAAATGCTCCCCGGAAAGCTTCGGCAGTTGAAACAAAGGGATTTTTATCACAGTACAAGAAATCAGCCCTCAACAACTTAACCGGCGGGAAAAGATGTTTTTCAGTAAAAATTTTACTTTTGGCAATTCACTGAAAAATGGTGCCAACCGGTTGCAAATGCTCCCCTGAAAGCTTTGGCGATGTAAACTTTTTATCACAGGACAAGAAATCAGCCCTCAAAAACTTAACCGGCAGAAAATATTTTTTTGAAAAAATCCCTAAGCCCCGGGGTCACAATTTCAGCAAAAATCTGACTTTTGGCAATTCAATCAAAAATGTTGCCAACTGGTTGCAAATGCTCCCCTGAAAGCTTTGGCAGTTGAAACAGAAGGCTTTTTATCACAGGACAAGAAATCAGCCCTCAGCAACTTAACCGGCGGAAAATATTTTTTTAAAAAAATCCATAAGCCCCGGGGTCACAATTTCAGGAAAAAATCTGACTTTTGGCAATTCACTGAAAAATGGTGCCAAACACTTGCAAATGCTCCCCTGAAAGCTTTGGCGATGGAAACAGAAGGCTTTTTATCACAGGACAAGAAATCAGCCCTCAGCAACTTAACCGGCGGAAAATATTTTTTTGAAAAAATCCATAAGCCCCGGGGTCACAATTTCAGCAAAAATCTGACTTTTGGCAATTCACTGAAAAATGGTGCCAAACACTTGCAAATGCTCCCCTGAAAGCTTTGGCGGTGGAAATAGAAGGCTTTTTATCACAGGACAAGAAATCAGCCCTCAACAACTTAACCGGCGGAAAATATTTTTTTGAAAAAATCCCTAAGCCCCGGGGTCACAATTTCAGGAAAAATCTCACTTTTGACAATTCACTCAAAAATGGTGCCAAACGGTTGCAAATGCTCCCCTGAAAGCTTCGGCAGTTGAAACAAAGGGATTTTTATCACAGTACAAGAAATCAGCCCTCAACAACTTAACCGGCGGGAAAAGATGTTTTTCAGTAAAAATTTGACTTTTGGCAATTCACTGAAAAATGGTGCCAACCGGTTGCAAATGCTCCCCTGAAAGCTTTGGCGATGAAAACAGAAGGCTTTTTATCACAGGACAAGAAATCAGCCCTCAACAACTTAACCGGCAGAAAATATTTTTTTGAAAAAATCCCTAAGCCCCGGGGTCACAATTTCAGGAAAAATCTGACTTTTGGCAATTCACTCAAAAATGGTGCCAAACACTTGCAAATGCTCCCCTAAAAGCTTTGGCGATGGAAACAGAAGGCTTTTTATCACAGGACAAGAAATCAGCCCTCAACAACTTAACCGGCGGAAAATATTTTTTTGAAAAAATCCCTAAGCCCCGGGGTCACAATTTCAGCAAAAATCTGACTTTTGGCAATTCACTCGAAAATGTGCCAACTGGTTGCAAATGCTCCCCTGAAAGCTTCGGCAGTCAAAACAGAAGGCTTTTTATCACAGAACAAAAAATCAGCCCTCAACAACTTAACCGGCGGAAAATATTTTTTTGAAAAAATCCCTAAGCCCCGGGGTCACAATTTCAGCAAAAATCTGACTTTTGGCAATTCAATCAAAAATGTTGCCAACTGGTTGCAAATGCTCCCCTGAAAGCTTTGGCGATGGAAACAGAAGGCTTTTTATCACAGGACAAGAAATCAGCCCTCAGCAACTTAACCGGCGGAAAATATTTTTTTGAAAAAATCCCTAAGCCCCGGGGTCACAATTTCCGGAAAAATCTGACTTTTGGCGATTCAATCAAAAATAGTGCCAAACGGTTGCAAATGCTCCCCTGAAAGCTTCGGCAGTTGAAACAAAGGGATTTTTATCACAGTACAAGAAATCAGCCCTCAACAACTTAACCGGCGGAAAATATTTTTTTGAAAAAATCCCTAAGCCCCGGGTTCACAATTTCAGCAAAAATCTGACTTTTGGCAATTCACTCAAAAATGGTGCCAAACGGTTTCAAATGCTCCCCTGAAAGCTTTGGCGATGGAAACAGAAGGCTTTTTATCACAGGACAAGAAACCAGCCCTTAACAACTTAACCGGCAGAAAATATTTTTTTGAAAAAATCCATAAGCCCCGGGGTCACAATTTCAGGAAAAAATCTGACTTTTGGCAATTCACTGAAAAATGGTGCCAAACACTTGCAAATGCTCTCCTGAAAGCTTTGGCGATGGAAACAGAAGGCTTTTTATCACAGGACAAGAAATCAGCCCTCAGCAACTTAACCGGCGGAAAATATTTTTTTGAAAAAATCCCTAAGCCCCGGGGTCACAATTTCAGCAAAAATCTGACTTTTGGCAATTCACTCGAAAATGGTGCCAACTGGTTGCAAATGCTCCCCTGAAAGCTTCGGCAGTCAAAACAGAAGGCTTTTTATCACAGGACAAGAAATCAGCCCTCAACAACTTAACCGGCGGAAAATATTTTTTTTAAAAAATCCCTAAGCCCCGGGGTCACAATTTCAGCAAAAATCTGACTTTTGGCAATTCACTCGAAAATGGTGCCAACTGGTTGCAAATGCTCCCCTGAATGCTTCGGCAGTCAAAACAGACGGCGTTTTATCACAGGACAAGAAATCCACCCTGAACAACTTAAGCGGCGGAAAAAGATTTTTTTCAGCAAAAATCTGACTTTTGGCAATTCACTGAAAAACGGTGCCAAACACTTGCAAATGCTCCCCTAAAAGCTTTGGCGATGGAAACAGAAGGCTTTTTATCACAGGACAAGAAATCAGCCCTCAACAACTTAACCGGCAGAAAATATTTTTTTGAAAAAATCCATAAGCCCCGGGGTCACAATTTCAGCAAAAATCTCACTTTTGACAATTCACTCAAAAATGGTGCCAAATGATTGCAAATGCTCCCCGGAAAGCTTCGGCAGTTGAAACAAAGGGATTTTTATCACAGTACAAGAAATCAGCCCTCAACAACTTAACCGGCGGGAAAAGATGTTTTTCAGCAAAAATTTGACTTTTGGCAATTCACTGAAAAATGGTGCCAACCGGTTGCAAATGCTCCCCTGAAAGCTTTGGCGATGTAAACTTTTTATCACAGGACAAGAAATCAGCCCTCAAAAACTTAACCGGCAGAAAATATTTTTTTGAAAAAATCCCTAAGCCCCGGGGTCACAATTTCAGCAAAAATCTGACTTTTGGCAATTCAATCAAAAATGTTGCCAACTGGTTGCAAATGCTCCCCTGAAAGCTTTGGCAGTCGAAACAGAAGGCTTTTTATCACAGGACAAGAAATCAGCCCTCAGCAACTTAACCGGCGGAAAATATTTTTTTAAAAAAATCCATAAGCCCCGGGGTCACAATTTCAGGAAAAAATCTGACTTTTGGCAATTCACTGAAAATTGGTGCCAAACACTTGCAAATGCTCCCCTGAAAGCTTTGGCGGTGGAAATAGAAGGCTTTTTATCACAGGACAAGAAATCAGCCCTCAACAACTTAACCGGCGGAAAATATTTTTTTGAAAAAATCCCTAAGCCCCGGGGTCACAATTTCAGGAAAAATCTCACTTTTGACAATTCACTCAAAAATGGTGCCAAATGGTTGCAAATGCTCCCCTGAAAGCTTCGGCAGTTGAAACAAAGGGATTTTTATCACAGTACAAGAAATCAGCCCTCAACAACTTAACCGGCGGGAAAAGATGTTTTTCAGTAAAAATTTGACTTTTGGCAATTCACTGAAAAATGGTGCCAACCGGTTGCAAATGCTCCCCTGAAATCTTTGGCGATGAAAACAGAAGGCTTTTTATCACAGGAAAAGAAATCAGCCCTTAGCAACTTAACCGGCGGAAAATATTTTTTTGAAAAAATCCCTAAGCCCCGGGGTCACAATTTCAGCAAAAATCTGACTTTTGGCAATTCAATCAAAAATGTTGCCAACTGGTTGCAAATGCTCCCCTGAAAGCTTTGGCAGTCGAAACAGAAGGCTTTTTATCACAGGACAAGAAATCAGCCCTCAGCAACTTAACCGGCGGAAAATATTTTTTTAAAAAAATCCCTAAGCCCCGGGGTCACAATTTCAGGAAAAATCTGACTTTTGGCAATTCACTCAAAAATGGTGCCAAACACTTGCAAATGCTCCCCTAAAAGCTTTGGCGTTGGAAACAGAAGGCTTTTTACCACAGGACAAGACATCAGCCCTCAGCAACTTAACCGGCGGAAAATATTTTTTTGAAAAAATCCCTAAGCCCTGGGGTCACAATTTCAGGAAAAATCTGACTTTTGGCAATTCACTCAAAAATGGTGCCAAACGGTTTCAAATGCTCCCCTGAAAGCTTTGGCGATGGAAACAGAAGGCTTTTTATCACAGGACAAGAAATCAGCCCTCAGCAACTTAACCGGCGGAAAATATTTTTTTGAAAAAATCCCTAAGCCCCGGGGTCACAATTTCCGGAAAAATCTGACTTTTGGCAATTCAATCAAAAATAGTGCCAAACGGTTGCAAATGCTCCCCTGAAAGCTTCGGCAGTTGAAACAAAGGGATTTTTATCACAGTACAAGAAATCAGCCCTCAACAACTTAACCGGCGGAAAATATGTTTTTGAAAAAATCCCTAAGCCCCGGGTTCACAATTTCAGCAAAAATCTGACTTTTGGCAATTCACTCAAAAATGGTGCCAAACGGTTTCAAATGCTCCCCTGAAAGCTTTGGCAGTCAAAACAGAAGGCTTTTTATCACAGGACAAGAAATCAGCCCTCAACAACTTAACCGGCGGAAAATATTTTTTTTTTTAAATCCCTAAGCCCTGGGGTCACAATTTCAGCAAAAATCTGACTTTTGGCAATTCACTCGAAAATGGTGCCAACTGGTTGCAAATGCTCCCCTGAATGCTTCGGCAGTCAAAACAGACGGCGTTTTATCACAGGACAAGAAATCCACCCTCAACAACTTAAGCGGCGGAAAAAGATTTTTTTCAGCAAAAATCTGACTTTTGGCAATTCACTGAAAAACGGTGCCAAACACTTGCAAATGCTCCCCTAAAAGCTTTGGCGATGGAAACAGAAGGCTTTTTATCACAGGACAAGAAATCAGCCCTCAACAACTTAACCGGCAGAAAATATTTTTTTGAAAAAATCCATAAGCCCCGGGGTCACAATTTCAGCAAAAATCTGACTTTTGACAATTCACTCAAAAATGGTGCCAAACGGTTGCAAATGCTCCCCTGAAAGCTTCGGCAGTTGAAACAAAGAGATTTTTATCACAGTACAAGAAATCAGCCCTCAACAACTTAACCAGCGGGAAAAGATGTTTTTCAGCAAAAAATTGACTTTTGGCAATTCACTGGAAAATGGTGCCAACCGGTTGCAAATGCTCCCCTGAAAGCTTTGGCGATGAAAACAGAAGGCTTTTTATCACAGGACAAGAAATCAGCCCTCAACAACTTAACCGGCAGAAAATATTTTTTTGAAAAAATCCCTAAGCCCCGGGGTCACAATTTCAGGAAAAATCTGACTTTTGGCAATTCACTCAAAAATGGTGCCAAACACTTGCAAATGCTCCCCTAAAAGCTTTGGCGATGGAAACAGAAGGCTTTTTATCACAGGACAAGAAATCAGCCCTCAACAACTTAACCGGCGGAAAATATTTTTTTGAAAAAATCCATAAGCCCCGGGGTCACAATTTCAGAAAAAATCTGACTTTTGGCAATTCACTGAAAAAAGGTGCCAAACACTTGCAAATGCTCCCCTGAAAGCTTTGGCGATGGAAACAGAAGGCTTTTTATCACAGGACAAGAAATCAGCCCTCAGCAACTTAACCGGCGGAAAATATTTTTTTGAAAAAATCCCTAAGCCCCGGGGTCACAATTTCCGGAAAAATCTGACTTTTGGCAATTCAATCAAAAATAGTGCCAAACGGTTGCAAATGCTCCCCTGAAAGCTTCGGCAGTTGAAACAAAGGGATTTTTATCACAGTACAAGAAATCAGCCCTCAACAACTTAACCGGCGGAAAATATGTTTTTGAAAAAGTCCCTAAGCCCCGGGTTCACAATTTCAGCAAAAATCTGACTTTTGGCAATTCACTCAAAAATGGTGCCAAACGGTTTCAAATGCTCCCCTGAAAGCTTTGGCGATGGAAACAGAAGGCTTTTTATCACAGGACAAGAAATCAGCCCTTAACAACTTAACCGGCAGAAAATATTTTTTTGAAAAAATCCATAAGCCCCGGGGTCACAATTTCAGGAAAAAATCTGACTTTTGGCAATTCACTGAAAAATGGTGCCAAACACTTGCAAATGCTCCCCTGAAAGCTTTGGCGATGGAAACAGAAGGCTTTTTATCACAGGACAAGAAATCAGCCCTCAGCAACTTAACCGGCGGAAAATATTTTTTTGAAAAAATCCATAAGCCCCGGGGTCACAATTTCAGCAAAAATCTGACTTTTGGCAATTCACTGAAAAATGGTGCCAAACACTTGCAAATGCTCCCCTGAAAGCTTTGGCGGTGGAAATAGAAGGCTTTTTATCACAGGACAAGAAATCAGCCCTCAACAACTTAACCGGCGGAAAATATTTTTTTGAAAAAATCCCTAAGCCCCGGGGTCACAATTTCAGGAAAAATCTCACTTTTGACAATTCACTCAAAAATGGTGCCAAACGGTTGCAAATGCTCCCCTGAAAGCTTCGGCAGTTGAAACAAAGGGATTTTTATCACAGTACAAGAAATCAGCCCTCAACAACTTAACCGGCGGGAAAAGATGTTTTTCAGTAAAAATTTGACTTTTGGCAATTCACTGAAAAATGGTGCCAACCGGTTGCAAATGCTCCCCTGAAAGCTTTGGCGATGAAAACAGAAGGCTTTTTATCACAGGACAAGAAATCAGCCCTCAACAACTTAACCGGCAGAAAATATTTTTTTGAAAAAATCCCTAAGCCCCGGGGTCACAATTTCAGCAAAAATCTGACTTTTGGCAATTCACTCGAAAATGTGCCAACTGGTTGCAAATGCTCCCCTGAAAGCTTCGGCAGTCAAAACAGAAGGCTTTTTATCACAGAACAAAAAATCAGCCCTCAACAACTTAACCGGCGGAAAATATTTTTTTGAAAAAATCCCTAAGCCCCGGGGTCACAATTTCAGCAAAAATCTGACTTTTGGCAATTCAATCAAAAATGTTGCCAACTGGTTGCAAATGCTCCCCTGAAAGCTTTGGCGATGGAAACAGAAGGCTTTTTATCACAGGACAAGAAATCAGCCCTCAACAACTTAACCGGCAGAAAATATGTTTTTGAAAAAATCCCTAAGCCCCGGGGTCACAATTTCAGGAAAAATCTGACTTTTGGCAATTCACTCAAAAATGGTGCCAAACACTTGCAAATGCTCCCCTAAAAGCTTTGGCGATGGAAACAGAAGGCTTTTTATCACAGGACAAGAAATCAGCCCTCAGCAACTTAACCGGCGGAAAATATTTTTTTGAAAAAATCCCTAAGCCCCGGGGTCACAATTTCAGCAAAAATCTGACTTTTGGCAATTCAATCAAAAATGGTGCCAAACACTTGCAAATGCTCCCCTGAAAGCTTTGGCGATGGAAACAGAAGGCTTTTTATCACAGGACAAGAAATCAGCCCTGAACAACTTAACCGGCGGAAAATATTTTTTTGAAAAAATCCATAAGCCCCGGGGTCAGAATTTCAGCAGAAATCTGACTTTTGGCAATTCACTGAAAAATGGTGCCAAACACTTGCAAATGCTCCCCTGAAAGCTTTGGCGGTGGAAATAGAAGCCTTTTTATCACAGGACAAGAAATCAGCCCTCAACAACTTAACCGGCGGAAAATATTTTTTTGAAAAAATCCCTAAGCCCCGGGGTCACAATTTCAGCAAAAATCTCACTTTTGACAATTCTCTCAAAAATGGTGCCAAACGGTTGCAAATGCTCCCCTGAAAGCTTCGGCAGTTGAAACAAAGGGATTCTTATCACAGTACAAGAAATCAGCCCTCAACAACTTAACCGGCGGGAAAAGATGTTTTTCAGCAAAAATTTGACTTTCGGCAATTCACTGAAAAATGGTGCCAACCGGTTGCAAATGCTCCCCTGAAAGCTTTGGCGATGAAAACAGAAAGCTTTTTATCACAGGACAAGAAATCAGCCCTCAACAACTTAACCGGCAGAAAATATTTTTTTGAAAAAATCCCTAAGCCCCGGGGTCACAATTTCAGCAAAAATCTGACTTTTGGCAATTCAATCAAAAATGGTGCCAAACACTTGCAAATGCTCCCCTAAAAGCTTTGGCGATGGAAACAGAAGGCTTTTTATCACAGGACAAGAAATCAGCCCTTAGCAACTTAACCGGCGGAAAATATTTTTTTGAAAAAATCCCTAAGCCCCGGGGTCACAATTTCAGCAAAAATCTGACTTTTGGCAATTCACTCGAAAATGGTGCCAACTGGTTGCAAATGCTCCCCTGAAAGCTTCGGCAGTCAAAACAGAAGGCTTTTTATCACAGGACAAGAAATCAGCCCTCAACAACTTAACCGGCGGAAAATATTTTTTTTTAAAAATCCCTAAGCCCCGGGGTCACAATTTCAGCAAAAATCTGACTTTTGGCAATTCACTCGAAAATGGTGCCAACTGGTTGCAAATGCTCCCCTGAATGCTTTGGCAGTCAAAACAGACGGCGTTTTATCACAGGACAAGAAATCCACCCTCAACAACTTAAGCGGCGGAAAAAGATTTTTTTCAGCAAAAATCTGACTTTTGGCAATTCACTGAAAAAAGGTGCCAAACACTTGCAAATGCTCCCCTAAAAGTTTTGGCGATGGAAACAGAAGGCTTTTTATCACAGGACAAGAAATCAGCCCTCAACAACTTAACCGGCAGAAAATATTTTTTTGAAAAAATCCCTAAGCCCCGGGGTCACAATTTCCGGAAAAATCTGACTTTTGGCAATTCAATCAAAAATAGTGCCAAACGGTTGCAAATGCTCCCCTGAAAGCTTCGGCAGTTGAAACAAAGGGATTTTTATCACAGTACAAGAAATCAGCCCTCAACAACTTAACCGGCGGAAAATATGTTTTTGAAAAAGTCCCTAAGCCCCGGGTTCACAATTTCAGCAAAAATCTGACTTTTGGCAATTCACTCAAAAATGGTGCCAAACGGTTTCAAATGCTCCCCTGAAAGCTTTGGCGATGGAAACAGAAGGCTTTTTATCACAGGACAAGAAATCAGCCCTTAACAACTTAACCGGCAGAAAATATTTTTTTGAAAAAATCCATAAGCCCCGGGGTCACAATTTCAGGAAAAAATCTGACTTTTGGCAATTCACTGAAAAATGGTGCCAAACACTTGCAAATGCTCCCCTGAAAGCTTTGGCGATGGAAACAGAAGGCTTTTTATCACAGGACAAGAAATCAGCCCTCAGCAACTTAACCGGCGGAAAATATTTTTTTGAAAAAATCCATAAGCCCCGGGGTCACAATTTCAGCAAAAATCTGACTTTTGGCAATTCACTGAAAAATGGTGCCAAACACTTGCAAATGCTCCCCTGAAAGCTTTGGCGGTGGAAATAGAAGGCTTTTTATCACAGGACAAGAAATCAGCCCTCAACAACTTAACCGGCGGAAAATATTTTTTTGAAAAAATCCCTAAGCCCCGGGGTCACAATTTCAGGAAAAATCTCACTTTTGACAATTCACTCAAAAATGGTGCCAAACGGTTGCAAATGCTCCCCTGAAAGCTTCGGCAGTTGAAACAAAGGGATTTTTATCACAGTACAAGAAATCAGCCCTCAACAACTTAACCGGCGGGAAAAGATGTTTTTCAGTAAAAATTTGACTTTTGGCAATTCACTGAAAAATGGTGCCAACCGGTTGCAAATGCTCCCCTGAAAGCTTTGGCGATGAAAACAGAAGGCTTTTTATCACAGGACAAGAAATCAGCCCTCAACAACTTAACCGGCAGAAAATATTTTTTTGAAAAAATCCCTAAGCCCCGGGGTCACAATTTCAGCAAAAATCTGACTTTTGGCAATTCACTCGAAAATGTGCCAACTGGTTGCAAATGCTCCCCTGAAAGCTTCGGCAGTCAAAACAGAAGGCTTTTTATCACAGAACAAAAAATCAGCCCTCAACAACTTAACCGGCGGAAAATATTTTTTTGAAAAAATCCCTAAGCCCCGGGGTCACAATTTCAGCAAAAATCTGACTTTTGGCAATTCAATCAAAAATGTTGCCAACTGGTTGCAAATGCTCCCCTGAAAGCTTTGGCGATGGAAACAGAAGGCTTTTTATCACAGGACAAGAAATCAGCCCTCAACAACTTAACCGGCAGAAAATATGTTTTTGAAAAAATCCCTAAGCCCCGGGGTCACAATTTCAGGAAAAATCTGACTTTTGGCAATTCACTCAAAAATGGTGCCAAACACTTGCAAATGCTCCCCTAAAAGCTTTGGCGATGGAAACAGAAGGCTTTTTATCACAGGACAAGAAATCAGCCCTTAGCAACTTAACCGGCGGAAAATATTTTTTTGAAAAAATCCCTAAGCCCCGGGGTCACAATTTCAGCAAAAATCTGACTTTTGGCAATTCAATCAAAAATGGTGCCAAACACTTGCAAATGCTCCCCTGAAAGCTTTGGCGATGGAAACAGAAGGCTTTTTATCACAGGACAAGAAATCAGCCCTGAACAACTTAACCGGCGGAAAATATTTTTTTGAAAAAATCCATAAGCCCCGGGGTCAGAATTTCAGCAAAAATCTGACTTTTGGCAATTCACTGAAAAATGGTGCCAAACACTTGCAAATGCTCCCCTGAAAGCTTTGGCGGTGGAAATAGAAGCCTTTTTATCACAGGACAAGAAATCAGCCCTCAACAACTTAACCGGCGGAAAATATTTTTTTGAAAAAATCCCTAAGCCCCGGGGTCACAATTTCAGCAAAAATCTCACTTTTGACAATTCTCTCAAAAATGGTGCCAAACGGTTGCAAATGCTCCCCTGAAAGCTTCGGCAGTTGAAACAAAGGGATTCTTATCACAGTACAAGAAATCAGCCCTCAACAACTTAACCGGCGGGAAAAGATGTTTTTCAGCAAAAATTTGACTTTCGGCAATTCACTGAAAAATGGTGCCAACCGGTTGCAAATGCTCCCCTGAAAGCTTTGGCGATGAAAACAGAAAGCTTTTTATCACAGGACAAGAAATCAGCCCTCAACAACTTAACCGGCAGAAAATATTTTTTTGAAAAAATCCCTAAGCCCCGGGGTCACAATTTCAGCAAAAATCTGACTTTTGGCAATTCAATCAAAAATGGTGCCAAACACTTGCAAATGCTCCCCTAAAAGCTTTGGCGATGGAAACAGAAGGCTTTTTATCACAGGACAAGAAATCAGCCCTTAGCAACTTAACCGGCGGAAAATATTTTTTTGAAAAAATCCCTAAGCCCCGGGGTCACAATTTCAGCAAAAATCTGACTTTTGGCAATTCACTCGAAAATGGTGCCAACTGGTTGCAAATGCTCCCCTGAAAGCTTCGGCAGTCAAAACAGAAGGCTTTTTATCACAGGACAAGAAATCAGCCCTCAACAACTTAACCGGCGGAAAATATTTTTTTTTAAAAATCCCTAAGCCCCGGGGTCACAATTTCAGCAAAAATCTGACTTTTGGCAATTCACTCGAAAATGGTGCCAACTGGTTGCAAATGCTCCCCTGAATGCTTTGGCAGTCAAAACAGACGGCGTTTTATCACAGGACAAGAAATCCACCCTCAACAACTTAAGCGGCGGAAAAAGATTTTTTTCAGCAAAAATCTGACTTTTGGCAATTCACTGAAAAAAGGTGCCAAACACTTGCAAATGCTCCCCTAAAAGTTTTGGCGATGGAAACAGAAGGCTTTTTATCACAGGACAAGAAATCAGCCCTCAACAACTTAACCGGCAGAAAATATTTTTTTGAAAAAATCCATAAGCCCCGGGGTCACAATTTCAGCAAAAATCTGACTTTTGACAATTCACTCAAAAATGGTGCCAAACGGTTGCAAATGCTCCCCTGAAAGCTTCGGCAGTTGAAACAAAGAGATTTTTATCACAGTACAAGAAATCAGCCCTCAACAACTTAACCAGCGGGAAAAGATGTTTTTCAGCAAAAAATTGACTTTTGGCAATTCACTGGAAAATGGTGCCAACCGGTTGCAAATGCTCCCCTGAAAGCTTTGGCGATGAAAACAGAAGGCTTTTTATCACAGGACAAGAAATCCGTCCTCAACAACTTAATCGGCAGAAAATATTTTTTTGAAAAAATCCCTAAGCCCTGTGTTCACAATTTCAGGAAAAATCTGACTTTTGGCAATTCACTCGAAAATGGTGCCAAACACTTGCAAATGCTCCCCTGAAAGCTTTGGCGATGGAAACAGAAGGCTTTTTATCACAGGACAAGAAATCAGCCCTTAACAACTTAACCGGCGGAAAATATTTTTTTGAAAAAATCCATAAGCCCCGGGGTCACAATTTCAGCAAAAATCTGACTTTTGGCAATTCACTGAAAAATGGTGCCAAACACTTGCAAATGCTCCCCTGAAAGCTTTGGCGGTGGAAATAGAAGGCTTTTTATCACAGGACAAGAAATCAGCCCTCAACAACTTAACCGGCGGAAAATATTTTTTTGAAAAAAATCCCTAAGCCCCGGGGTCACAATTTCAGCAAAAATCTCACTTTTGACAATTCACTCAAAAATGGTGCCAAACGATTGCAAATGCTCCCCGGAAAGCTTCGGCAGTTGAAACAAAGGGATTTTTATCACAGTACAAGAAATCAGCCCTCAACAACTTAACCGGCGGGAAAAGATGTTTTTCAGCAAAAATTTGACTTTTGGCAATTCACTGAAAAATGGTGCCAACCGGTTGCAAATGCTCCCCTGAAAGCTTTGGCGATGTAAACTTTTTATCACAGGACAAGAAATCAGCCCTCAAAAACTTAACCGGCAGAAAATATTTTTTTGAAAAAATCCCTAAGCCCCGGGGTCACAATTTCAGCAAAAATCTGACTTTTGGCAATTCAATCAAAAATGTTGCCAACTGGTTGCAAATGCTCCCCTGAAAGCTTTGGCAGTCGAAACAGAAGGCTTTTTATCACAGGACAAGAAATCAGCCCTCAGCAACTTAACCGGCGGAAAATATTTTTTTAAAAAAATCCCTAAGCCCCGGGGTCACAATTTCAGGAAAAATCTGACTTTTGGCAATTCACTCAAAAATGGTGCCAAACACTTGCAAATGCTCCCCTAAAAGCTTTGGCGTTGGAAACAGAAGGCTTTTTACCACAGGACAAGAAATCAGCCCTCAGCAACTTAACCGGCGGAAAATATTTTTTTGAAAAAATCCCTAAGCCCTGGGGTCACAATTTCAGGAAAAATCTGACTTTTGGCAATTCACTCGAAAATGGTGCCAAACAATTGCAAATGCTCCCCTGAAAGCTTTGGCGATGGAAACTGAAGGCTTTTTATCACAGGACAAGAAATCAGCCCTCAGCAACTTAACCGGCGGAAAATATTTTTTTGAAAAAATCCATAAGCCCCGGGGTCACAATTTCAGCAAAAATCTGACTTTTGGCAATTCACTGAAAAATGGTGCCAAACACTTGCAAATGCTCCCCTGAAAGCTTTGGCGGTGGAAATAGAAGGCTTTTTATCACAGGACAAGAAATCAGCCCTCAACAACTTAACCGGCGGAAAATATTTTTTTGAAAAAATCCCTAAGCCCCGGGGTCACAATTTCAGGAAAAATCTCACTTTTGACAATTCACTCAAAAATGGTGCCAAACGGTTGCAAATGCTCCCCTGAAAGCTTCGGCAGTTGAAACAAAGGGATTTTTATCACAGTACAAGAAATCAGCCCTCAACAACTTAACCGGCGGGAAAAGATGTTTTTCAGTAAAAATTTGACTTTTGGCAATTCACTGAAAAATGGTGCCAACCGGTTGCAAATGCTCCCCTGAAAGCTTTGGCGATGAAAACAGAAGGCTTTTTATCACAGGACAAGAAATCAGCCCTCAACAACTTAACCGGCAGAAAATATTTTTTTGAAAAAATCCCTAAGCCCCGGGGTCACTATTTCAGGAAAAATCTGACTTTTGGCAATTCACTCAAAAATGGTGCCAAACACTTGCAAATGCTCCCCTAAAAGCTTTGGCGATGGAAACAGAAGGCTTTTTATCACAGGACAAGAAATCAGCCCTTAGCAACTTAACCAGCGGAAAATATTTTTTTGAAAAAATCCCTAAGCCCCGGGGTCACAATTTCAGCAAAAATCTGACTTTTGGCAATTCACTCGAAAATGGTGCCAACTGGTTGCAAATGCTCCCCTGAAAGCTCCGGCAGTCAAAACAGAAGGCTTTTTATCACAGAACAAAAAATCAGCCCTCAACAACTTAACCGGCGGAAAATATTTTTTTGAAAAAATCCCTAAGCCCCGGGGTCACAATTTCAGCAAAAATCTGACTTTTGGCAATTCAATCAAAAATGTTGCCAACTGGTTGCAAATGCTCCCCTGAAAGCTTTGGCGATGGAAACAGAAGGCTTTTTATCACAGGACAAGAAATCAGCCCTCAACAACTTAACCGGCAGAAAATATGTTTTTGAAAAAATCCCTAAGCCCCGGGGTCACAATTTCAGGAAAAATCTGACTTTTGGCAATTCACTCAAAAATGGTGCCAAACACTTGCAAATGCTCCCCTAAAAGCTTTGGCGATGGAAACAGAAGGCTTTTTATCACAGGACAAGAAATCAGCCCTTAGCAACTTAACCGGCGGAAAATATTTTTTTGAAAAAATCCCTAAGCCCTGGGGTCACAATTTCAGCAAAAATCTGACTTTTGGCAATTCAATCAAAAATGGTGCCAAACACTTGCAAATGCTCCCCTGAAAGCTTTGGCGATGGAAACAGAAGGCTTTTTATCACAGGACAAGAAATCAGCCCTGAACAACTTAACCGGCGGAAAATATTTTTTTGAAAAAATCCATAAGCCCCGGGGTCACAATTTCAGCAAAAATCTGACTTTTGGCAATTCACTGAAAAATGGTGCCAAACACTTGCAAATGCTCCCCTGAAAGCTTTGGCGGTGGAAATAGAAGGCTTTTTATCACAGGACAAGAAATCAGCACTCAACAACTTAACCGGCAGAAAATATTTTTTTGAAAAAATCCCTAAGCCCCGGGGTCACAATTTCAGCAAAAATCTCACTTTTGACAATTCACTCAAAAATGGTGCCAAACGGTTGCAAATGCTCCCCTGAAAGCTTCGGCAGTTGAAACAAAGGGATTCTTATCACAGTACAAGAAATCAGCCCTCAACAACTTAACCGGCGGGAAAAGATGTTTTTCAGCAAAAATTTGACTTTCGGGAATTCACTGAAAAATGGTGCCAACCGGTTGCAAATGCTCCCCTGAAAGCTTTGGCGATGAAAACAGAAGGCTTTTTATCACAGGACAAGAAATCAGCCCTCAACAACTTAACCGGCAGAAAATATTTTTTTTAAAAAATCCCTAAGCCCCGGGGTCACAATTTCAGCAAAAATCTGACTTTTGGCAATTCACTCGAAAATGGTGCCAACTGGTTGCAAATGCTCCCCTGAATGCTTCGGCAGTCAAAACAGACGGCGTTTTATCACAGGACAAGAAATCCACCCTCAACAACTTAAGCGGCGGAAAAAGATTTTTTTCAGCAAAAATCTGACTTTTGGCAATTCACTGAAAAACGGTGCCAAACACTTGCAAATGCTCCCCTAAAAGCTTTGGCGATGGAAACAGAAGGCTTTTTATCACAGGACAAGAAATCAGCCCTCAACAACTTAACCGGCAGAAAATATTTTTTTGAAAAAATCCATAAGCCCCGGGGTCACAATTTCAGCAAAAATCTCACTTTTGACAATTCACTCAAAAATGGTGCCAAACGGTTGCAAATGCTCCCCTGAAAGCTTCGGCAGTTGAAACAAAGAGATTTTTATCACAGTACAAGAAATCAGCCCTCAACAACTTAACCAGCGGGAAAAGATGTTTTTCAGCAAAAAATTGACTTTTGGCAATTCACTGGAAAATGGTGCCAACCGGTTGCAAAAGCTCCCCTGAAAGCTTTGGCGATGAAAACAGAAGGCTTTTTATCACAGGACAAGAAATCCGCCCTCAACAACTTAATCGGCAGAAAATATTTTTTTGAAAAAATCCCTAAGCCCTGGGGTCACAATTTCAGGAAAAATCTGACTTTTGGCAATTCACTCGAAAATGGTGCCAAACACTTGCAAATGCTCCCCTGAAAGCTTTGGCGATGGAAACAGAAGGCTTTTTATCACAGGACAAGAAATCAGCCCTTAACAACTTAACCGGCGGAAAATATTTTTTTGAAAAAATCCATAAGCCCCGGGGTCACAATTTCAGCAAAAATCTGACTTTTGGCAATTCACTGAAAAATGGTGCCAAACACTTGCAAATGCTCCCCTGAAAGCTTTGCCGGTGGAAATAGAAGGCTTTTTATCACAGGACAAGAAATCAGCCCTCAACAACTTAACCGGCGGAAAATATTTTTTTGAAAAAAATCCCTAAGCCCCGGGGTCACAATTTCAGCAAAAATCTCACTTTTGACAATTCACTCAAAAATGGTGCCAAACGATTGCAAATGCTCCCCGGAAAGCTTCGGCAGTTGAAACAAAGGGATTTTTATCACAGTACAAGAAATCAGCCCTCAACAACTTAACCGGCGGGAAAAGATGTTTTTCAGCAAAAATTTGACTTTTGGCAATTCACTGAAAAATGGTGCCAACCGGTTGCAAATGCTCCCCTGAAAGCTTTGGCGATGTAAACTTTTTATCACAGGACAAGAAATCAGCCCTCAAAAACTTAACCGGCAGAAAATATTTTTTTGAAAAAATCCCTAAGCCCCGGGGTCACAATTTCAGCAAAAATCTGACTTTTGGCAATTCAATCAAAAATGTTGCCAACTGGTTGCAAATGCTCCCCTGAAAGCTTTGGCAGTCGAAACAGAAGGCTTTTTATCACAGGACAAGAAATCAGCCCTCAGCAACTTAACCGGCGGAAAATATTTTTTTAAAAAAATCCATAAGCCCCGGGGTCACAATTTCAGGAAAAATCTGACTTTTGGCAATTCACTGAAAAATGGTGCCAAACACTTGCAAATGCTCCCCTAAAAGCTTTGGCGTTGGAAACAGAAGGCTTTTTACCACAGGACAAGAAATCAGCCCTCAGCAACTTAACCGGCGGAAAATATTCTTTTGAAAAAATCCCTAAGCCCTGGGGTCACAATTTCAGGAAAAATCTGACTTTTGGCAATTCAATCAAAAATGTTGCCAACTGGTTGCAAATGCTCCCCTGAAAGCTTTGGCAGTCGAAACAGAAGGCTTTTTATCACAGGACAAGAAATCAGCCCTCAGCAACTTAACCGGCGGAAAATATTTTCGGGGTCACAATTTCAGCAAAAATCTGACTTTGGCAATTCACTCAAAAATGGTGCCAAACACTTGCAAATGCTCCCCTAAAAGCTTTGGCGATGGAAACAGAAGGCTTTTTATCACAGGACAAGAAACCAGCCCTCAACAACTTAACCGGCAGAAAATATTTTTTTGAAAAAATCCATAAGCCCCGGGGTCACAATTTCAGGAAAAATCTGACTTTTGGCAATTCACTGAAAAATGGTGCCAAACACTTGCAAATGCTCCCCTAAAAGCTTTGGCGATGGAAACAGAAGGCTTTTTATGACAGGACAAGAAATCAGCCCTCAGCAACTTAACCGGCGGAAAATATTTTTTTGAAAGAATCCATAAGCCCCAGGGTCAATATTTCAGCAAAAATCTGACTTTTGGCAATTCACTGAAAAATGGTGCCAAACACTTGCAAATGCTCCCCTGAAAGCTTTGGCGATGGAAACAGAAGGCTTTTTATCACAGGACAAGAAATCAGCACTCAGCAACTTAACCGGCGGAAAATATTTTTTTGAAAAAATCCATAAGCCCCGGGGTCACAATTTCAGCAAAAATCTGACTTTTGGCAATTCACTCAAAAATGGTGCCAAACACTTGCAAATGCTCCCCTAAAAGCTTTGGCGATGGAAACAGAAGGCTTTTTATCACAGGACAAGAAATCAGCCCTCAACAACTTAACCGGCAGAAAATATTTTTTTGAAAAAATCCATAAGCCCCGGGGTCACAATTTCAGGAAAAATCTGACTTTTGGCAATTCACTGAAAAATGGTGCCAAACACTTGCAAATGCTCCCCTAAAAGCTTTGGCGATGGAAACAGAAGGCTTTTTATGACAGGACAAGAAATCAGCCCTCAGCAACTTAACCGGCGGAAAATATTTTTTTGAAAGAATCCATAAGCCCCAGGGTCAATATTTCAGCAAAAATCTGACTTTTGGCAATTCACTGAAAAATGGTGCCAAACACTTGCAAATGCTCCCCTGAAAGCTTTGGCGATGGAAACAGAAGGCTTTTTATCACAGGACAAGAAATCAGCACTCAGCAACTTAACCGGCGGAAAATATTTTTTTGAAAAAATCCATAAGCCCCGGGGTCACAATTTCAGCAAAAATCTGACTTTTGGCAATTCACTGAAAAATGGTGCCAAACACTTGCAAATGCTCCCCGGAAAGCTTCGGCAGTTGAAACAAAGGGATTTTTATCACAGTACAAGAAATCAGCCCTCAACAACTTAACCGGCGGGAAAAGATGTTTTTCAGCAAAAATTTGACTTTTGGCAATTCACTGAAAAATGGTGCCAAACACTTGCAAATGCTCCCCTGAAAGCTTTGGCGATGAAAACAGAAGGCTTTTTATCACAGGACAAGAAATCAGCCGTCAACAACTTAACCGGCAGAAAATATTTTTTTGAAAAAATCCCTAAGCCCCGGGGTCACAATTTCAGGAAAAATCTGACTTTTGGCAATTCACTCGAAAATGGTGCCAAACGGTTTCAAATGCTCCCTTGAAAGCCATGGCGATGGAAACAGAAGGCTTTTTATCACAGGACAAGAAATCAGCCGTCAACAACTTAACCGGCAGAAAATATTTTTTTGAAAAAATCCCTAAGCCCCGGGGTCACAATTTCAGCAAAAATCTGACTTTTGGCAATTCAATCGAAAATGGTGCCAACTGGTTGCAAATGCTCCCCTGAAAGCTTCGGCAGTCAAAACAGAAGGCTTTTTATCACAGGACAAGAAATCAGCCCTCAACAACTTAACCGGCGGAAAATATTTTTTTAAAAAAACCCCTAAGCCCCGGGGTCACAATTTCAGCAAAAATCTGACTTTTGACAATTCACTCAAAAATGGTGCCAAACGGTTGCAAATGCTCCCCTGAAAGCTTCGGCAGTTGAAACAAAGGGATTTTTATCACAGTACAAGAAATCAGCCCTCAACAACTTAACCAGCGGGAAAAGATGTTTTTCAGCAAAAAATTGACTTTTGGCAATTCACTGGAAAATGGTGCCAACCGGTTGCAAATGCTCCCCTGAAAGCTTTGGCGATGAAAACAGAAGGCTTTTTATCACAGGACAAGAAATCCGCCCTCAACAACTTAATCGGCAGAAAATATTTTTTTGAAAAAATCCCTAAGCCCTGGGGTCACAATTTCAGGAAAAATCTGACTTTTGGCAATTCACTCGAAAATGGTGCCAAACACTTGCAAATGCTCCCCTGAAAGCTTTGGCGATGGAAACAGAAGGCTTTTTATCACTGGACAAGAAATCAGCCCTTAACAACTTAATCGGCAGAAAATATTTTTTTGAAAAAATCCATAAGCCCCGGGGTCACAATTTCAGGAAAAATCTGACTTTTGGCAATTCAATCAAAAATGTTGCCAACTGGTTGCAAATGCTCCCCTGAAAGCTTTGGCAGTCGAAACAGAAGGCTTTTTATCACAGGACAAGAAATCAGCCCTCAGCAACTTAACCGGCGGAAAATATTTTCGGGGTCACAATTTCAGCAAAAATCTGACTTTTGGCAATTCACTCAAAAATGGTGCCAAACACTTGCAAATGCTCCCCTAAAAGCTTTGGCGATGAAAACAGAAGGCTTTTTATCACAGGACAAGAAATCAGCCCTCAACAACTTAACCGGCAGAAAATATTTTTTTGAAAAAATCCATAAGCCCCGGGGTCACAATTTCAGGAAAAATCTGACTTTTGGCAATTCACTGAAAAATGGTGCCAAACACTTGCAAATGCTCCCCTAAAAGCTTTGGCGATGGAAACAGAAGGCTTTTTATGACAGGACAAGAAATCAGCCCTCAGCAACTTAACCGGCGGAAAATATTTTTTTGAAAGAATCCATAAGCCCCAGGGTCAATATTTCAGCAAAAATCTGACTTTTGGCAATTCACTCAAAAATGGTGCCAAACGGTTGCAAATGCTCCCCGGAAAGCTTCGGCAGTTGAAACAAAGGGATTTTTATCACAGTACAAGAAATCAGCCCTCAACAACTTAACCGGCGGGAAAAGATTTTTTTCAGCAAAAATTTGACTTTTGGCAATTCACTGAAAAATGGTGCCAAACACTTGCAAATGCTCCCCTGAAAGCTTTGGCGATGAAAACAGAAGGCTTTTTATCACAGGACAAGAAACCAGCCGTCAACAACTTAACCGGCAGAAAATATTTTTTTGAAAAAATCCCTAAGCCCCGGGGTCACAATTTCAGGAAAAATTTGACTTTTGGCAATTCACTGAAAAATGGTGCCAAACACTTGCAAATGCTCCCCTGAAAGCTTTGGCGATGAAAACAGAAGGCTTTTTATCACAGGACAAGAAACCAGCCGTCAACAACTTAACCGGCAGAAAATATTTTTTTGAAAAAATCCCTAAGCCCCGGGGTCACAATTTCAGGAAAAATCTGACTTTTGGCAATTCACTCAAAAATGGTGCCAAACACTTGCAAATGCTCCCCTAAAAGCTTTGGCGATGGAAACAGAAGGCTTTTTATCACAGGACAAGAAATCAGCCCTTAGCAACTTAACCGGCGGAAAATATTTTTTTGAAAAAATCCCTAAGCCCCGGGGTCACAATTTCAGGAAAAATCTGACTTTTGGCAATTCACTGAAAAAAGGTGCCAAACACTTGCAAATGCTCCCCTGAAAGCTTTGGCGATGGAAACAGAAGGCTTTTTATCACAGGACAAGAAATCAGCCCTCAGCAACTTAACCGGCGGAAAATATTTTTTTCAAAAAATCCCTAAGCCCTGGGGTCACAATTTCAGGAAAAATCTGACTTTTGGCAATTCACTCGAAAATGGTGCCAAACAATTGCAAATGCTCCCCTGAAAGCTTTGGCGATGGAAACTGAAGGCTTTTTATCACAGGACAAGAAATCAGCCCTCAAAAACTTAAACGGTAGAAAATATTTTTTTGAAAAAATCCATGAGCCCCGGGGGTCACAATTTCAGGAAAAATCTGACTTTTGGCAATTCAATCAAAAATGTTTCCAACTGGTTGCAAATGCTCCCCTGAAAGCTTTGGCGATGGAAACAGAAGGCTTTTTATGAAAGGACAAGAAATCAGCCCTCAACAACTTAACCGGCGGAAAATATTTTTTTGAAAAAATCCCTAAGCCCCGGGGGTCACAATTTCAGGAAAAATCTGACTTTTGGCAATTCACTCAAAAATGGTGCCAAACGGTTGCAAATGCTCCCCTGAAAGCTTCGGCAGTTGAAACAAAGGGATTTTTATCACAGTACAAGAAATCAGCCCTCAACAACTTAAGCGGCGGAAAAAGATTTTTTTGAAAAAATCCCTAAGCCCCGGGTTCACAATTTCAGCAAAAATCTGACTTTTGGCAATTCACTCAAAAATGGTGCCAAACGGTTTCAAATGCTCCCTTGAAAGCTTTGGCGATGGAAACAGAAGGCTTTTTATCACAGGACAAGAAATCAGCCCTTAACAACTTAACCGGCAGAAAATATTTTTTTGAAAAAATCCCTAAGCCCCGGGGTCACAATTTCAGCAAAAATCTGACTTTTGGCAATTCAATCGAAAATGGTGCCAACTGGTTGCAAATGCTCCCCTGAAAGCTTCGGCAGTCAAAACAGAAGGCTTTTTATCACAGGACAAGAAATTAGCCCACAACAACTTAACCGGCGGAAAATATTTTTTTAAAAAAACCCCTAAGCCCCGGGGTCACAATTTCAGCAAAAATCTGACTTTTGGCAATTCACTCGAAAATGGTGCCAACTGGTTGCAAATGCTCCCCTGAATGCTTCGGCAGTCAAAACAGACGGCGTTTTATCACAGGACAAGAAATCCACCCTCAACAACTTAAGCGGCGGAAAAAGATTTTTTTCAGCAAAAATCTGACTTTTGGCAATTCACTGAAAAATGGTGCCAAACACTTGCAAATGCTCCCCTAAAAGCTTTGGCGATGGAAACAGAAGGCTTTTTATCACAGGACAAGAAATCAGCCCTCAGCAACTTAACCGGTGGGAAATATTTTTTTGAAAAAATCCCTAAGCCCCGGGGTCACAATTTCAGCAAAAATCTGACTTTTGACAATTCACTCAAAAATGGTGCCAAACGGTTGCAAATGCTCCCCTGAAAGCTTCGGCAGTTGAAACAAAGGGATTTTTATCACAGTACAAGAAATCAGCCCTCAACAACTTAACCAGCGGGAAAAGATGTTTTTCAGCAAAAAATTGACTTTTGGCAATTCACTGGAAAATGGTGCCAACCGGTTGCAAATGCTCCCCTGAAAGCTTTGGCGATGAAAACAGAAGGCTTTTTATCACAGGACAAGAAATCCGCCCTCAACAACTTAATCGGCAGAAAATATTTTTTTGAAAAAATCCCTAAGCCCTGGGGTCACAATTTCAGGAAAAATCTGACTTTTGGCAATTCACTCGAAAATGGTGCCAAACACTTGCAAATGCTCCCCTGAAAGCTTTGGCGATGGAAACAGAAGGCTTTTTATCACTGGACAAGAAATCAGCCCTTAACAACTTAATCGGCAGAAAATATTTTTTTGAAAAAATCCATAAGCCCCGGAGTCACAATTTCAGGAAAAATCTGACTTTTGGCAATTCAATCAAAAATGTTGCCAACTGGTTGCAAATGCTCCCCTGAAAGCTTTGGCAGTCGAAACAGAAGGCTTTTTATTACAGGACAAGAAATCAGCCCTCAGCAACTTAACCGGCGGAAAATATTTTCGGGGTCACAATTTCAGCAAAAATCTGACTTTTGGCAATTCACTCAAAAATGGTGCCAAACACTTGCAAATGCTCCCCTAAAAGCTTTGGCGATGGAAACAGAAGGCTTTTTATGACAGGACAAGAAATCAGCCCTCAGCAACTTAACCGGCGGAAAATATTTTTTTGAAAGAATCCATAAGCCCCAGGGTCAATATTTCAGCAAAAATCTGACTTTTGGCAATTCAATCGAAAATGGTGCCAACTGGTTGCAAATGCTCCCCTGAAAGCTTCGGCAGTCAAAACAGAAGGCTTTTTATCACAGGACAAGAAATCAGCCCTCAACAACTTAACCGGCGGAAAATATTTTTTTAAAAAAACCCCTAAGCCCCGGGGTCACAATTTCAGCAAAAATCTGACTTTTGGCAATTCACTCGAAAATGGTGCCAACTGGTTGCAAATGCTCCCCTGAATGCTTCGGCAGTCAAAACAGACGGCGTTTTATCACAGGACAAGAAATCCACCCTCAACAACTTAAGCGGCGGAAAAAGATTTTTTTCAGCAAAAATCTGACTTTTGGCAATTCACTGAAAAATGGTGCCAAACACTTGCAAATGCTCCCCTAAAAGCTTTGGCGATGGAAACAGAAGGCTTTTTATCACAGGACAAGAAATCAGCCCTCAACAACTTAACCGGCAGAAAATATTTTTTTGAAAAAATCCATAAATTTCAGGAAAAATCTGACTTTTGGCAATTCACTGAAAAATGGTGCCAAACACTTGCAAATGCTCCCCTAAAAGGTTTGGCAATGGAAACAGAAGGCTTTTTATCACAGGACAAGAAATCAGCCCTCAGCAACTTAACCGGTGGGAAATATTTTTTTGAAAAAATCCCTAAGCCCCGGGGTCACAATTTCAGCAAAAATCTGACTTTTGACAATTCACTCAAAAATGGTGCCAAACGGTTGCAAATGCTCCCCTGAAAGCTTCGGCAGTTGAAACAAAGGGATTTTTATCACAGTACAAGAAATCAGCCCTCAACAACTTAACCAGCGGGAAAAGATGTTTTTCAGCAAAAAATTGACTTTTGGCAATTCACTGGAAAATGGTGCCAACCGGTTGCAAATGCTCCCCTGAAAGCTTTGGCGATGAAAACAGAAGGCTTTTTATCACAGGACAAGAAATCCGCCCTCAACAACTTAATCGGCAGAAAATATTTTTTTGAAAAAATCCCTAAGCCCTGGGGTCACAATTTCAGGAAAAATCTGACTTTTGGCAATTCACTCGAAAATGGTGCCAAACACTTGCAAATGCTCCCCTGAAAGCTTTGGCGATGGAAACAGAAGGCTTTTTATCACTGGACAAGAAATCAGCCCTTAACAACTTAATCGGCAGAAAATATTTTTTTGAAAAAATCCATAAGCCCCGGAGTCACAATTTCAGGAAAAATCTGACTTTTGGCAATTCACTCGAAAATGGTGCCAACTGGTTGCAAATGCTCCCCTGAATGCTTCGGCAGTCAAAACAGACGGCGTTTTATCACAGGACAAGAAATCCACCCTCAACAACTTAAGCGGCGGAAAAAGATTTTTTTCAGCAAAAATCTGACTTTTGGCAATTCACTGAAAAATGGTGCCAAACACTTGCAAATGCTCCCCTAAAAGCTTTGGCGATGGAAACAGAAGGCTTTTTATCACAGGACAAGAAATCAGCCGTCAACAACTTAACCGGCAGAAAATATTTTTTTGAAAAAATCCCTAAGCCCCGGGGTCACAATTTCAGGAAAAATCTGACTTTTGGCAATTCACTCAAAAATGGTGCCAAACACTTGCAAATGCTCCCCTAAAAGCTTTGGCGATGGAAACAGAAGGCTTTTTATCACAGGACAAGAAATCAGCCCTTAGCAACTTAACCGGCGGAAAATATTTTTTTGAAAAAATCCCTAAGCCCCGGGGTCACAATTTCAGGAAAAATCTGACTTTTGGCAATTCACTGAAAAAAGGTGCCAAACACTTGCAAATGCTCCCCTGAAAGCTTTGGCGATGGAAACAGAAGGCTTTTTATCACAGGACAAGAAATCAGCCCTCAGCAACTTAACCGGCGGAAAATATTTTTTTCAAAAAATCCCTAAGCCCTGGGGTCACAATTTCAGGAAAAATCTGACTTTTGGCAATTCACTCGAAAATGGTGCCAAACAATTGCAAATGCTCCCCTGAAAGCTTTGGCGATGGAAACTGAAGGCTTTTTATCACAGGACAAGAAATCAGCCCTCAAAAACTTAAACGGTAGAAAATATTTTTTTGAAAAAATCCATGAGCCCCGGGGGTCACAATTTCAGGAAAAATCTGACTTTTGGCAATTCAATCAAAAATGTTTCCAACTGGTTGCAAATGCTCCCCTGAAAGCTTTGGCGATGGAAACAGAAGGCTTTTTATGAAAGGACAAGAAATCAGCCCTCAACAACTTAACCGGCGGAAAATATTTTTTTGAAAAAATCCCTAAGCCCCGGGGGTCACAATTTCAGGAAAAATCTGACTTTTGGCAATTCACTCAAAAATGGTGCCAAACGGTTGCAAATGCTCCCCTGAAAGCTTCGGCAGTTGAAACAAAGGGATTTTTATCACAGTACAAGAAATCAGCCCTCAACAACTTAAGCGGCGGAAAAAGATTTTTTTGAAAAAATCCCTAAGCCCCGGGTTCACAATTTCAGCAAAAATCTGACTTTTGGCAATTCACTCAAAAATGGTGCCAAACGGTTTCAAATGCTCCCTTGAAAGCTTTGGCGATGGAAACAGAAGGCTTTTTATCACAGGACAAGAAATCAGCCCTTAACAACTTAACCGGCAGAAAATATTTTTTTGAAAAAATCCCTAAGCCCCGGGGTCACAATTTCAGCAAAAATCTGACTTTTGGCAATTCAATCGAAAATGGTGCCAACTGGTTGCAAATGCTCCCCTGAAAGCTTCGGCAGTCAAAACAGAAGGCTTTTTATCACAGGACAAGAAATTAGCCCACAACAACTTAACCGGCGGAAAATATTTTTTTAAAAAAACCCCTAAGCCCCGGGGTCACAATTTCAGCAAAAATCTGACTTTTGGCAATTCACTCGAAAATGGTGCCAACTGGTTGCAAATGCTCCCCTGAATGCTTCGGCAGTCAAAACAGACGGCGTTTTATCACAGGACAAGAAATCCACCCTCAACAACTTAAGCGGCGGAAAAAGATTTTTTTCAGCAAAAATCTGACTTTTGGCAATTCACTGAAAAATGGTGCCAAACACTTGCAAATGCTCCCCTAAAAGCTTTGGCGATGGAAACAGAAGGCTTTTTATCACAGGACAAGAAATCAGCCCTCAGCAACTTAACCGGTGGGAAATATTTTTTTGAAAAAATCCCTAAGCCCCGGGGTCACAATTTCAGCAAAAATCTGACTTTTGACAATTCACTCAAAAATGGTGCCAAACGGTTGCAAATGCTCCCCTGAAAGCTTCGGCAGTTGAAACAAAGGGATTTTTATCACAGTACAAGAAATCAGCCCTCAAGAACTTAACCAGCGGGAAAAGATGTTTTTCAGCAAAAAATTGACTTTTGGCAATTCACTGGAAAATGGTGCCAACCGGTTGCAAATGCTCCCCTGAAAGCTTTGGCGATGAAAACAGAAGGCTTTTTATCACAGGACAAGAAATCCGCCCTCAACAACTTAATCGGCAGAAAATATTTTTTTGAAAAAATCCCTAAGCCCTGGGGTCACAATTTCAGGAAAAATCTGACTTTTGGCAATTCACTCGAAAATGGTGCCAAACACTTGCAAATGCTCCCCTGAAAGCTTTGGCGATGGAAACAGAAGGCTTTTTATCACTGGACAAGAAATCAGCCCTTAACAACTTAATCGGCAGAAAATATTTTTTTGAAAAAATCCATAAGCCCCGGAGTCACAATTTCAGGAAAAATCTGACTTTTGGCAATTCAATCAAAAATGTTGCCAACTGGTTGCAAATGCTCCCCTGAAAGCTTTGGCAGTCGAAACAGAAGGCTTTTTATTACAGGACAAGAAATCAGCCCTCAGCAACTTAACCGGCGGAAAATATTTTCGGGGTCACAATTTCAGCAAAAATCTGACTTTTGGCAATTCACTCAAAAATGGTGCCAAACACTTGCAAATGCTCCCCTAAAAGCTTTGGCGATGGAAACAGAAGGCTTTTTATGACAGGACAAGAAATCAGCCCTCAGCAACTTAACCGGCGGAAAATATTTTTTTGAAAGAATCCATAAGCCCCAGGGTCAATATTTCAGCAAAAATCTGACTTTTGGCAATTCAATCGAAAATGGTGCCAACTGGTTGCAAATGCTCCCCTGAAAGCTTCGGCAGTCAAAACAGAAGGCTTTTTATCACAGGACAAGAAATCAGCCCTCAACAACTTAACCGGCGGAAAATATTTTTTTAAAAAAACCCCTAAGCCCCGGGGTCACAATTTCAGCAAAAATCTGACTTTTGGCAATTCACTCGAAAATGGTGCCAACTGGTTGCAAATGCTCCCCTGAATGCTTCGGCAGTCAAAACAGACGGCGTTTTATCACAGGACAAGAAATCCACCCTCAACAACTTAAGCGGCGGAAAAAGATTTTTTTCAGCAAAAATCTGACTTTTGGCAATTCACTGAAAAATGGTGCCAAACACTTGCAAATGCTCCCCTAAAAGCTTTGGCGATGGAAACAGAAGGCTTTTTATCACAGGACAAGAAATCAGCCCTCAACAACTTAACCGGCAGAAAATATTTTTTTGAAAAAATCCATAAATTTCAGGAAAAATCTGACTTTTGGCAATTCACTGAAAAATGGTGCCAAACACTTGCAAATGCTCCCCTAAAAGGTTTGGCAATGGAAACAGAAGGCTTTTTATCACAGGACAAGAAATCAGCCCTCAGCAACTTAACCGGTGGGAAATATTTTTTTGAAAAAATCCCAAAGCCCCGGGGTCACAATTTCAGCAAAAATCTGACTTTTGACAATTCACTCAAAAATGGTGCCAAACGGTTGCAAATGCTCCCCTGAAAGCTTCGGCAGTTGAAACAAAGGGATTTTTATCACAGTACAAGAAATCAGCCCTCAACAACTTAACCAGCGGGAAAAGATGTTTTTCAGCAAAAAATTGACTTTTGGCAATTCACTGGAAAATGGTGCCAACCGGTTGCAAATGCTCCCCTGAAAGCTTTGGCGATGAAAACAGAAGGCTTTTTATGACAGGACAAGAAATCAGCCCTCAGCAACTTAACCGGCGGAAAATATTTTTTTGAAAGAATCCATAAGCCCCAGGGTCAATATTTCAGCAAAAATCTGACTTTTGGCAATTCACTGAAAAATGGTGCCAAACACTTGGAAATGCTCCCCTGAAAGCTTTGGCGATGGAAACAGAAGGCTTTTTATCACAGGACAAGAAATCAGCACTCAGCAACTTAACCGGCGGAAAATATTTTTTTGAAAAAATCCCTAAGCCCCGGGGTCACAATTTCAGCAAAAATCTCACTTTTGACAATTCACTCAAAAATGGTGCCAAACGGTTGCAAATGCTCACCGGAAAGCTTCGGCAGTTGAAACAAAGGGATTTTTATCACAGTACAAGAAATCAGCCCTCAACAACTTAACCGGCGGGAAAAGATGTTTTTCAGCAAAAATTTGACTTTTGGCAATTCACTGAAAAATGGTGCCAAACACGTGCAAATGCTCCCCTGAAAGCTTTGGCGATGAAAACAGAAGGCTTTTTATCACAGGACAAGAAATCAGCCGTCAACAACTTAACCGGCAGAAAATATTTTTTTGAAAAAATCCCTAAGCCCCGGGGTCACAATTTCAGGAAAAATCTGACTTTTGGCAATTCACTGAAAAATGGTGCCAATCGGTTGCAAATGCTCCCCTGAAAGCTTTGGCGATGGAAACAGAAGGCTTTTTATCACAGGACAAGAAATCAGCCCTCAGCAACTTAACCGGCGGAAAAATTTTTTTTAAAAAAATCCATAAGCCCCGGGGTCACAATTTCAGGAAAAATCTGACGTTTGGCAATTCACTCAAAAATGGTGCCAAACACTTGCAAATGCTCCCCTAAAAGCTTTGGCGTTGGAAACAGAAGGCTTTTTACCACAGGACAAGAAATCAGCCCTCAGCAACTTAACCGGCGGAAAATATTTTTTTGAAAAAATCCCTAAGCCCTGGGGTCACAATTTCAGGAAAAATCTGACTTTTGGCAATTCACTCGAAAATGGTGCCAAACAATTGCAAATGCTCCCCTGAAAGCTTTGGCGATGGAAACTGAAGGCTTTTTATCACAGGACAAGAAATCAGACCTCAACAACTTAAACGGTAGAAAATATTTTTTTGAAAAAATCCATAAGCCCCGGGGTCACAATTTCAGGAAAAATCTGACTTTTGGCAATTCACTGAAAAAAGGTGCCAAACACTTGCAAATGCTCCCCTGAAAGCTTTGGCGATGGAAACAGAAGGCTTTTTATCACAGGACAAGAAATCAGCCCTCAGCAACTTAACCGGCGGAAAATATTTTTTTGAAAAAATCCCTAAGCCCCGGGGTCACAATTTCAGGAAAAATCTGACTTTTGGCAATTCAATCAAAAATGTTTCCAACTGGTTGCAAATGCTCCCCTGAAAGCTTTGGCGATGGAAACAGAAGGCTTTTTATGACAGGACAAGAAATCAGCTCTCAACAACTTAACCGGCGGAAAATATTTTTTTGAAAAAATAACTAAGCCCCGGGGTCACAATTTCAGGAAAAATCTGACTTTTGGCAATTCAATCAAAAATAGTGCCAAACGGTGGCAAATGCTCCCCTGAAAGCTTCGGCGATGGAAACAGAAGGCTTTTTATCACAGGACAAGAAATCAGCCCTCAGCAACTTAACCGGCGGAAAAAGATTTTTTTGAAAAAATCCCTAAGCCCCGGGTTCACAATTTCAGCAAAAATCTGACTTTTGGCAATTCACTCAAAAATGGTGCCAAACGGTTTCAAATGCTCCCCTGAAAGCTTTGGCGATGGAAACAGAAGGCTTTTTATCACAGGACAAGAAATCAGCCCTTAACAACTTTACCGGCAGAAAATATTTTTTTGAAAAAATCCATAAGCCCCGGGGTCACAATTTCAGGAAAAAATCTGACTTTTGGCAATTCACTGAAAAATGGTGCCAAACACTTGCAAATGCTCCCCTGAAAGCTTTGGCGATGGAAACAGAAGGCTTTTTATCACAGGACAAGAAATCAGCCCTCAGCAACTTAACCGGCGGAAAATATTTTTTTGAAAAAATCCATAAGCCCCGGGGTCACAATTTCAGCAAAAATCTGACTTTTGGCAATTCACTGAAAAATGGTGCCAAACACTTGCAAATGCTCCCCTGAAAGCTTTGGCGGTGGAAATAGAAGGCTTTTTATCACAGGACAAGAAATCAGCCCTCAACAACTTAAACGGTAGAAAATATTTTTTTGAAAAAATCCCTAAGCCCCGGGGTCACAATTTCAGCAAAAATCTCACTTTTGACAATTCACTCAAAAATGGTGCGAAACGGTTGCAAATGCTCCCCTGAAAGCTTCGGCAGTTGAAACAAAGGGATTTTTATCACAGTACAAGAAATCAGCCCTCAACAACTTAACCGGCGGGAAAAGATGTTTTTCAGTAAAAATTTGACTTTTGGCAATTCACTGAAAAATGGTGCCAACTGGTTGCAAATGCTCCCCTGAAAGCTTTGGCGATGAAAACAGAAGGCTTTTTATGACAGGACAAGCAATCAGCCCTCAACAACTTAACCGGCGGAAAATATTTTTTTGAAAAAATCCCTAAGCCCCGGGGTCACAATTTCAGCAAAAATCTGACTTTTGGCAATTCACTCGAAAATGGTGCCAACTGGTTGCAAATGCTCCCCTGAAAGCTTCGGCAGTCAAAACAGAAGGCTTTTTATCACAGTACAAAAAATCAGCCCTCAACAACTTAACCGGCGGAAAATATTTTTTTGAAAAAATCCCTAAGCCCCGGGGTCACAATTTCAGCAAAAATCTGACTTTTGGCAATTCAATCAAAATTGTTGCCAACTGGTTGCAAATGCTCCCCTGAAAGCTTTGGCAGTCGAAACAGAAGGCTTTTTATCACAGGACAAGAAATCAGCCCTCAGCAACTTAACCGGCGGAAAATATTTTTTTTAAAAAATCCATAAGCCCCGGGGTCACAATTTCAGGAAAAATCTGACTTTTGGCCATTCACTCAAAAATGGTGCCAAACGGTTTCAAATGCTCCCCTGAAAGCTTTGGCGATGGAAACAGAAGGCTTTTTATCACAGGACAAGAAATCAGCCCTTAACAACTTAATCGGCAGAAAATATTTTTTTGAAAAAATCCATAAGCCCCGGAGTCACAATTTCAGGAAAAATCTGACTTTTGGCAATTCAATCAAAAATGTTGCCAACTGGTTGCAAATGCTCCCCTGAAAGCTTTGGCAGTCGAAACAGAAGGCTTTTTATTACAGGACAAGAAATCAGCCCTCAGCAACTTAACCGGCGGAAAATATTTTCGGGGTCACAATTTCAGCAAAAATCTGACTTTTGGCAATTCACTCAAAAATGGTGCCAAACACTTGCAAATGCTCCCCTAAAAGCTTTGGCGATGGAAACAGAAGGCTTTTTATGACAGGACAAGAAATCAGCCCTCAGCAACTTAACCGGCGGAAAATATTTTTTTGAAAGAATCCATAAGCCCCAGGGTCAATATTTCAGCAAAAATCTGACTTTTGGCAATTCAATCGAAAATGGTGCCAACTGGTTGCAAATGCTCCCCTGAAAGCTTCGGCAGTCAAAACAGAAGGCTTTTTATCACAGGACAAGAAATCAGCCCTCAACAACTTAACCGGCGGAAAATATTTTTTTAAAAAAACCCCTAAGCCCCGGGGTCACAATTTCAGCAAAAATCTGACTTTTGGCAATTCACTCGAAAATGGTGCCAACTGGTTGCAAATGCTCCCCTGAATGCTTCGGCAGTCAAAACAGACGGCGTTTTATCACAGGACAAGAAATCCACCCTCAACAACTTAAGCGGCGGAAAAAGATTTTTTTCAGCAAAAATCTGACTTTTGGCAATTCACTGAAAAATGGTGCCAAACACTTGCAAATGCTCCCCTAAAAGCTTTGGCGATGGAAACAGAAGGCTTTTTATCACAGGACAAGAAATCAGCCCTCAACAACTTAACCGGCAGAAAATATTTTTTTGAAAAAATCCATAAATTTCAGGAAAAATCTGACTTTTGGCAATTCACTGAAAAATGGTGCCAAACACTTGCAAATGCTCCCCTAAAAGGTTTGGCAATGGAAACAGAAGGCTTTTTATCACAGGACAAGAAATCAGCCCTCAGCAACTTAACCGGTGGGAAATATTTTTTTGAAAAAATCCCTAAGCCCCGGGGTCACAATTTCAGCAAAAATCTGACTTTTGACAATTCACTCAAAAATGGTGCCAAACGGTTGCAAATGCTCCCCTGAAAGCTTCGGCAGTTGAAACAAAGGGATTTTTATCACAGTACAAGAAATCAGCCCTCAACAACTTAACCAGCGGGAAAAGATGTTTTTCAGCAAAAAATTGACTTTTGGCAATTCACTGGAAAATGGTGCCAACCGGTTGCAAATGCTCCCCTGAAAGCTTTGGCGATGAAAACAGAAGGCTTTTTATCACAGGACAAGAAATCCGCCCTCAACAACTTAATCGGCAGAAAATATTTTTTTGAAAAAATCCCTAAGCCCTGGGGTCACAATTTCAGGAAAAATCTGACTTTTGGCAATTCACTCGAAAATGGTGCCAAACACTTGCAAATGCTCCCCTGAAAGCTTTGGCGATGGAAACAGAAGGCTTTTTATCACTGGACAAGAAATCAGCCCTTAACAACTTAATCGGCAGAAAATATTTTTTTGAAAAAATCCATAAGCCCCGGAGTCACAATTTCAGGAAAAATCTGACTTTTGGCAATTCAATCAAAAATGTTGCCAACTGGTTGCAAATGCTCCCCTGAAAGCTTTGGCAGTCGAAACAGAAGGCTTTTTATTACAGGACAAGAAATCAGCCCTCAGCAACTTAACCGGCGGAAAATATTTTCGGGGTCACAATTTCAGCAAAAATCTGACTTTTGGCAATTCACTCAAAAATGGTGCCAAACACTTGCAAATGCTCCCCTAAAAGCTTTGGCGATGGAAACAGAAGGCTTTTTATGACAGGAAAAGAAATCAGCCCTCAGCAACTTAACCGGCGGAAAATATTTTTTTGAAAGAATCCATAAGCCCCAGGGTCAATATTTCAGCAAAAATCTGACTTTTGGCAATTCAATCGAAAATGGTGCCAACTGGTTGCAAATGCTCCCCTGAAAGCTTCGGCAGTCAAAACAGAAGGCTTTTTATCACAGGAAAAGAAATCAGCCCTCAACAACTTAACCGGCGGAAAATATTTTTTTTAAAAAACCCCTAAGCCCCGGGGTCACAATTTCAGCAAAAATCTGACTTTTGGCAATTCACTCGAAAATGGTGCCAACTGGTTGCAAATGCTCCCCTGAATGCTTCGGCAGTCAAAACAGACGGCGTTTTATCACAGGACAAGAAATCCACCCTCAACAACTTAAGCGGCGGAAAAAGATTTTTTTCAGCAAAAATCTGACTTTTGGCAATTCACTGAAAAATGGTGCCAAACACTTGCAAATGCTCCCCTAAAAGCTTTGGCGATGGAAACAGAAGGCTTTTTATCACAGGACAAGAAATCAGCCCTCAACAACTTAACCGGCAGAAAATATTTTTTTGAAAAAATCCATAAATTTCAGGAAAAATCTGACTTTTGGCAATTCACTGAAAAATGGTGCCAAACACTTGCAAATGCTCCCCTAAAAGGTTTGGCAATGGAAACAGAAGGCTTTTTATCACAGGACAAGAAATCAGCCCTCAGCAACTTAACCGGTGGGAAATATTTTTTTGAAAAAATCCCAAAGCCCCGGGGTCACAATTTCAGCAAAAATCTGACTTTTGACAATTCACTCAAAAATGGTGCCAAACGGTTGCAAATGCTCCCCTGAAAGCTTCGGCAGTTGAAACAAAGGGATTTTTATCACAGTACAAGAAATCAGCCCTCAACAACTTAACCAGCGGGAAAAGATGTTTTTCAGCAAAAAATTGACTTTTGGCAATTCACTGGAAAATGGTGCCAACCGGTTGCAAATGCTCCCCTGAAAGCTTTGGCGATGAAAACAGAAGGCTTTTTATGACAGGACAAGAAATCAGCCCTCAGCAACTTAACCGGCGGAAAATATTTTTTTGAAAGAATCCATAAGCCCCAGGGTCAATATTTCAGCAAAAATCTGACTTTTGGCAATTCACTGAAAAATGGTGCCAAACACTTGGAAATGCTCCCCTGAAAGCTTTGGCGATGGAAACAGAAGGCTTTTTATCACAGGACAAGAAATCAGCACTCAGCAACTTAACCGGCGGAAAATATTTTTTTGAAAAAATCCATAAGCCCCGGGGTCACAATTTCAGCAAAAATCTGACTTTTGGCAATTCACTGAAAAATGGTGCCAAACACTTGCAAATGCTCCCCTGAAAGCTTTGGCGGTGGAAATAGAAGGCTTTTTATCACAGGACAAGAAATCAGCCCTCAACAACTTAACCGGCGGAAAATATTTTTTTGAAAAAATCCCTAAGCCCCGGGGTCACAATTTCAGCAAAAATCTCACTTTTGACAATTCACTCAAAAATGGTGCCAAACGGTTGCAAATGCTCCCCGGAAAGCTTCGGCAGTTGAAACAAAGGGATTTTTATCACAGTACAAGAAATCAGCCCTCAACAACTTAACCGGCGGGAAAAGATGTTTTTCAGCAAAAATTTGACTTTTGGCAATTCACTGAAAAATGGTGCCAAACACGTGCAAATGCTCCCCTGAAAGCTTTGGCGATGAAAACAGAAGGCTTTTTATCACAGGACAAGAAATCAGCCGTCAACAACTTAACCGGCAGAAAATATTTTTTTGAAAAAATCCCTAAGCCCCGGGGTCACAATTTCAGGAAAAATCTGACTTTTGGCAATTCACTGAAAAATGGTGCCAATCGGTTGCAAATGCTCCCCTGAAAGCTTTGGCGATGGAAACAGAAGGCTTTTTATCACAGGACAAGAAATCAGCCCTCAGCAACTTAACCGGCGGAAAAAATTTTTTTAAAAAAATCCATAAGCCCCGGGGTCACAATTTCAGGAAAAATCTGACGTTTGGCAATTCACTCAAAAATGGTGCCAAACACTTGCAAATGCTCCCCTAAAAGCTTTGGCGTTGGAAACAGAAGGCTTTTTACCACAGGACAAGAAATCAGCCCTCAGCAACTTAACCGGCGGAAAATATTTTTTTGAAAAAATCCCTAAGCCCTGGGGTCACAATTTCAGGAAAAATCTGACTTTTGGCAATTCACTCGAAAATGGTGCCAAACAATTGCAAATGCTCCCCTGAAAGCTTTGGCGATGGAAACTGAAGGCTTTTTATCACAGGACAAGAAATCAGACCTCAACAACTTAAACGGTAGAAAATATTTTTTTGAAAAAATCCATAAGCCCCGGGGTCACAATTTCAGGAAAAATCTGACTTTTGGCAATTCACTGAAAAAAGGTGCCAAACACTTGCAAATGCTCCCCTGAAAGCTTTGGCGATGGAAACAGAAGGCTTTTTATCACAGGACAAGAAATCAGCCCTCAGCAACTTAACCGGCGGAAAATATTTTTTTGAAAAAATCCCTAAGCCCCGGGGTCACAATTTCAGGAAAAATCTGACTTTTGGCAATTCAATCAAAAATGTTTCCAACTGGTTGCAAATGCTCCCCTGAAAGCTTTGGCGATGGAAACAGAAGGCTTTTTATGACAGGACAAGAAATCAGCTCTCAACAACTTAACCGGCGGAAAATATTTTTTTGAAAAAATAACTAAGCCCCGGGGTCACAATTTCAGGAAAAATCTGACTTTTGGCAATTCAATCAAAAATAGTGCCAAACGGTTGCAAATGCTCCCCTGAAAGCTTCGGCGATGGAAACAGAAGGCTTTTTATCACAGGACAAGAAATCAGCCCTCAGCAACTTAACCGGCGGAAAAAGATTTTTTTGAAAAAATCCCTAAGCCCCGGGTTCACAATTTCAGCAAAAATCTGACTTTTGGCAATTCACTCAAAAATGGTGCCAAACGGTTTCAAATGCTCCCCTGAAAGCTTTGGCGATGGAAACAGAAGGCTTTTTATCACAGGACAAGAAATCAGCCCTTAACAACTTTACCGGCAGAAAATATTTTTTTGAAAAAATCCATAAGCCCCGGGGTCACAATTTCAGCAAAAATCTGACTTTTGGCAATTCACTGAAAAATGGTGCCAAACACTTGCAAATGCTCCCCTGAAAGCTTTGGCGGTGGAAATAGAAGGCTTTTTATCACAGGACAAGAAATCAGCCCTCAACAACTTAAACGGTAGAAAATATTTTTTTGAAAAAATCCCTAAGCCCCGGGGTCACAATTTCAGCAAAAATCTGACTTTTGACAATTCACTCAAAAATGGTGCGAAACGGTTGCAAATGCTCCCCTGAAAGCTTCGGCAGTTGAAACAAAGGGATTTTTATCACAGTACAAGAAATCAGCCCTCAACAACTTAACCGGCGGGAAAAGATGTTTTTCAGTAAAAATTTGACTTTTGGCAATTCACTGAAAAATGGTGCCAACTGGTTGCAAATGCTCCCCTGAAAGCTTTGGCGATGAAAACAGAAGGCTTTTTATGACAGGACAAGCAATCAGCCCTCAACAACTTAACCGGCGGAAAATATTTTTTTGAAAAAATCCCTAAGCCCCGGGGTCACAATTTCAGCAAAAATCTGACTTTTGGCAATTCACTCGAAAATGGTGCCAACTGGTTGCAAATGCTCCCCTGAAAGCTTCGGCAGTCAAAACAGAAGGCTTTTTATCACAGTACAAAAAATCAGCCCTCAACAACTTAACCGGCGAAAAATATTTTTTTGAAAAAATCCCTAAGCCCCGGGGTCACAATTTCAGCAAAAATCTGACTTTTGGCAATTCAATCAAAATTGTTGCCAACTGGTTGCAAATGCTCCCCTGAAAGCTTTGGCAGTCGAAACAGAAGGCTTTTTATCACAGGACAAGAAATCAGCCCTCAGCAACTTAACCGGCGGAAAATATTTTTTTTAAAAAATCCATAAGCCCCGGGGTCACAATTTCAGGAAAAATCTGACTTTTGGCCATTCACTCAAAAATGGTGCCAAACACTTGCAAATGCTCCCCTAAAAGCTTTGGCGTTGGAAACAGAAGGCTTTTTACCACAGGACAAGAAATCAGCCCTCAGCAACTTAACCGGCGGAAAATATTTTTTTGAAAAAATCCCTAATCCCCGGGGTCACAATTTCAGGAAAAATCTGACTTTTGGCAATTCACTCAAAAATGGTGCCAAACGGTTGCAAATGCTCCCCTGAAAGCTTTGGCGATGGAAACAGAAGGCTTTTTATCACAGGACAAGAATTCAGCCCTTAACAACTTAACCGGCAGTAAATATTTTTTTGAAAAAATCCATAAGCCCCGGGGTCACAATTTCAGGAAAAATCTGACTTTTGGCAATTCACTGAAAAATGGTGCCAAACACTTGCAAATGCTCCCCTGAAAGCTTTGGCGATGGAAACAGATGGCTTTTTATCACAGGACAAGAAATCAGCCCTCAGCAACTTAACCGGCGGAAAATATTTTTTTGAAAAAATCCATAAGCCCCGGGGTCACAATTTCAGCAAAAATCTGAGTTTTGGCAATTCACTGAAAAATGGTGCCAAACACTTGCAAATGCTCCCCTGAAAGCTTCGGCAGTTGAAACAAAGGGATTTTTATCACAGTAGAAGAAATCAGCCCTCAACAACTTAACCGGCGGGAAAAGATGTTTTTCAGTAAAAATTTGACTTTTGGCAATTCACTGAAAAATGGTGCCAACCGGTTGCAAATGCTCCCCTGAAAGCTTTGGCGATGGAAACAGAAGGCTTTTTATCACAGGACAAGAAATCAGCCCTCAACAACTTAACCGGCAGAAAATATTTTTTTGAAAAAATCCCTAAGCCCCGGGGTCACAATTTCAGGAAAAATCTGACTTTTGGCAATTCACTCAAAAATGGTGCCAAACACTTGCAAATGCTCCCCTAAAAGCTTTGGCGATGGAAACAGAAGGCTTTTTATCACAGGACAAGAAATCAGCCCTTAGCAACTTAATCGGCGGGAAATATTTTTTTGAAAAAATCCCTAAGCCCCGGGGTCACAATTTCAGCAAAAATCTCACTTTTGGCAATTCACTCAAAAATGGTGCCAAACGGTTTCAAATGCTCCCCTGAAAGCTTCGGCAGTTGAAAGAAAGGGATTTTTATCACAGTACAAGAAATCAGCTCTCAACAACTTAAGCGGCGGAAAAAGATTTTTTTCAGCAAAAATCTGACTTTTGGCAATTCACTGAAAAATGGTGCCAAACACTTGCAAATGCTCCCCTGAAAGCTTTGGCGATGGAAACAGAAGGCTTTTTATCACAGGACAAGAAATCAGCCCTCAACAACTTAAGCGGCAGAAAATATTTTTTTGAAAAAATCCCTAAGCCCCGGGGTCACAATTTCAGGAAAAATCTGACTTTTGGCAATTCACTCAAAAATGGTGCCAAACGCTTGCAAATGCTCCCCTGAAAGCTTTGGCGATCGAAACAGAAGGCTTTCTATCACAGGACAAGAAATCAGCCCTCAACAATTTAACCGGCGGAAAATATTTTTTTGAAAAAATCCCTAAGCCCCGGGGTCACAATTTCAGCAAAAATCTGACTTTTGGCAATTCACTCGAAAATGGTGCCAAACACTTGCAAATGCTCCCCTGAAAGCTTTGGCAGTCGAAACAGAAGGCTTTTTGTCACAGGACAAGAAATCAGCCCTCATCAATTAACCGGCGGAAAATATTTTTTTGAAAAAATCCCAAAGCCCCGGGGTCACAATTTTAGCAAAAATCTGACTTTTGCCAATTCAATCAAAAATGTTGCCAACTGGTTGCAAATGCTCCCCTGAAATCTTTGGCAGTCGAAACAGAAGGCTTTTTATCACAGGACAAGAAATCAGCCCTCAGCAACTTAACCGGCGGAAAATATTTTCGGGGTCACAATTTCAGCAAAAATCTGACTTTTGGCAATTCACTCAAAAATGGTGCCAACCGGTTGCAAATGCTCCCCTAAAAGCTTTGGCGATGGAAACAGAAGGCTTTTTATCACAGGACAAGAAATCAGCCCTCAACAACTTAACCGGCAGAAAATATTTTTTTGAAAAAATCCATAAGCCCCGGGTTCACAATTTCAGGAAAAATCTGACTTTTGGCAATTCACTGAAAAATGGTGCCAAACACTTGCAAATGCTCCCCTAAAAGCTTTGGCGATGGAAACAGAAGGCTTTTTATGACAGGACAAGAAATCAGCCCTCAGCAACTTAACCGGCGGAAAATATTTTTTTGAAAGAATCCATAAGCCCCGGGGTCAATATTTCAGCAAAAATCTGACTTTTGGCAATTCACTGAAAAATGGTGCCAAACACTTGCAAATGCTCCCCTGAAACCTTTGGCGGTGGAAATAGAAGGCTTTTTATCACAGGACAAGAAATCAGCCCTCAACAACTTAACCGGCGGAAAATATTTTTTTGAAAAAATCCCTAAGCCCCGGGGTCACAATTTCAGCAAAAATCTGACTTTTGGCAATTCACTCAAAAATGGTGCCAAACGGTTGCAAATGCTCCCCTGAAAGCTTCGGCAGTTGAAACAAAGGGATTTTTATCACAGTACAAGAAATCAGCCCTCAACAACTTAAGCGGCGGAAAAAGATTTTTTTCAGCAAAAATCTGACTTTTGGCAATTCACTGAAAAATGGTGCCAAACACTTGCAAATGCTCCCCTGAAAGCTTTGGCGATGGAAACAGAAGGCTTTTTATCACAGGACAAGAAATCAGCCCTCAACAACTTAAGCGGCAGAAAATATTTTTTTGAAAAAATCCCTAAGCCCCGGGGTCACAATTTCAGGAAAAATCTGACTTTTGGCAATTCACTCAAAAATGGTGCCAAACGCTTGCAAATGCTCCCCTGAAAGCTTTGGCGATCGAAACAGAAGGCTTTCTATCACAGGACAAGAAATCAGCCCTCAACAATTTAACCGGCGGAAAATATTTTTTTGAAAAAATCCCTAAGCCCCGGGGTCACAATTTCAGCAAAAATCTGACTTTTGGCAATTCACTCGAAAATGGTGCCAAACACTTGCAAATGCTCCCCTGAAAGCTTTGGCAGTCGAAACAGAAGGCTTTTTGTCACAGGACAAGAAATCAGCCCTCATCAATTAACCGGCGGAAAATATTTTTTTGAAAAAATCCCAAAGCCCCGGGGTCACAATTTTAGCAAAAATCTGACTTTTGCCAATTCAATCAAAAATGTTGCCAACTGGTTGCAAATGCTCCCCTGAAAGCTTTGGCAGTCGAAACAGAAGGCTTTTTATCAGAGGACAAGAAATCAGCCCTCAGCAACTTAACCGGCGGAAAATATTTTCGGGGTCACAATTTCAGCAAAAATCTGACTTTTGGCAATTCACTCAAAAATGGTGCCAACCGGTTGCAAATGCTCCCCTAAAAGCTTTGGCGATGGAAACAGAAGGCTTTTTATCACAGGACAAGAAATCAGCCCTCAACAACTTAACCGGCAGAAAATATTTTTTTGAAAAAATCCATAAGCCCCGGGGTCACAATTTCAGGAAAAATCTGACTTTTGGCAATTCACTGAAAAATGGTGCCAAACACTTGCAAATGCTCCCCTAAAAGCTTTGGCGATGGAAACAGAAGGCTTTTTATGACAGGACAAGAAATCAGCCCTCAGCAACTTAACCGGCGGAAAATATTTTTTTGAAAGAATCCATAAGCCCCGGGGTCAATATTTCAGCAAAAATCTGACTTTTGGCAATTCACTGAAAAATGGTGCCAAACACTTGCAAATGCTCCCCTGAAACCTTTGGCGGTGGAAATAGAAGGCTTTTTATCACAGGACAAGAAATCAGCCCTGAACAACTTAACCGACGGAAATTTTTTTTTTGAAAAAATCCCTAAGCCCCGGGGTCACAATTTCAGCAAAAATCTGACTTTTGGCAATTCAATCAAACATGTTTCCAACTGGTTGCAAATGCTCCCCTGAAAGCTTTGGCGATGGAAACAGAAGGCTTTTTTATCACAGGACAAGAAATCAGCCCTCAACAACTTAACCGGCGGAAAATATTTTTTTGAAAAAATCCCTAAGCCCCGGGGTCACAATTTCAGCAAAAATCTGACTTTTGGCAATTCACTCAAAAATGGTGCCAAACGGTTGCAAATGCTCCCCTGAAAGCTTCGGCAGTTGAAACAAAGGGATTTTTATCACAGTACAAGAAATCAGCCCTCAACAACTTAAGCGGCGGAAAAAGATTTTTTTCAGCAAAAATCTGACTTTTGGCAATTCACTGAAAAATGGTGCCAAACACTTGCAAATGCTCCCCTGAAAGCTTCGGCGATGGAAACAGAAGGCTTTTTATCACAGGACAAGAAATCAGCCCTCAACAACTTAAGCGGCAGAAAATATTTTTTTGAAAAAATCCATAAGCCCCGGGGTCACAATTTCAGGAAAAATCTGACTTTTGGCAATTCACTCAAAAATGGTGCCAAACACTTGCAAATGCTCTCCTAAAAGCTTTGGCGATCGAAACAGAAGGCTTTTTATCACAGGACAAGAAATCAGCCCTCAACAACTTAACCGGCGGAAAATATTTTTTTGAAAAAATCCATAAGCCCCGGGGTCACAATTTCAGCAAAAATCTGACTTTTGGCAATTCTATCAAAAATGTTGCCAACTGGTTGCAAATGCTCCCCTAAAAGCTTTGGCGATGGAAACAGAAGGCTTTTTATCACAGGACAACAAATCAGCCCTTAGCAACTTAACCGGCGGAAAATATTTTTTTGAAAAAATCCCTAAGCCCCGGGGTCACAATTTCAGCAAAAATCCGACTTTTGGCAATTCAATCAAAAATGTTGCCAACTGGTTGCAAATGCTCCCCTGAAAGCTTTGGCAGTCGAAACAGAAGGCTTTTTATCACAGGACAAGAAATCAGCCCTCAGCAACTTCACCGGCGTAAAATATTTTTTTAAAAAAATCCATAAGCCCCGGGGTCACAATTTCAGGAAAAATCTGACTTTTGGCAATTCACTCAAAAATGGTGCCAAACGGTTGCAAATGCTCCCCTGAAAGCTTTGGCGATGAAAACAGAAGGCTTTTTATCACAGGACAAGAAATCAGCCCTCAACAACTTAACCGGCAGAAAATATTTTTTTGAAAAAATCCCTAAGCCCCGGGATCACAATTTCAGGAAAAATCTGACTTTTGGCAATTCACTCAAAAATGGCGCCAAACACTTGCAAATGCTCCCCTAAAAGCTTTGGCGATGGAAACAGAAGGCTTTTTATCACAGGACAACAAATCAGCCCTTAGCAACTTAACCGGCGGAAAATATTTTTTTGAAAAAATCCCTAAGCCCCGGGGTCACAATTTCAGCAAAAATCTGACTTTTGGCAATTCAATCAAAAATGTTGCCAACTGGTTGCAAATGCTCCCCTGAAAGCTTTGGCAGTCGAAACAGAAGGCTTTTTATCACAGGACAAGAAATCAGCCCTCAGCAACTTCACCGGCGGAAAATATTTTTTTTAAAAAATCCATAAGCCCCGGGTTCACAATTTCAGCAAAAATCTGACTTTTGGCAATTCACTCAAAAATGGTGCCAAACGGTTTCAAATGCTCCCCTGAAAGCTTCGGCGATGGAAACAGAAGGCTTTTTATCACAGGACAAGAAATCAGCCCTCAACAACTTAAGCGGCAGAAAATATTTTTTTGAAAAAATCCATAAGCCCCGGGGTCACAATTTCAGGAAAAATCTGACTTTTGGCAATTCACTCAAAAATGGTGCCAAACACTTGCAAATGCTCTCCTAAAAGCTTTGGCGATCGAAACAGAAGGCTTTTTATCACAGGACAAGAAATCAGCCCTCAACAACTTAACCGGCGGAAAATATTTTTTTGAAAAAATCCATAAGCCCCGGGGTCACAATTTCAGCAAAAATCTGACTTTTGGCAATTCTATCAAAAATGTTGCCAACTGGTTGCAAATGCTCCCCTAAAAGCTTTGGCGATGGAAACAGAAGGCTTTTTATCACAGGACAACAAATCAGCCCTTAGCAACTTAACCGGCGGAAAATATTTTTTTGAAAAAATCCCTAAGCCCCTAAGGTCACAATTTCAGCAAAAATCTGACTTTTGGCAATTCAATCAAAAATGTTGCCAACTGGTTGCAAATGCTCCCCTGAAAGCTTTGGCAGTCGAAACAGAAGGCTTTTTATCACAGGACAAGAAATCAGCCCTCAGCAACTTCACCGGCGGAAAATATTTTTTTAAAAAAATCCATAAGCCCCGGGGTCACAATTCCAGGAAAAATCTGACTTTTGGCAATTCACTCAAAAATGGTGCCAAACGGTTGCAAATGCTCCCCTGAAAGCTTTGGCGATGAAAACAGAAGGCTTTTTATCACAGGACAAGAAATCAGCCCTCAACAACTTAACCGGCAGAAAATATTTTTTTGAAAAAATCCCTAAGCCCCGGGATCACAATTTCAGGAAAAATCTGACTTTTGGCAATTCACTCAAAAATGGCGCCAAACACTTGCAAATGCTCCCCTAAAAGCTTTGGCGATGGAAACAGAAGGCTTTTTATCACAGGACAACAAATCAGCCCTTAGCAACTTAACCGGCGGAAAATATTTTTTTGAAAAAATCCCTAAGCCCCGGGGTCACAATTTCAGCAAAAATCTGACTTTTGGCAATTCAATCAAAAATGTTGCCAACTGGTTGCAAATGCTCCCCTGAAAGCTTTGGCAGTCGAAACAGAAGGCTTTTTATCACAGGACAAGAAATCAGCCCTCAGCAACTTCACCGGCGGAAAATATTTTTTTTAAAAAATCCATAAGCCCCGGGGTCACAATTTCAGGAAAAATCTGACTTTTGGCAATTCACTCAAAAATGGTGCCAAACGGTTGCAAATGCTCCCCTGAAAGCTTTGGCGATGAAAACAGAAGGCTTTTTATCACAGGACAAGAAATCAGCCCTCAACAACTTAACCGGCAGAAAATATTTTTTTGAAAAAATCCCTAAGCCCCGGGATCACAATTTCAGGAAAAATCTGACTTTTGGCAATTCACTCAAAAATGGCGCCAAACACTTGCAAATGCTCCCCTAAAAGCTTTGGCGATGGAAACAGAAGGCTTTTTATCACAGGACAAGAAATCAGCCCTTAGCAACTTAACCGGCGGAAAATATTTTTTTGAAAAAATCCCTAAGCCCCGGGGTCACAATTTCAGCAAAAATCTGACTTTTGGCAATTCACTCGAAAATGGTGCCAACTGGTTGCAAATGCTCCCCTGAAAGCTTCGGCAGTCAAAACAGACGGCTTTTTATCACAGTACAAAAAATCAGCCCTCAACAACTTAAGCGGCGGAAAAAGATTTTTTTGAAAAAATCCCTAAGCCCCGGGTTCACAATTTCAGCAAAAATCTGACTTTTGGCAATTCACTCAAAAATGGTGCCAAACGGTTTCAAATGCTCCCCTGAAAGCTTTGGCGATGGAAACAGAAGGCTTTTTATCACAGGACAAGAAATCAGCCCTTAACAACTTAACCGGCAGAAAATATTTTTTTGAAAAAATCCATAAGCCCCGGGGTCACAATTTCAGGAAAAATCTGACTTTTGGCAATTCACTGAAAAATGGTGCCAACCGGTTGCAAATGCTCCCCTGAAAGCTTTGGCGATGGAAACAGAAGGCTTTTTATCACAGGACAAGAAATCAGCCCTCAGCAACTTAACCGGTGGAAAATATTTTTTTGAAAAAATCCATAAGCCCCGGGGTCACAATTTCAGCAAAAATCTGACTTTTGGCAATTCACTGAAAAATGGTGCCAAACACTTGCAAATGCTCCCCTGAAAGCTTTGGCGGTGGAAATAGAAGGCTTTTTATCACAGGACAAGAAATCAGCCCTCAACAACTTAACCGTCGGAAAATATTTTTTTGAAAAAATCCCTAAGCCCCGGGGTCACAATTTCAGCAAAAATCTCACTTTTGACAATTCACTCAAAAATGGTGCCAAACGGTTGCAAATGCTCCCCTGAAAGCTTCGGCAGTTGAAACAAAGGGATTTTTATCACAGTACAAGAAATCAGCCCTCAACAACTTAACCGGCGGGAAAAGATGTTTTTCAGTAAAAATTTGACTTTTGGCAATTCACTGAAAAATGGTGCCAACCGGTTGCAAATGCTCCCCTGAAAGATTTGGCGATGAAAACAGAAGCCTTTTTATCACAGGACAAGAAATCAGCCCTCAACAACTTAACCGGCAGAAAATATTTTTTTGAAAAAATCCCTAAGCCCCGGGGTCACAATTTCAGGAAAAATCTGACTTTTGGCAATTCACTCAAAAATGGTGCCAAACACTTGCAAATGCTCCCCTAAAAGCTTTGGCGATGGAAACAGAAGGCTTTTTATCACAGGACAAGAAATCAGCCCTTAGCAACTTAACCGGCGGAAAATATTTTTTTGAAAAAATCCCTAAGCCCCGGGGTCACAATTTCAGCAAAAATCTGACTTTTGGCAATTCACTCAAAAATGGTGCCAAACGGTTTCAAATGTTCCCCTGAAAGCTTCGGCAGTTGAAAGAAAGGGATTTTTATCACAGTACAAGAAATCAGCTCTCAACAACTTAAGCGGCGGAAAAAGATTTTTTTCCGCAAAAATCTGACTTTTGGCAATTCACTGAAAAATGGTGCCAAACACTTGCAAATGCTCCCCTGAAAGCTTTGGCGATGGAAACAGAAGGCTTTTTATCACAGGACAAGAAATCAGCCCTCAACAACTTAAGCGGCAGAAAATATTTTTTTGAAAAAATCCCTAAGCCCCGGGGTCACAATTTCAGGAAAAATCTGACTTTTGGCAATACACTCAAAAATGGTGCCAAACGGTTGCAAATGCTCCCCTGAAAGCTTTGGCGGTTGAAACAAAGGGATTTTTATCACAGTACAAGAAATCAGCCCTCAACAACTTAAGCGGCGGAAAAAGATTTTTTTTAGCAAAAATCTGACTTTTGGCAATTCACTGAAAAATGGTGCCAAACACTTGCCAATGCTCCCCTGAAAGCTTTGGCGATGGAAACAGAAGGCTTTTTATCACAGGACAAGAAATCAGCCCTCAACAACTTAACCGGCGGAAAATATTTTTTTGAAAAAATCCCTAAGCCCCGGGGTCACAATTTCAGGAAAAATCTGACTTTTGGCAATTCACTCAAAAATGGTGCCAAACGGTTTCAAATGCTCCCCTGAAAGCTTCGGCAGTTGAAAGAAAGGGATTTTTATCACAGTACAAGAAATCAGCTCTCAACAACTTAAGCGTCGGAAAAAGATTTATTTCAGCAAAAATCTGACTTTTGGCAATTCACTGAAAAATGGTGCCAAACACTTGCCAATGCTCCCCTGAAAGCTTTGGCGATGGAAACAGAAGGCTTTTTATCACAGGACAAGAAATCAGCCCTCAACAACTTAACCGGCGGAAAATATTTTTTTGAAAAAATCCATAAGCCCCGGGGTCACAATTTCAGGAAAAATCTGACTTTTGGCTATTCACTCAAAAATTCTGCCAAACACTTGCAAATGCTCCCCTAAAAGCTTTGGCGATCGAAACAGAAGGCTTTTTATCACAGGACAAGAAATCAGCCCTCAACAATTTAACCGGCGGAAAATATTTTTTTGAAAAAATCCCTAAGCCCCGGGGTCACAATTTCAGCAAAAATCTGACTTTTGGCAATTCAATCAAAAATGTTGCCAACTGGTTGCAAATGCTCCCCTGAAAGCTTTGGCGATGGAAACAGAAGGCTTTTTATCACAGGACAAGAAATCAACCCTCAGCAACTTAACCGGCGGAAAATATTTTTTTAAAAAAATCCATAAGCCCCGGGGTCACAATTTCAGGAAAAATCTGACTTTTGGCCATTCACTCAAAAATGGTGCCAAACACTTGCAAATGCTCCCCTAAAAGCTTTGGCGTTGGAAACAGAAGGCTTTTTACCACAGGACAAGAAATCAGCCCTCAGCAACTTAACCGGCGGAAAATATTTTTTTGAAAAAATCCCTAAGCCCCGGGGTCACAATTTCAGCAAAAATCTGACTTTTGGCAATTCACTCAAAAATGGTGCCAAACGGTTTCAAATGTTCCCTTGAAAGCTTTGGCGATGGAAACAGAAGGCTTTTTATCACAGGACAAGAAATCAGCCCTTAACAACTTAACCGGCAGAAAATATTTTTTTGAAAAAATCCATAAGCCCCGGGGTCACAATTTCAGGAAAAATCTGACTTTTGGCAATTCACTGAAAAATGGTGCCAACCGGTTGCAAATGCTCCCCTGAAAGCTTTGGCGATGGAAACAGAAGGCTTTTTATCACAGGACAAGAAATCAGCCCTCAGCAACTTAACCGGTGGAAAATATTTTTTTGAAAAAATCCATAAGCCCCGGGGTCACAATTTCAGCAAAAATCTGACTTTTGGCAATTCACTGAAAAATGGTGCCAAACACTTGCAAATGCTCCCCTGAAAGCTTTGGCGGTGGAAATAGAAGGCTTTTTATCACAGGACAAGAAATCAGCCCTCAACAACTTAACCGTCGGAAAATATTTTTTTGAAAAAATCCCTAAGCCCTGGGGTCACAATTTCAGCAAAAATCTCACTTTTGACAATTCACTCAAAAATGGTGCCAAACGGTTGCAAATGCTCCCCTGAAAGCTTCGGCAGTTGAAACAAAGGGATTTTTATCACAGTACAAGAAATCAGCCCTCAACAACTTAACCGGCGGGAAAAGATGCTTTTCAGTAAAAATTTGACTTTTGGCAATTCACTGAAAAATGGTGCCAACCGGTTGCAAATGCTCCCCTGAAAGCTTTGGCGATGAAAACAGAAGGCTTTTTATCACAGGACAAGAAATCAGCCCTCAACAACTTAACCGGCAGAAAATATTTTTTTGAAAAAATCCCTAAGCCCTGGGGTCACAATTTCAGGAAAAATCTGACTTTGGGCAATTCACTCAAAAATGGTGCCAAACACTTGCAAATGCTCCCCTAAAAGCTTTGGCGATGGAAACAGAAGGCTTTTTATCACAGGACAAGAAATCAGCCCTTAGCAACTTAACCGGCGGAAAATATTTTTTTGAAAAAATCCCTAAGCCCCGGGGTCACAATTTCAGCAAAAATCTGACTTTTGGCAATTCACTCAAAAATGGTGCCAAACGGTTTCAAATGTTCCCCTGAAAGCTTCGGCAGTTGAAAGAAAGGGATTTTTACCACAGTACAAGAAATCAGCTCTCAACAACTTAAGCGGCGGAAAAAGATATTTTCAGCAAAAATCTGACTTTTGGCAATTCACTGAAAAATGGTGCCAAACACCTGAAAGCTTTGGCGATGGAAACAGAAGGCTTTTTATCACAGGACAAGAAATCAGCCCTCAACAACTTAAGCGGCAGAAAATATTTTTTTGAAAAAATCCCTAAGCCCCGGGGTCACAATTTCAGGAAAAATCTGACTTTTGGCAATTCACTCAAAAATGGTGCCAAACGCTTGCAAATGCTCCCCTGAAAGCTTCGGCAGTTGAAACAAAGGGATTTTTATCACTCACAGTACAAGAAATCAGCCCCCAACAACTTAAGCGGCGGAAAAAGATTTTTTTGAAAAAATCCCTAAGCCCCGGGGTCACAATTTCAGCAAAAATCTGACTTTTGGGAATTCACTCAAAAATGGTGCCAAACGGTTTCAAATGCTCCCCTGAAAGCTTCGGCAGTTGAAAGAAAGGGATTTTTATCACAGTACAAGAAATCAGCTCTCAACAACTTAAGCGTCGGAAAAAGATTTATTTCAGCAAAAATCTGACTTTTGGCAATTCACTGAAAAATGGTGCCAAACACTTGCAAATGCTCCCCTGAAAGCTTTGGCGATGGAAACAGAAGGCTTTTTATCACAGGACAAGAAATCAGCCCTCAACAACTTAACCGGCAGAAAATATTTTTTTGAAAAAATCCATAAGCCCCGGGGTCACAATTTCAGGAAAAATCTGACTTTTGGCAATTCACTCAAAAATGCTGCCAAACACTTGCAAATGCTCCCCTAAAAGCTTTGGCGATCGAAACAGAAGGCTTTTTATCACAGGACAAGAAATCAGCCCTCAACAATTTAACCGGCGGAAAATATTTTTTTGAAAAAATCCCTAAACCCCGGGGTCACAATTTCAGCAAAAATCTGACTTTTGGCAATTCAATCAAAAATGTTGCCAACTGGTTGCAAATGCTCCCCTGAAAGCTTTGGCGATGGAAACAGAAGGCTTTTTATCACAGGACAAGAAATCAACCCTCAACAACTTAACCGGCAGAAAATATTTTTTTGAAAAAATCCCTAAGCGCCGGGGTCACAATTTCAGCAAAAATCTGACTTTTGGCAATTCACTCGAAAATGGTGCCAAACACTTGCAAATGCTCCCCTGAAAGCTTTGGCAGTCGAAACAGAAGGCTTTTTGTCACAGGACAAGAAATCAGCCCTCATCAACTTAACCGGCGGAAAATATTTTTTTGAAAAAATCCATAAGCCCCGGGGTCACAATTTCAGCAAAAATCTGACTTTTGCCAATTCAATCAAAAATGTTGCCAACTGGTTGCAAATGCTCCCCTGAAAGCTTTGGCAGTCGAAACAGAAGGCTTTTTATCACAGGACAAGAAATCAGCCCTCAGCAACTTAAACGGCGGAAAATATTTTCGGGGTCACAATTTCAGCAAAAATCTGACTTTTGGCAATTCACTCAAAAATGGTGCCAAACACTTGCAAATGCTCCCCTAAAAGCTTTGGCGATGGAAACAGAAGGCTTTTTATCACAGGACAAGAAATCAGCCCTCAACAACTTAACCGGCAGAAAATATTTTTTTGAAAAAATCCATAAGCCCCGGGGTCAATATTTCAGCAAAAATCTGACTTTTGGCAATTCACTGAAAAATGGTGCCAAACACTTGCAAATGCTCCCCTGAAACCTTTGGCGGTGGAAACAGAAGGCTTTTTATCAGAGGACAAGAAATCAGCCCTGAACAACTTAACCGGCGGAAAATATTTTTTTGAAAAAATCCCTAAGCCCCGGGGTCACAATTTCAGGAAAAATCTGACTTTTGGCAATACACTCAAAAATGGTGCCAAACGGTTGCAAATGCTCCCCTGAAAGCTTCGGCAGTTGAAACAAAGGGATTTTTATCACAGTACAAGAAATCAGCCCTCAACAACTTAAGCGGCGGAAAAAGATTTTTTTTAGCAAAAATCTGACTTTTGGCAATTCACTGAAAAATGGTGCCAAACACTTGCCAATGCTCCCCTGAAAGCTTTGGCGATGGAAACAGAAGGCTTTTTATCACAGGACAAGAAATCAGCCCTGAACAACTTAACCGGCGGAAAATATTTTTTTGAAAAAATCCCTAAGCCCCGGGGTCACAATTTCAGGAAAAATCTGACTTTTGGCAATTCACTCAAAAATGGTGCCAAACGCTTGCAAATGCTCCCCTGAAAGCTTCGGCAGTTGAAACAAAGGGATTTTTATCACTCACAGTACAAGAAATCAGCCCCCAACAACTTAAGCGGTGGAAAAAGATTTTTTTGAAAAAATCCCTAAGCCCCGGGGTCACAATTTCAGCAAAAATCTGACTTTTGGCAATTCACTCAAAAATGGTGCCAAACGGTTTCAAATGCTCCCCTGAAAGCTTTGGCGATGGAAACAGAAGGCTTTTTATCACAGGACAAGAAATCAGCCCTCAACAACTTAACCGGCAGAAAATATTTTTTTGAAAAAATCCATAAGCCCCGGGGTCACAATTTCAGGAAAAATCTGACTTTTGGCAATTCACTCAAAAATGCTGCCAAACACTTGCAAATGCTCCCCTAAAAGCTTTGGCGATCGAAACAGAAGGCTTTTTATCACAGGACAAGAAATCAGCCCTCAACAATTTAACCGGCGGAAAATATTTTTTTGAAAAAATCCCTAAACCCCGGGGTCACAATTTCAGCAAAAATCTGACTTTTGGCAATTCAATCAAAAATGTTGCCAACTGGTTGCAAATGCTCCCCTGAAAGCTTTGGCGATGGAAACAGAAGGCTTTTTATCACAGGACAAGAAATCAACCCTCAACAACTTAACCGGCAGAAAATATTTTTTTGAAAAAATCCCTAAGCGCCGGGGTCACAATTTCAGCAAAAATCTGACTTTTGGCAATTCACTCGAAAATGGTGCCAAACACTTGCAAATGCTCCCCTGAAAGCTTTGGCAGTCGAAACAGAAGGCTTTTTGTCACAGGACAAGAAATCAGCCCTCATCAACTTAACCGGCGGAAAATATTTTTTTGAAAAAATCCATAAGCCCCGGGGTCACAATTTCAGCAAAAATCTGACTTTTGCCAATTCAATCAAAAATGTTGCCAACTGGTTGCAAATGCTCCCCTGAAAGCTTTGGCAGTCGAAACAGAAGGCTTTTTATCACAGGACAAGAAATCAGCCCTCAGCAACTTAAACGGCGGAAAATATTTTCGGGGTCACAATTTCAGCAAAAATCTGACTTTTGGCAATTCACTCAAAAATGGTGCCAAACACTTGCAAATGCTCCCCTAAAAGCTTTGGCGATGGAAACAGAAGGCTTTTTATCACAGGACAAGAAATCAGCCCTCAACAACTTAACCGGCAGAAAATATTTTTTTGAAAAAATCCATAAGCCCCGGGGTCAATATTTCAGCAAAAATCTGACTTTTGGCAATTCACTGAAAAATGGTGCCAAACACTTGCAAATGCTCCCCTGAAACCTTTGGCGGTGGAAACAGAAGGCTTTTTATCAGAGGACAAGAAATCAGCCCTGAACAACTTAACCGGCGGAAAATATTTTTTTGAAAAAATCCCTAAGCCCCGGGGTCACAATTTCAGCAAAAATCTGACTTTTGGCAATTCAATCAAAAATGTTGCCAACTGGTTGCAAATGCTCCCCTGAAAGCTTTGGCGATGGAAACAGAAGGCTTTTTATCACAGGACAAGAAATCAGCCCTCAACAACTTAACCGGCAGAAAATATTTTTTTGAAAAAATCCATAAGCCCCGGGGTCACAATTTCAGCAAAAATCTGACTTTTGCCAATTCAATCAAAAATGTTGCAAACTGGTTGCAGATGCTCCCCTGAAAGCTTTGGCAGTCGAAACAGAAGGCTTTTTATCACAGGACAAGAAATCAGCCCTCAGCAACTTAAACGGCGGAAAATATTTTCGGGGTCACAATTTCAGCAAAAATCTGACTTTTGGCAATTCACTCAAAAATGGTGCCAAACACTTGCAAATGCTCCCCTAAAAGCTTTGGCGATGGAAACAGAAGGCTTTTTATCACAGGACAAGAAATCAGCCCTCAACAACTTAACCGGCAGAAAATATTTTTTTGAAAAAATCCATAAGCCCCGGGGTCAATATTTCAGCAAAAATCTGACTTTTGGCAATTCACTGAAAAATGGTGCCAAACACTTGCAAATGCTCCCCTGAAACCTTTGGCGGTGGAAACAGAAGGCTTTTTATCAGAGGACAAGAAATCAGCCCTGAACAACTTAACCGGCGGAAAATATTTTTTTGAAAAAATCCCTAAGCCCCGGGGTCACAATTTCAGGAAAAATCTGACTTTTGGCAATACACTCAAAAATGGTGCCAAACGGTTGCAAATGCTCCCCTGAAAGCTTCGGCAGTTGAAACAAAGGGATTTTTATCACAGTACAAGAAATCAGCCCTCAACAACTTAAGCGGCGGAAAAAGATTTTTTTTAGCAAAAATCTGACTTTTGGCAATTCACTGAAAAATGGTGCCAAACACTTGCCAATGCTCCCCTGAAAGCTTTGGCGATGGAAACAGAAGGCTTTTTATCACAGGACAAGAAATCAGCCCTGAACAACTTAACCGGCGGAAAATATTTTTTTGAAAAAATCCCTAAGCCCCGGGGTCACAATTTCAGGAAAAATCTGACTTTTGGCAATTCACTCAAAAATGGTGCCAAACGCTTGCAAATGCTCCCCTGAAAGCTTCGGCAGTTGAAACAAAGGGATTTTTATCACTCACAGTACAAGAAATCAGCCCCCAACAACTTAAGCGGCGGAAAAAGATTTTTTTGAAAAAATCCCTAAGCCCCGGGGTCACAATTTCAGCAAAAATCTGACTTTTGGCAATTCACTCAAAAATGGTGCCAAACGGTTTCAAATGCTCCCCTGAAAGCTTCGGCAGTTGAAAGAAAGGGATTTTTATCACAGTACAAGAAATCAGCTCTCAACAACTTAAGCGTCGGAAAAAGATTTATTTCAGCAAAAATCTGACTTTTGGCAATTCACTGAAAAATGGTGCCAAACACTTGCAAATGCTCCCCTGAAAGCTTTGGCGATGGAAACAGAAGGCTTTTTATCACAGGACAAGAAATCAGCCCTCAACAACTTAACCGGCAGAAAATATTTTTTTGAAAAAATCCATAAGCCCCGGGGTCACAATTTCAGGAAAAATCTGACTTTTGGCAATTCACTCAAAAATGCTGCCAAACACTTGCAAATGCTCCCCTAAAAGCTTTGGCGATCGAAACAGAAGGCTTTTTATCACAGGACAAGAAATCAGCCCTCAACAATTTAACCGGCGGAAAATATTTTTTTGAAAAAATCCCTAAACCCCGGGGTCACAATTTCAGCAAAAATCTGACTTTTGGCAATTCAATCAAAAATGTTGCCAACTGGTTGCAAATGCTCCCCTGAAAGCTTTGGCGATGGAAACAGAAGGCTTTTTATCACAGGACAAGAAATCAACCCTCAACAACTTAACCGGCAGAAAATATTTTTTTGAAAAAATCCCTAAGCGCCGGGGTCACAATTTCAGCAAAAATCTGACTTTTGGCAATTCACTCGAAAATGGTGCCAAACACTTGCAAATGCTCCCCTGAAAGCTTTGGCAGTCGAAACAGAAGGCTTTTTGTCACAGGACAAGAAATCAGCCCTCATCAACTTAACCGGCGGAAAATATTTTTTTGAAAAAATCCATAAGCCCCGGGGTCACAATTTCAGCAAAAATCTGACTTTTGCCAATTCAATCAAAAATGTTGCCAACTGGTTGCAAATGCTCCCCTGAAAGCTTTGGCAGTCGAAACAGAAGGCTTTTTATCACAGGACAAGAAATCAGCCCTCAGCAACTTAAACGGCGGAAAATATTTTCGGGGTCACAATTTCAGCAAAAATCTGACTTTTGGCAATTCACTCAAAAATGGTGCCAAACACTTGCAAATGCTCCCCTAAAAGCTTTGGCGATGGAAACAGAAGGCTTTTTATCACAGGACAAGAAATCAGCCCTCAACAACTTAACCGGCAGAAAATATTTTTTTGAAAAAATCCATAAGCCCCGGGGTCAATATTTCAGCAAAAATCTGACTTTTGGCAATTCACTGAAAAATGGTGCCAAACACTTGCAAATGCTCCCCTGAAACCTTTGGCGGTGGAAACAGAAGGCTTTTTATCAGAGGACAAGAAATCAGCCCTGAACAACTTAACCGGCGGAAAATATTTTTTTGAAAAAATCCCTAAGCCCCGGGGTCACAATTTCAGCAAAAATCTGACTTTTGGCAATTCAATCAAAAATGTTGCCAACTGGTTGCAAATGCTCCCCTGAAAGCTTTGGCGATGGAAACAGAAGGCTTTTTATCACAGGACAAGAAATCAGCCCTCAACAACTTAACCGGCAGAAAATATTTTTTTGAAAAAATCCCTAAGCCCCGGGGTCACAATTTGAGGAAAAATCTGACTTTTGGCAATTCACTCAAAAATGGTGCCAAACGGTTGCAAATGCTCCCCTGAAAGCTTCGGCAGTTGAAACAAAGGGATTTTTATCACAGTACAAGAAATCAGCCCTCAACAACTTAAGCGGCGGAAAAAGATTTTTTTCAGCAAAAATCTGACTTTTGGCAATTCACTGAAAAATGGTGCCAAACACTTGCAAATGCTCCCCTGAAAGCTTCGGCGATGGAAACAGAAGGCTTTTTATCACAGGACAAGAAATCAGCCCTCAAGCCAACTGGTTGCAAATGCTCCCCTGAAAGCTTTGGCAGTCGAAACAGAAGGCTTTTTATCACAGGACAAGAAATCAGCCCTCAGCAACTTAACCGGCGGAAAATATTTTTTTGAAAAAATCCCTAAGCCCCGGGGTCACAATTTCAGCAAAAATCTGACTTTTGGCAATTCAATCAAAAATGTTGCCAACTGGTTGCAAATGCTCCCCTGAAAGCTTTGGCAGTCGAAACAGAAGGCTTTTTATCACAGGACAAGAAATCAGCCCTCAGCAACTTCACCGGCGGAAAATATTTTTTTAAAAAAATCCATAAGCCCCGGGGTCACAATTTCAGGAAAAATCTGACTTTTGGCAATTCACTCAAAAATGGTGCCAAACGGTTGCAAATGCTCCCCTGAAAGCTTCGGCAGTTGAAACAAAGGGATTTTTATCACAGTACAAGAAATCAGCCCTCAACAACTTAACCGGCGGGAAAAGATGTTTTTCAGCAAAAATTTGACTTTTGGCAATTAACTGAAAAATGGTGCCAACCGGTTGCAAATGCTCCCCTGAAAGCTTTGGCGATGAAAACGAAGGCTTTTTATCACAGGACAAGAAATCAGCCCTCAACAACTTAACCGGCAGAAAATATTTTTTTGAAAAAATCCCTAAGCCCCGGGGTCACAATTTCAGCAAAAATCTGACTTTTGGCAATTCACTCAAAAATGGTGCCAAACGGTTGCAAATGCTCCCCTGAAAGCTTCGGCAGTTGAAACAAAGGGATTTTTATCACAGTACAAGAAATCAGCCCTCAACAACTTAAGCGGCGGAAAAAGATTTTTTTCAGCAAAAATCTGACTTTTGGCAATTCACTGAAAAATGGTGCCAAACACTTGCAAATGCTCCCCTGAAAGCTTCGGCGATGGAAACAGAAGGCTTTTTATCACAGGACAAGAAATCAGCCCTCAAGCCAACTGGTTGCAAATGCTCCCCTGAAAGCTTTGGCAGTCGAAACAGAAGGCTTTTTATCACAGGACAAGAAATCAGCCCTCAGCAACTTAACCGGCGGAAAATATTTTTTTGAAAAAATCCCTAAGCCCCGGGGTCACAATTTCAGCAAATATCTGACTTTTGGCAATTCACTATAAAATGGTGCCAAACACTTGCAAATGCTCCCCTGAAAGCTTTGGCGGTGGAAATAGAAGGCTTTTTATCACAGGACAAGAAATCAGCCCTCAACAACTTAACCGGCGGAAAATATTTTTTTGAAAAAATCCATAAGCCCCGGGGTCACAATTTCAGCAAAAATCTCACTTTTGACAATTCACTCAAAAATGGTGCCAAACGGTTGCAAATGCTCCCTTGAAAGCTTCGGCAGTTGAAACAAAGGGATTTTTATCACAGTACAAGAAATCAGCCCTCAACAACTTAACCGGCGGGAAAAGATTTATTTCAGCAAAAATCTGACTTTTGGCAATTCACTGAAAAATGGTGCCAACCGGTTCCAAATGCTCCCCTGAAAGCTTTGGCGATGAAAACAGAAGGCTTTTTATCACAGGACAAGAAATCAGCCCTCAATGACTTAACCGGCAGAAAATATTTTTTTGAAAAAATCCATAAGCCCCGGGGTCACAATTTCAGGAAAAATCTGACTTTTGGCAATTCACTCAAAAATGGTGCCAAACACTTGCAAATGCTCCCCTAAAAGCTTTGGCGATCGAAACAGAAGGCTTTTTATCACAGGACAAGAAATCAGCCCTCAACAATTTAACCGGCGGAAAATATTTTTTTGAACAAATCCCTAAGCCCCGGGGTCACAATTTCAGCAAAAATCTGACTTTTGGCAATTCACTCGAACATGGTGCCAACTGGTTGCAAATGCTCCCCTGAAAGCTTCGGCAGTCAAAACAGACGGCTTTTTATCACAGTACAAAAAATCAGGACTCAACAACTTAACCGGCGGAAAATATTTTTTTGAAAAAATCCCTAAGCCCCGGGGTCACAATTTCAGCAAAAATCTGACTTTTGGCAATTCAATCAAAAATGTTGCCAACTGGTTGCAAATGCTCCTCTGAAAGCTTTGGCAGTCGAAACAGAAGGCTTTTTATCACAGGACAAGAAATTAGCCCTCAGCAACTTAACCGGCGGAAAATATTTTTTTAAAAAAATCCATAAGCCCCGGGGTCGCAATTTCAGGAAAAATCTGACTTTTGGCAATTCACTGAAAAATGGTGCCAAACACTTGCAAATGCTCCCCTGAAAGCTTTGGCGATGGAAACAGAAGGCTTTTTATCACAGGACAAGAAATCAGCCCTCAGCAACTTAACCGGCGGAAAATATTTTTTTGAAAAAATCCCTAAGCCCCGGGGTCACAATTTCAGCAAAAATCTGACTTTTGGCAATTCAATCAAAAATGTTGCCAACTGGTTGCAAATGCTCCCCTGAAAGCTTTGGCAGTCGAAACAGAAGGCTTTTTATCAAAGGACAAGAAATCAGCCCTCAGCAACTTAACCGGCGGAAAATATTTTTTTTAAAAAATCCATAAGCCCCGGGGTCACAATTTCAGGAAAAATCTGACTTTTGGCAATTCACTCAAAATTGGTGCCAAACGGTTGCAAATGCTCCCCTGAAAGCTTCGGCAGTTGAAACAAAGGGATTTTTATCACAGTACAAGAAATCAGCCCTCAACAACTTAACCGGCGGGAAAAGATGTTTTTCAGCAAAAATTTGACTTTTGGCAATTCACTCAAAAATGGTGCCAAACACTTGCAAATGCTCCCCTAAAAGCTTTGGCGATGGAAACAGAAGGCTTTTTACCACAGGACAAGAAATCAGCCCTCAGCAACTTAACCGGCGGAAAATATTTTTTTGAAAAAATCCCAAAGCCCTGGGGTCACAATTTCAGCAAAAATCTGACTTTTGGCAATTCACTCGAAAATGGTTCCAAACAATTGCAAATGCTCCCTTGAAAGCTTTGGCGATGGAAACAGAAGGCTTTTTATCACAGGACAAGAAATCAGCCCTCAACAACTTAACCGGCAGAAAATATTTTTTTGAAAAAATCCCTAAGCCCCTGGGTCACAATTTCAGGAAAAATCTGACTTTTGGCAATTCACTCAAAAATGGTGCCAAACGGTTGCAAATGCTCCCTTGAAAGCTTCGGCAGTTGAAACAAAGGGATTTTTATCACAGTACAAGAAATCAGCCCTCAACAACTTAACCGGCGGGAAAAGATTTATTTCAGCAAAAATCTGACTTTTGGCAATTCACTGAAAAATGGTGCCAACCGGTTCCAAATGCTCCCCTGAAAGCTTTGGCGATGAAAACAGAAGGCTTTTTATCACAGGACAAGAAATCAGCCCTCAATGACTTAACCGGCAGAAAATATTTTTTTGAAAAAATCCATAAGCCCCGGGGTCACAATTTCAGGAAAAATCTGACTTTTGGCAATTCACTCAAAAATGGTGCCAAACACTTGCAAATGCTCCCCTAAAAGCTTTGGCGATCGAAACAGAAGGCTTTTTATCACAGGACAAGAAATCAGCCCTCAACAATTTAACCGGCGGAAAATATTTTTTTGAACAAATCCCTAAGCCCCGGGGTCACAATTTCAGCAAAAATCTGACTTTTGGCAATTCACTCGAACATGGTGCCAACTGGTTGCAAATGCTCCCCTGAAAGCTTCGGCAGTCAAAACAGACGGCTTTTTATCACAGTACAAAAAATCAGGACTCAACAACTTAACCGGCGGAAAATATTTTTTTGAAAAAATCCCTAAGCCCCGGGGTCACAATTTCAGCAAAAATCTGACTTTTGGCAATTCAATCAAAAATGTTGCCAACTGGTTGCAAATGCTCCTCTGAAAGCTTTGGCAGTCGAAACAGAAGGCTTTTTATCACAGGACAAGAAATTAGCCCTCAGCAACTTAACCGGCGGAAAATATTTTTTTAAAAAAATCCATAAGCCCCGGGGTCGCAATTTCAGGAAAAATCTGACTTTTGGCAATTCACTGAAAAATGGTGCCAAACACTTGCAAATGCTCCCCTGAAAGCTTTGGCGATGGAAACAGAAGGCTTTTTATCACAGGACAAGAAATCAGCCCTCAGCAACTTAACCGGCGGAAAATATTTTTTTGAAAAAATCCATAAGCCCCGGCGTCACAATTTCAGGAAAAATCTGACTTTTGGCAATTCACTCAAAAATGGTGCCAAACACTTGCAAATGCTCCCCTGAAAGCTTCGGCAGTCAAAACAGACGGCTTTTTATCACAGTACAAAAAATCAGCCCTCAACAACTTATCCGGCGGAAAATATTTTTTTGAAAAAATCCCTAAGCCCCGGGGTCACAATTTCAGCAAAAATCTGACTTTTGGCAATTCAATCAAAAATGTTGCCAACTGGTTGCAAATGCTCCCCTGAAAGCTTTGGCAGTCGAAACAGAAGGCTTTTTATCAAAGGACAAGAAATCAGCCCTCAGCAACTTAACCGGCGGAAAATATTTTTTTTAAAAAATCCATAAGCCCCGGGGTCACAATTTCAGGAAAAATCTGACTTTTGGCAATTCACTCAAAATTGGTGCCAAACGGTTGCAAATGCTCCCCTGAAAGCTTCGGCAGTTGAAACAAAGGGATTTTTATCACAGTACAAGAAATCAGCCCTCAACAACTTAACCGGCGGGAAAAGATGTTTTTCAGCAAAAATTTGACTTTTGGCAATTCACTGAAAAATGGTGCCAACCGGTTGCAAATGCTCCCCTGAAAGCTTTGGCGATGAAAACAGAAGGCTTTTTATCACAGGACAAGAAATCAGCCCTCAACAACTTAACCGGCAGAAAACATTTTTTTGAAAAAATCCCTAAGCCCCGGGGTCACAATTTCAGGAAAAATCTGACTTTTGGCAATTCACTCAAAAATGGTGCCAAACCCTTGCAAATGCTCCCCTAAAAGCTTTGGCGATGGAAACAGAAGGCTTTTTATCACAGGACAAGAAATCAGCCCTTAGCAACTTAACCGGCGGAAAATATTTTTTTGAAAAAATCCCTAAGCCCCGGGGTCACAATTTCAGCAAAAATCTGACTTTTGGCAATTCACTCGAAAATGGTGCCAACTGGTTGCAAATGCTCCCCTGAAAGCTTCAGCAGTCAAAACAGACGGCTTTTTATCACAGGACAAGAAATCAGCCCTCAGCAACTTAACCGGCGGAAAATATTTTTTTGAAAAAATCCCTAAGCCCCGGGGTCACAATTTCAGCAAAAATCTGACTTTTGGCAATTCAATCAAAAATGTTGCCAACTGGTTGCAAATGCTCCCCTGAAAGCTTTGGCAGTCGAAACAGAAGGCTTTTTATCACAGGACAAGAAATCAGCCCTCAGCAACTTAACCGGCGGAAAATATTTTTTTGAAAAAAACGCTAAGCCCCGGGCTCACAATTTCAGCAAAAATCTGACTTTTGGCAATTGAATCAAAAATGTTGCCAACTGGTTGCAAATGCTCCCCTGAAAGCTTTGGCAGTCAAAACAGAAGGCTTTTTGTCACAGGACAAGAAATCAGCCCTCAGCAACTTAACCGGCGGAAAATATTTTTTTAAAAAAATCCATAAGCCCCGGGGTCACAATTTCAGGAAAAATCTGACTTTTGGCAATTCACTCAAAAATGGTGCCAAACACATGCAAATGCTCCACTGAAAGCTTTGGCGAAGGAAACAGAAGGCTTTTTACCACAGGACAAGAAATCAGCCCTCAGCAACTTAACCGGCGGAAAATATTTTTTTGAAAAAATCCCTAAGCCCTGGGGTCACAATTTCAGGAAAAATCTGAGTTTTGGCAATTCACTCGAAAATGGTGCCAAACAATTGCAAATGTTCCCCTGAAAGCTTTGGCGATGGAAACAGAAGGCTTTTTATCACAGGACAAGAAATCAGCCCTCAAAAACTTAACCGGCAGAAAATATTTTTTTGAAAAAATCCCTAAGCCCCGGGGTCACAATTTCAGCAAAAATCTGAATTTTGGCAATTCACTGAAAAATGGTGCCAAACACTTGCAAATGCTCCCCTAAAAGCTTTGGCGATGGAAACAGAAGGCTTTTTATCACAGGACAAGAAATCAGCCCTCAACAACTTAACCGGCGGAAAATATTTTTTTGAAAAAATCCCTAAGCCCTGGGGTCACAATTTCAGGAAAAATCTGACTTTTGGCAATTCACTCGAAAATGGTGCCAAACAATTGCAAATGCTCCCCTGAAAGCTTTGGCGATGGAAACAGAAGGCTTTTTATCACAGGACAAGAAATCAGCCCTCAACAACTTAACCAGCAGAAAATATTTTTTTGAAAAAATCCCTAAGCCCCGGGGTCACAATTTCAGGAAAAATCTGACTTTTCGCAATTCACTCAAAAATGGCGCCAAACACTTGCAAATGCTCCCCTAAAAGCTTTGGCGATGGAAACAGAAGGCTTTTTATCACAGGACAAGAAATCAGCCCTTAGCAACTTAACCGGCGGAAAATATTTTTTTGAAAAAATCCCAAAGCCCCGGGGTCACAATTTCAGCAAAAATCTGACTTTTGGCAATTCACTCGAAAATGGTGCCAAACAATTGCAAATGCTCCCCTGAAAGCTTTGGCGATGGAAACAGAAGGCTTTTTATCACAGGACAAGAAATCAGCCCTCAACAACTTAACCGGCAGAAAATATTTTTTTGAAAAAATCCATAAGCCTCGGGGTCACAATTTCAGCAAAAATCTGACTTTTGGCAATTCACTCAAAAATGGCGCCAAACACTTGCAAATGCTCCCCTAAAAGCTTTGGCGATGGAAACAGAAGGCTTTTTATCACAGGACAAGAAATCAGCCCTTAGCAACTTAACCGGCGGAAAATATTTTTTTGAAAAAATCCCTAAGCCCCGGGGTCACAATTTCAGGAAAAATCTGACTTTTGGCAATTCACTCGAAAATGGTGCCAAACAATTGCAAATGCTCCCCTGAAAGCTTTGGCGATGGAAACAGAAGGCTTTTTATCACAGGACAAGAAATCAGCCCTCAACAACTTAACCGGCAGAAAATATTTTTTTGAAAAAATCCATAAGCCCCGGGGTCACAATTTCAGCAAAAATCTGACTTTTGGCAATTCACTGAAAAATGGTGCCAAACACTTGCAAATGCTCCCCTAAAAGCTTTGGCGATGGAAACAGAAGGCTTTTTATCACAGGACAAGAAGTCAGCCCTTAGCAACTTAACCGGCGGAAAATATTTTTTTGAAAAAATCCCTAAGCCCCGGGGTCACAATTTCAGGAAAAATCTGACTTTTGGCAATTCACTCAAAAATGGTGCCAAACACTTGCAAATGCTCCCCTGAAAGCTTCGGCAGTCAAAACAGACGGCTTTTTATCACAGTACAAAAAATCAGCCCTCAACAACTTATCCGGCGGAAAATATTTTTTTGAAAAAATCCCTAAGCCCCGGGGTCACAATTTCAGCAAAAATCTGACTTTTGGCAATTCAATCAAAAATGTTGCCAACTGGTTGCAAATGCTCCCCTGAAAGCTTTGGCAGTCGAAACAGAAGGCTTTTTATCAAAGGACAAGAAATCAGCCCTCAGCAACTTAACCGGCGGAAAATATTTTTTTTAAAAAATCCATAAGCCCCGGGGTCACAATTTCAGGAAAAATCTGACTTTTGGCAATTCACTCAAAATTGGTGCCAAACGGTTGCAAATGCTCCCCTGAAAGCTTCGGCAGTTGAAACAAAGGGATTTTTATCACAGTACAAGAAATCAGCCCTCAACAACTTAACCGGCGGGAAAAGATGTTTTTCAGCAAAAATTTGACTTTTGGCAATTCACTCAAAAATGGTGCCAAACACTTGCAAATGCTCCCCTAAAAGCTTTGGCGATGGAAACAGAAGGCTTTTTATCACAGGACAAGAAATCAGCCCTTAGCAACTTAACCGGCGGAAAATATTTTTTTGAAAAAATCCCTAAGCCCCGGGGTCACAATTTCAGCAAAAATCTGACTATTGGCAATTCACTCGAAAATGGTGCCAACTGGTTGCAAATGCTCCCCTGAAAGCTTCGGCAGTCAAAACAGACGGCTTTTTATCACAGTACAAAAAATCAGGACTCAACAACTTAACCGGCGGAAAATATTTTTTTGAAAAAATCCCTAAGCCCCGGGGTCACAATTTCAGCAAAAATCTGACCTTTGGCAATTCAATCAAAAATGTTGCCAACTGGTTGCAAATGCTCCCCTAAAAGCATAGGCGATGGAAACAGAAGGCTTTTTATCACAGGACAAGAAATCAGCCCTCAGCAACTTAACCGGCGGAAAATATTTTTTTGAAAAAATCCCTAAGCCCTGGGGTCACAATTTCAGGAAAAATCTGACTTTTGGCAATTCACTCAAAAATGGTGCCAAACACTTGCAAATGCTCCCCTGAAAGCTTTGGCGATGGAAATAGAAGTCTTTTTATCACAGGACAAGAAATCAGCCCTTAACAACTTAACCGGCAGAAAATATTTTTTTGAAAAAATCCATAAGCCCCGGGGTCACAATTTCAGCAAAAATCTGACTTTTGGCAATTCACTATAAAATGGTGCCAAACACTTGCAAATGCTCCCCTGAAAGCTTTGGCGGTGGAAATAGAAGGCTTTTTATCACAGGACAAGAAATCAGCCCTCAACAACTTAACCGGCGGAAAATATTTTTTTGAAAAAATCCATAAGCCCCGGGGTCACAATTTCACCAAAAATCTCACTTTTGACAATTCACTCAAAAATGGTGCCAAACGGTTGCAAATGCTCCCTTGAAAGCTTCGGCAGTTGAAACAAAGGGATTTTTATCACAGTACAAGAAATCAGCCCTCAACAACTTAACCGGCAGGAAAAGATTTATTTCAGCAAAAATCTGACTTTTGGCAATTCACTGAAAAATGGTGCCAACCGGTTCCAAATGCTCCCCTGAAAGCTTTGGCGATGAAAACAGAAGGCTTTTTATCACAGGACAAGAAATCAGCCCTCAATGACTTAACCGGCAGAAAATATTTTTTTGAAAAAATCCATAAGCCCCGGGGTCACAATTTCAGGAAAAATCTGACTTTTGGCAATTCACTCAAAAATGGTGCCAAACACTTGCAAATGCTCCCCTAAAAGCTTTGGCGATGGAAACAGAAGGCTTTTTATCACAGGACAAGAAATCAGCCCTCAACAATTTAACCGGCGGAAAATATTTTTTTGAACAAATCCCTAAGCCCCGGGGTCACAATTTCAGCAAAAATCTGACTTTTGGCAATTCACTCGAACATGGTGCCAACTGGTTGCAAATGCTCCCCTGAAAGCTTCGGCAGTCAAAACAGACGGCTTTTTATCACAGTACAAAAAATCAGGACTCAACAACTTAACCGGCGGAAAATATTTTTTTGAAAAAATCCCTAAGCCCCGGGGTCACAATTTCAGCAAAAATCTGACTTTTGGCAATTCAATCAAAAATGTTGCCAACTGGTTGCAAATGCTCCTCTGAAAGCTTTGGCAGTCGAAACAGAAGGCTTTTTATCACAGGACAAGAAATTAGCCCTCAGCAACTTAACCGGCGGAAAATATTTTTTTTAAAAAATCCATAAGCCCCGGGGTCGCAATTTCAGGAAAAATCTGACTTTTGGCAATTCACTGAAAAATGGTGCCAAACACTTGCAAATGCTCCCCTGAAAGCTTTGGCGATGGAAACAGAAGGCTTTTTATCACAGGACAAGAAATCAGCCCTCAGCAACTTAACCGGCGGAAAATATTTTTTTGAAAAAATCCATAAGCCCCGGCGTCACAATTTCAGGAAAAATCTGACTTTTGGCAATTCACTCAAAAATGGTGCCAAACACTTGCAAATGCTCCCCTGAAAGCTTCGGCAGTTGAAACAAAGGGATTTTTATCACAGTACAAGAAATCAGCCCTCAACAACTTAACCGGCGGGAAAAGATGTTTTTCAGCAAAAATTTGACTTTTGGCAATTCACTGAAAAATGGTGCCAACCGGTTGCAAATGCTCCCCTGAAAGCTTTGGCGATGAAAACAGAAGGCTTTTTATCACAGGACAAGAAATCAGCCCTCAACAACTTAACCGGAAGAAAACATTTTTTTGAAAAAATCCCTAAGCCCCGGGGTCACAATTTCAGGAAAAATCTGACTTTTGGCAATTCACTCAAAAATGGTGCCAAACCCTTGCAAATGCTCCCCTAAAAGCTTTGGCGATGGAAACAGAAGGCTTTTTATCACAGGACAAGAAATCAGCCCTTAGCAACTTAACCGGCGGAAAATATTTTTTTGAAAAAATCCCTAAGCCCCGGGGTCACAATTTCAGCAAAAATCTGACTTTTGGCAATTCAATCAAAAATGTTGCCAACTGGTTGCAAATGCTCCCCTGAAAGCTTTGGCAGTCGAAACAGAAGGCTTTTTATCACAGGACAAGAAATCAGCCCTCAGCAACTTAACCGGCGGAAAATATTTTTTTGAAAAAAACGCTAAGCCCCGGGCTCACAATTTCAGCAAAAATCTGACTTTTGGCAATTGAATCAAAAATGTTGCCAACTGGTTGCAAATGCTCCCCTGAAAGCTTTGGCAGTCGAAACAGAAGGCTTTTTGTCACAGGACAAGAAATCAGCCCTCAGCAACTTAACCGGCGGAAAATATTTTTTTAAAAAAATCCATAAGCCCCGGGGTCACAATTTCAGGAAAAATCTGACTTTTGGCAATTCACTCAAAAATGGTGCCAAACACATGCAAATGCTCCACTGAAAGCTTTGGCGAAGGAAACAGAAGGCTTTTTACCACAGGACAAGAAATCAGCCCTCAGCAACTTAACCGGCGGAAAATATTTTTTTGAAAAAATCCCTAAGCCCTGGGGTCACAATTTCAGGAAAAATCTGAGTTTTGGCAATTCACTCGAAAATGGTGCCAAACAATTGCAAATGTTCCCCTGAAAGCTTTGGCGATGGAAACAGAAGGCTTTTTATCACAGGACAAGAAATCAGCCCTCAAAAACTTAACCGGCAGAAAATATTTTTTTGAAAAAATCCCTAAGCCCCGGGGTCACAATTTCAGCAAAAATCTGAATTTTGGCAATTCACTGAAAAATGGTGCCAAACACTTGCAAATGCTCCCCTAAAAGCTTTGGCGATGGAAACAGAAGGCTTTTTATCACAGGACAAGAAATCAGCCCTCAACAACTTAACCGGCGGAAAATATTTTTTTGAAAAAATCCCTAAGCCCTGGGGTCACAATTTCAGGAAAAATCTGACTTTTGGCAATTCACTCGAAAATGGTGCCAAACAATTGCAAATGCTCCCCTGAAAGCTTTGGCGATGGAAACAGAAGGCTTTTTATCACAGGACAAGAAATCAGCCCTCAACAACTTAACCAGCAGAAAATATTTTTTTGAAAAAATCCCTAAGCCCCGGGGTCACAATTTCAGGAAAAATCTGACTTTTCGCAATTCACTCAAAAATGGCGCCAAACACTTGCAAATGCTCCCCTAAAAGCTTTGGCGATGGAAACAGAAGGCTTTTTATCACAGGACAAGAAATCAGCCCTTAGCAACTTAACCGGCGGAAAATATTTTTTTGAAAAAATCCCAAAGCCCCGGGGTCACAATTTCAGCAAAAATCTGACTTTTGGCAATTCACTCGAAAATGGTGCCAAACAATTGCAAATGCTCCCCTGAAAGCTTTGGCGATGGAAACAGAAGGCTTTTTATCACAGGACAAGAAATCAGCCCTCAACAACTTAACCGGCAGAAAATATTTTTTTGAAAAAATCCATAAGCCTCGGGGTCACAATTTCAGCAAAAATCTGACTTTTGGCAATTCACTCAAAAATGGCGCCAAACACTTGCAAATGCTCCCCTAAAAGCTTTGGCGATGGAAACAGAAGGCTTTTTATCACAGGACAAGAAATCAGCCCTTAGCAACTTAACCGGCGGAAAATATTTTTTTGAAAAAATCCCTAAGCCCCGGGGTCACAATTTCAGGAAAAATCTGACTTTTGGCAATTCACTCGAAAATGGTGCCAAACAATTGCAAATGCTCCCCTGAAAGCTTTGGCGATGGAAACAGAAGGCTTTTTATCACAGGACAAGAAATCAGCCCTCAACAACTTAACCGGCAGAAAATATTTTTTTGAAAAAATCCATAAGCCCCGGGGTCACAATTTCAGCAAAAATCTGACTTTTGGCAATTCACTGAAAAATGGTGCCAAACACTTGCAAATGCTCCCCTAAAAGCTTTGGCGATGGAAACAGAAGGCTTTTTATCACAGGACAAGAAGTCAGCCCTTAGCAACTTAACCGGCGGAAAATATTTTTTTGAAAAAATCCCTAAGCCCCGGGGTCACAATTTCAGGAAAAATCTGACTTTTGGCAATTCACTCGAAAATGGTGCCAAACAATTACAAATGCTCCCCTGAAAGCTTTGGCGGTGGAAACAGAAGGCTTTTTATCACAGGACAAGAAATCAGCCCTCAACAACTTAACCGGCAGAAAATATTTTTTTGAAAAAATCCATAAGCCCCGGGGTCACAATTTCAGCAAAAATCTGACTTTTGGCAATTCACTGAAAAATGGTGCCAAACACTTGCAAATGCTCCCCTAAAAGCTTTGGCGATGGAAACAGAAGGCTTTTTATCACAGGACAAGAAATCAGCCCTCAACAACTTAACCAGCAGAAAATATTTTTTTGAAAAAATCCCTAAGCCCCGGGGTCACAATTTCAGGAAAAATCTGACTTTTCGCAATTCACTCAAAAATGGCGCCAAACACTTGCAAATGCTCCCCTAAAAGCTTTGGCGATGGAAACAGAAGGCTTTTTATCACAGGACAAGAAATCAGCCCTTAGCAACTTAACCGGCGGAAAATATTTTTTTGAAAAAATCCCAAAGCCCCGGGGTCACAATTTCAGCAAAAATCTGACTTTTGGCAATTCACTCGAAAATGGTGCCAAACAATTGCAAATGCTCCCCTGAAAGCTTTGGCGATGGAAACAGAAGGCTTTTTATCACAGGACAAGAAATCAGCCCTCAACAACTTAACCGGCAGAAAATATTTTTTTGAAAAAATCCATAAGCCCCGGGGTCACAATTTCAGCAAAAATCTGACTTTTGGCAATTCAATCAAAAATGTTGCCAACTGGTTGCAAATGCTCCCCTGAAAGCTTTGGCAGTCGAAACAGAAGGCTTTTTATCACAGGACAAGAAATCAGCCCTCAGCAACTTAACCGGCGGAAAATATTTTTTTGAAAAAATCCATAAGCCCCGGGGTCACAATTTCAGCAAAAATCTGACTTTTGGCAATTCACTCAAAAATGGTGCAAAACACTTGCAAATGCTCCCCTAAAAGCTTTGGCGATGGAAACAGAAGGCTTTTTATCACAGGACAAGAAGTCAGCCCTTAGCATCTTAACCGGCGGAAAATATTTTTTTGAAAAAATCCCTAAGCCCCGGGGTCACAATTTCAGCAAAAATCTGACTTTTGGCAATTCACTCGAAAATGGTGCCAAACAATTGCAAATGCTCCCCTGAAAGCTTTGGCGGTGGAAACAGAAGGCTTTTTATCACAGGACAAGAAATCAGCCCTCAACAACTTAACCGGCAGAAAATATTTTTTTGAAAAAATCCCTAAGCCCTGGGGTCACAATTTCAGGAAAAATCTGACTTTTGGCAATTCACTCGAAAATGGTGCCAAACAATTGCAAATGCTCCCCGGAAAGCTTTGGCGATGGAAACAGAAGGCTTTTTATCACAGGACAAGAAATCAGCCCTCAACAACTTAACCGGCAGAAAATATTTTTTTGAAAAAATCCCTAAGCCCCGGGGTCACAATTTCAGGAAAAATCTGACTTTTGGCAATTTACTCAAAAATGCCGCCAAACACTTGCAAATGCTCCCCTAAAAGCTTTGGCGATGGAAACAGAAGGCTTTTTATCACAGGACAAGAAATCAGCCCTTAGCAACTTAACCGGCGGAAAATATTTTTTTGAAAAAATCCCTAAGCCCCGGGGTCACAATTTCAGCAAAAATCTGACTTTTGGCAATTCAATCAAAAATGTTGCCAACTGGTTGCAAATGCTCCCCTGAAAGCTTTGGCAGTCGAAACAGAAGGCTTTTTATCACAGGACAAGAAATCAGCCCTCAGCAACTTAACCGGCGGAAAATATTTTTTTGAAAAAATCCATAAGCCCCGGGGTCACAATTTCAGCAAAAATCTGACTTTTGGCAATTCACTCAAAAATGGTGCAAAACACTTGCAAATGCTCCCCTAAAAGCTTTGGCGATGGAAACAGAAGGCTTTTTATCACAGGACAAGAAGTCAGCCCTTAGCATCTTAACCGGCGGAAAATATTTTTTTGAAAAAATCCCTAAGCCCCGGGGTCACAATTTCAGCAAAAATCTGACTTTTGGCAATTCACTCGAAAATGGTGCCAAACAATTGCAAATGCTCCCCTGAAAGCTTTGGCGGTGGAAACAGAAGGCTTTTTATCACAGGACAAGAAATCAGCCCTCAACAACTTAACCGGCAGAAAATATTTTTTTGAAAAAATCCATAAGCCCCGGGGTCACAATTTCAGCAAAAATCTGACTTTAGGCAATTCACTGAAAAATGGTGCCAAACACTTGCAAATGCTCCCCTAAAAGCTTTGGCGATGGAAACAGAAGGCTTTTTATCACAGGACAAGAAATCAGCCCTCAACAACTTAACCGGCGGAAAATATTTTTTTGAAAACATCCCTAAGCCCTGGGGTCACAATTTCAGGAAAAATCTGACTTTTGGCAATTCACTCGAAAATGGTGCCAAACAATTGCAAATGCTCCCCGGAAAGCTTTGGCGATGGAAACAGAAGGCTTTTTATCACAGGACAAGAAATCAGCCCTCAACAACTTAACCGGCAGAAAATATTTTTTTGAAAAAATCCCTAAGCCCCGGGGTCACAATTTCAGGAAAAATCTGACTTTTGGCAATTTACTCAAAAATGCCGCCAAACACTTGCAAATGCTCCCCTAAAAGCTTTGGCGATGGAAACAGAAGGCTTTTTATCACAGGACAAGAAATCAGCCCTTAGCAACTTAACCGGCGGAAAATATTTTTTTGAAAAAATCCCTAAGCCCCGGGGTCACAATTTCAGCAAAAATCTGACTTTTGGCAATTCAATCAAAAATGTTGCCAACTGGTTGCAAATGCTCCCCTGAAAGCTTTGGCAGTCGAAACAGAAGGCTTTTTATCACAGGACAAGAAATCAGCCCTCAGCAACTTAACCGGCGGAAAATATTTTTTTTAAAAAATCCATAAGCCCCGGGGTCACAATTTCAGGAAAAATCTGACTTTTGGCAATTCACTCCAAAATGGTGCCAAACACATGCAAATGCTCCCCTGAAAGCTTTGGCGATGGAAACAGAAGGCTTTTTACCACAGGACAAGAAATCAGCCCTCAGCAACTTAACCGGTGGAAAATATTTTTTTCACAAAATCCCTAAGCCCTGGGGTCACAATTTCAGGAAAAATCTGACTTTTGGCAATTCACTCGAAAATGGTGCCAAACAATTGCAAATGCTCCCCTGAAAGCTTTGGCGATGGAAACAGAAGGCTTTCTATCACAGGACAAGAAATCAGCCCTCAACAACTTAACCGGCAGAAAATATTTTTTTGAAAAAATCCATAAGCCCCGGGGTCACAATTGCAGCAAAAATCTGACTTTTGGCAATTCACTGAAAAATGGTGCCAAACACTTGCAAATGCTCCCCTAAAAGCTTTGGCGATGGAAACAGAAGGCTTTTTATCACAGGACAAGAAATCAGCCCTCAACAACTTAACCGGCGGAAAATATTTTTTTGAAAAAATCCCTAAGCCCTGGGGTCACAATTTCAGGAAAAATCTGACTTTTGGCAATTCACTCGAAAATGGTGCCAACCGCTTGCAAATGCTCCCCTGAAAGCTTTGGCGATGGAAACAGAAGCCTTTTTATCACAGGACAAGAAATCAGTCCTCAACAACTTAACCGGCAGAAAATATTTTTTTGAAAAAATCCCTAAGCCCCGGGGTCACAATTTCAGGAAAAATCTGACTTTTGGCAATTCACTCAAAAATGGCGCCAAACACTTGCAAATGCTCCCCTAAAAGCTTTGGCGATGGAAACAGAAGGCTTTTTATCACAGGACAAGAAATCAGCCCTTAGCAACTTAACCGGCGGAAAATATTTTTTTAAAAAAATCCATAAGCCCCGGGTTCACAATTTCAGGAAAAATCTGACTTTTGGCAATTCACTCAAAAATGGTGCCAAACACTTGTAAATTCTCCCCTAAAAGCTTTGGCGATGGAAACAGAAGGCTTTTTATCACAGGACAAGAAATCAGCCCTCAGCAACTTAACCAGCGGAAAATATTTTTTTGAAAAAATCCCTAAGCCCTGGGGTCACAATTTCAGGAAAAATCTGACTTTTGGCAATTCACTCGAAAATGGTGCCAAACACTTTCAAATGCTCCCCTGAAAGCTTTGGCGATGGAAACAGAAGGCTTTTTACCACAGGACAAGAAATCAGCCCTTAACAACTTAACCGGCAGAAAATATTTTTTTGAAAAAATCCATAAGCCCCGGGGTCACAATTTCAGGAAAAATCTGACTTTTGGCAATTCACTCAAAAATGGCGCCAAACACTTGCAAATGCTCCCCTAAAAGCTTTGGCGATGGAAACAGAAGGCTTTTTATCACAGGACAAGAAATCAGCCCTTAGCAACTTAACCGGCGGAAAATATTTTTTTGAAAAAATCCCTAAGCCCCGGGGTCACAATTTCAGGAAAAATCTGACTTTTGGCAATTCACTCGAAAATGGTGCCAAACAATTCCAAATGCTCCCCTGAAAGCTTTGGCGATGGAAACAGAAGGCTTTTTATCACAGGACAAGAAATCAGCCCTCAACAACTTAACCGGCAGAAAATATTTTTTTGAAAAAATCCATAAGCCCCGGGGTCACAATTTCAGCAAAAATCTGACTTTTGGTAATTCACTGAAAAATGGTGCCAAACACTTGCAAATGCTCCCCTAAAAGCTTTGGCAATGGAAACAGAAGGCTTTTTATCACAGGACAAGAAATCAGCCCTTAGCATCTTAACCGACGGAAAATATTTTTTTGAAAAAATCCCTAAGCCCCGGGGTCACAATTTCAGCAAAAATCTGACTTTTGGCAATTCACTCGAAAATGGTGCCAAACAATTGCAAATGCTCCCCTGAAAGCTTTGGCGGTGGAAACAGAAGGCTTTTTATCACAGGACAAGAAATCAGCCCTCAACAACTTAACCAGCAGAAAATATTTTTTTGAAAAAATCCCTAAGCCCCGGGGTCACAATTTCAGCAAAAATCTGACTTTTGGCAATTCACTCAAAAATGGCGCCAAACACTTGCAAATGCTCCCCTAAAAGCTTTGGCGATGGAAACAGAAGGCTTTTTATCACAGGACAAGAAATCAGCCCTTAGCAACTTAACCGGCGGAAAATATTTTTTTGAAAAAATCCCTAAGCCCCGGGGTCACAATTTCAGCAAAAATCTGACTTTTGGCAATTCAATCAAAAATGTTGCCAACTGGTTGCAAATGCTCCCCTGAAAGCTTTGGCAGTCGAAACAGAAGGCTTTTTATCACAGGACAAGAAATCAGCCCTCAGCAACTTCACCGGCGGAAAATATTTTTTTAAAAAAATCCATAAGCCCCGGGGTCACAATTTCAGGAAAAATCTGACTTTTGGCAATTCACTCAAAAATGGTGCCAAACGGTTGCAAATGCTCCCCTGAAAGCTTTGGCGATGAAAACAGAAGGCTTTTTATCACAGGACAAGAAATCAGCCCTCAACAACTTAACCGGCAGAAAATATTTTTTTTGAAAAAATCCCTAAGCCCCGGGATCACAATTTCAGGAAAAATCTGACTTTTGGCAATTCACTCAAAAATGGCGCCAAACACTTGCAAATGCTCCCCTAAAAGCTTTGGCGATGGAAACAGAAGGCTTTTTATCACAGGACAAGAAATCAGCCCTTAGCAACTTAACCGGCGGAAAATATTTTTTTGAAAAAATCCCTAAGCCCCGGGGTCACAATTTCAGGAAAAATCTGACTTTTGGCAATTCACTCGAAAATGGTGCCAAACAATTGCAAATGCTCCCCTGAAAGCTTCGGCAGTCAAAACAGACGGCTTTTTATCACAGTACAAAAAATCAGCCCTCAACAACTTAAGCGGCGGAAAAAGATTTTTTTGAAAAAATCCCTAAGCCCCGGGGTCACAATTTCAGGAAAAATCTGACTTTTGGCAATTCACTCGAAAATGGTGCCAAACAATTGCAAATGCTCCCCTGAAAGCTTCGGCAGTCAAAACAGACGGCTTTTTATCACAGTACAAAAAATCAGCCCTCAACAACTTAAGCGGCGGAAAAAGATTTTTTTGAAAAAATCCCTAAGGTTCACAATTTCAGCAAAAATCTGACTTTTGGCAATTCACTCAAAAATGGTGCCAAACGGTTTCAAATGCTCCCCTGAAAGCTTCGGCGATGGAAACAGAAGGCTTTTTATCACAGGACAAGAAATCAGCCCTCAACAACTTAAGCGGCAGAAAATATTTTTTTGAAAAAATCCATAAGCCCCGGGGTCACAATTTCAGGAAAAATCTGACTTTTGGCAATTCACTCAAAAATGGTGCCAAACACTTGCAAATGCTCTCCTAAAAGCTTTGGCGATCGAAACAGAAGGCTTTTTATCACAGGACAAGAAATCAGCCCTCAACAACTTAACCGGCGGAAAATATTTTTTTGAAAAAATCCATAAGCCCCGGGGTCACAATTTCAGCAAAAATCTGACTTTTGGCAATTCTATCAAAAATGTTGCCAACTGGTTGCAAATGCTCCCCTAAAAGCTTTGGCGATGGAAACAGAAGGCTTTTTATCACAGGACAAGAAATCAGCCCTTAGCAACTTAACCGGCGGAAAATATTTTTTTGAAAAAATCCCTAAGCCCCGGGGTCACAATTTCAGGAAAAATCTGACTTTTGGCAATTCACTCGAAAATGGTGCCAACTGGTTGCAAATGCTCCCCTGAAAGCTTCGGCAGTCAAAACAGACGGCTTTTTATCACAGTACAAAAAATCAGGACTCAACAACTTAACCGGCGGAAAATATTTTTTTGAAAAAATCCCTAAGCCCCGGGGTCACAATGTCAGGAAAAATCTGACTTTTGGCAATTCAATCAAAAATGTTGCCAACTGGTTGCAAATGCTCCTCTGAAAGCTTTGGCGATGGAAACAGAAGGCTTTTTATCACAGTACAAGAAATCAGCCCTTAGCAACTTAACCGGCGGAAAATTTTTTTTTGAAAAAATCCGTAAGCCCCGGGGTCACAATTTCAGCAAAAATCTGACTTTTGGCAATTCACTCAAAAATGGTGCCAAACGGTTGCAAATGCTCCCCTGAAAGCTTCGGCAGTTGAAACAAAGGGTTTTTATCACAGTACAAGAAATCAGCCCTCAGCAACTTAACCGGCGGAAAATATTTTTTTAAAAAAATCCATAAGCCCTGGGGTCACAATTTCAGGAAAAATCTGACTTTTGGCAATTCACTCAAAAATGGTGCCAAACGGTTGCAAATGCTCCCCTGAAAGCTTCGGCAGTTGAAACAAAGGGATTTTTATCACAGTACAAGAAATCAGCCCTCAACAACTTAACCGGCGGGAAAAGATGTTTTTCAGCAAAAATTTGACTTTTGGCAATTCACTGAAAAATGGTGCCAACCGGTTGCAAATGCTCCCCTGAAAGCTTTGGCGATGGAAACAGAAGGCTTTTTTATCACAGGACAAGAAATCAGCCCTCAACAACTTAACCGGCAGAAAATATTTTTTTGAAAAAATCCATAAGCCCCGGGGTCACAATTGCAGCAAAAATCTGACTTTTGGGAATTCAGTGAAAAATGGTGCCAAACACTTGCAAATGCTCCCCTAAAAGCTTTGGCGATGGAAACAGAAGGCTTTCTATCACAGGACAAGAAATCAGCCCTCAACAACTTAACCGGCAGAAAATATTTTTTTGAAAAAATCCATAAGCCCCGGGGTCACAATTGCAGCAAAAATCTGACTTTTGGGAATTCAGTGAAAAATGGTGCCAAACACTTGCAAATGATCCCCTAAAAGCTTTGGCGATGGAAACAGAAGGCTTTTTATCACAGGACAAGAAATCAGCCCTCAACAACTTAACCGGCGGAAAATATTTTTTTGAAAAAATCCCTAAGCCCTGGGGTCACAATTTCAGGAAAAATCTGACTTTTGGCAATTCACTCGAAAATGGTGCCAAACAATTGCAAATGCTCCCCTGAAAGCTTTGGCGATGGAAACAGAAGCCTTTTTATCACAGGACAAGAAATCAGCCCTCAACAACTTAACCGGCAGAAAATATTTTTTTGAAAAAATCCCTAAGCCCCGGGGTCACAATTTCAGGAAAAATCTGACTTTTGGCAATTCACTCAAAAATGGCGCCAAACACTTGCAAATGCTCCCCTAAAAGCTTTGGCGATGGAAACAGAAGGCTTTTTATCACAGGACAAGAAATCAGCCCTTAGCAACTTAACCGGCGGAAAATATTTTTTTGAAAAAATCCCTAAGCCCCGGGGTCACAATTTCAGCAAAAATCTGACTTTTGGCAATTCACTCGAAAATGGTGCCAACTGGTTGCAAATGCTCCACTGAAAGCTTCGGCAGTCAAAACAGACGGCTTTTTATCACAGTACAAAAAATCAGGACTCAACAACTTAACCGGCGGAAAATATTTTTTTGAAAAAATCCCTAAGCCCCGGGGTCACAATGTCAGGAAAAATCTGACTTTTGGCAATTCAATCAAAAATGTTGCCAACTGGTTGCAAATGCTCCTCTGAAAGCTTTGGCGATGGAAACAGAAGGCTTTTTATCACAGGACAAGAAATCAGCCCTTAGCAACTTAACCGGCGGAAAATTTTTTTTTGAAAAAATCCGTAAGCCCCGGGGTCACAATTTCAGCAAAAATCTGACTTTTGGCAATTCACTCAAAAATGGTGCCAAACGGTTGCAAATGCTCCCCTGAAAGCTTCGGCAGTTGAAACAAAGGGTTTTTATCACAGTACAAGAAATCAGCCCTCAGCAACTTAACCGGCGGAAAATATTTTTTTAAAAAAATCCATAAGCCCCGGGGTCACAATTTCAGGAAAAATCTGACTTTTGGCAATTCACTCAAAAATGGTGCCAAACGGTTGCAAATGCTCCCCTGAAAGCTTCGGCAGTTGAAACAAAGGGATTTTTATCACAGTACAAGAAATCAGCCCTCAACAACTTAACCGGCGGGAAAAGATGTTTTTCAGCAAAAATTTGACTTTTGGCAATTCACTGAAAAATGGTGCCAACCGGTTGCAAATGCTCCCCTGAAAGCTTTGGCGATGGAAACAGAAGGCTTTTTTATCACAGGACAAGAAATCAGCCCTCAGCAACTTAACCGGCGGAAAATATTTTTTTGAAAAAATCCCTAAGCCCCGGGGTCACAATTTCAGCAAAAATCTGACTTTTGGCAATTCACTGAAAAATGGTGCCAAACACTTGCAAATGCTCCCCTGAAAGCTTTGGCGGTGGAAATAGAAGGCTTTTTATCACAGGACAAGAAATCAGCCCTCAACAACTTAACCGGCGGAAAATATTTTTTTGAAAAAATCCCTAAGCCCCGGGGTCACAATTTCAGCAAAAATCTCACTTTTGACAATTCACTCAAAAATGGTGCCAAACGGTTGCAAATGCTCCTCTGAAAGCTTCGGCAGTTGAAACAAAGGGATTTTTATCACAGTAGAAGAAATCAGCCCTCAACAACTTAACCGGCGGGAAAAGATGTTTTTCAGCAAAAATTTGACTTTTGGCAATTCACTGAAAAAGGGTGCCAACCGGTTGCAAATGCTCCCCTGAAAGCTTTGGCGATGAAAACAGAAGGCTTTTTATCACAGGACAAGAAATCAGCCCTCAACAACTTAACCGGCGGAAAATATTTTTTTGAAAAAATCCCTAAGCCCCGGGGTCACAATTTCAGCAAAAATCTGACTTTTGGCAATTCAATCAAAAATGTTGCCAACTGGTTGCAAATGCTCCCCTGAAAGCTTTGGCAGTCGAAACAGAAGGCTTTTTATCACAGGACAAGAAATCAGCCCTCAGCAACTTAACCGGCGGAAAATATTTTTTTAAAAAAATCCCTAAGCCCCGGGGTCACAATTTCAGGAAAAATCTGACTTTTGGCAATTCACTCAAAAATGGTGCCAAACGGTTGCAAATGCTCCCCTGAAAGCTTCGGCAGTTGAAACAAAGGGATTTTTATCACAGTACAAGAAATCAGCCCTCAACAACTTAACCGGCGGGAAAAGATGTTTTTCAGCAAAAATTTGACTTTTGGCAATTCACTCGAAAATGGTGCCAACTGGTTGCAAATGCTCCCCTGAAAGCTTCGGCAGTCAAAACAGACGGCTTTTTATCACAGTACAAAAAATCAGGACTCAACAACTTAATCGGCGGAAAATATTTTTTTGAAAAAATCCCTAAGCCCCGGGGTCACAATGTCAGGAAAAATCTGACTTTTGGCAATTCAATCAAAAATGTTGCCAACTGGTTGCAAATGCTCCTCTGAAAGCTTTGGCAGTCGAAACAGAAGGCTTTTTATCACAGGACAAGAAATCAGCCCTCAGCAACTTAACCGGCGGAAAATATTTTTTTTAAAAAATCCATAAGCCCCGGGTTCACAATTTCAGGAAAAATCTGACTTTTGGCAATTCACTCAAAAATGGTGCCAAACACTTGTAAATGCTCCCCTAAAAGCTTTGGCGATGGAAACAGAAGGCTTTTTATCACAGGACAAGAAATCAGCCCTCAGCAACTTAACCAGCGGAAAATATTTTTTTGAAAAAATCCCTAAGCCCTGGGGTCACAATTTCAGGAAAAATTTGACTTTTGGCAATTCACTCGAAAATGGTGCCAAACGCTTTCAAATACTCCCCTGAAAGCTTTGGCGATGGAAACAGAAGGCTTTTTACCACAGGACAAGAAATCAGCCCTTAACAACTTAACCGGCAGAAAATATTTTTTTGAAAAAATCCATAAGCCCCGGGGTCACAATTTCAGGAAAAATCTGACTTTTGGCAATTCACTGAAAAATGGTGCCAAACACTTGCAAATGCTCCCCTGAAAGCTTTGGCGATGGAAACAGAAGGCTTTTTATCACAGGACAAGAAATCAGCCCTCAGCAACTTAACCGGCGGAAAATATTTTTTTGAAAAAATCCATAAGCCCCGGGGTCACAATTTCAGCAAAAATCTGACTTTTGGCAATTCACTCAAAAATGCTGCCAAACGGTTGCAAATGCTCCCCTGAAAGCTTCGGCAGTTGAAACAAAGGGTTTTTATCACAGTACAAGAAATCAGTACTCAGCAACTTAACCGGCGGGAAAAGATGTTTTTCAGCAAAAATTTGACTTTTGGCAATTCACTGAAAAATGGTGCCAACCGGTTGCAAATGCTCCCCTGAAAGCTTTGGCGATGGAAACAGAAGGCTTTTTTATCACAGGACAAGAAATCAGCCCTCAGCAACTTAACCGGCGGAAAATATTTTTTTGAAAAAATCCATAAGCCCCGGGGTCACAATTTCAGCAAAAATCTGACTTTTGGTAATTCACTGAAAAATGGTGCCAAACACTTGCAAATGCTCCCCTGAAAGCTTCGGCAGTCAAAACAGACGGCTTTTTATCACAGTACAAAAAATCAGCCCTCAACAACTTATCCGGCGGAAAATATTTTTTTGAAAAAATCCCTAAGCCCCGGGGTCACAATTTCAGCAAAAATCTGACTTTTGGCAATTCAATCAAAAATGTTGCCAACTGTTTGCAAATGCTCCCCTGAAAGCTTTGGCAGTCGAAACAGAAGGCTTTTTATCACAGGACAAGAAATCAGCCCTCAGCAACTTAACCGGCGGAAAATATTTTTTTAAAAAAATCCCTAAGCCCCGGGGTCACAATTTCAGGAAAAATCTGACTTTTGGCAATTCACTCAAAAATGGTGCCAAACGGTTGCAAATGCTCCTCTGAAAGCTTCGGCAGTTGAAACAAAGGGATTTTTATCACAGTACAAGAAATCAGCCCTCAACAACTTAACCGGCGGGAAAAGATGTTTTTCAGCAAAAATTTGACTTTTGGCAATTCACTGAAAAATGGTGCCAACCGGTTGCAAATGCTCCCCTGAAAGCTTTGGCGATGGAAACAGAAGGCTTTTTATCACAGGACAAGAAATCAGCCCTCAGCAACTTAACCGGCGGAAAATATTTTTTTGAAAAAATCCATAAGCCCCGGGGTCACAATTTCAGCAAAAATCTGACTTTTGCAATTCACTCAAAAATGCTGCCAAACGGTTGCAAATGCTCCCCTGAAAGCTTCGGCAGTTGAAACAAAGGGTTTTTATCACAGTACAAGAAATCAGCCCTCAGCAACTTAACCGGCGGAAAATATTTTTTTTAAAAAATCCATAAGCCCCGGGGTCACAATTTCAGGAAAAATCTGACTTTTGGCAATTCACTCAAAAATGGTGCCAAACGGTTGCAAATGCTCCCCTGAAAGCTTCGGCAGTTGAAACAAAGGGATTTTTATCACAGTACAAGAAATCAGCCCTCAACAACTTAACCGGCGGGAAAAGATGTTTTTCAGCAAAAATTTGACTTTTGGCAATTCAATGAAAAATGGTGCCAACCGGTTGCAAATGCTCCCCTGAAAGCTTTGGCGATGGAAACAGAAGGCTTTTTTATCACAGGACAAGAAATCAGCCCTCAGCAACTTAACCGGCGGAAAATATTTTTTTGAAAAAATCCATAAGCCCCGGGGTCACAATTTCAGCAAAAATCTGACTTTTGGCAATTCACTGAAACATGGTGCCAAACACTTGCAAATGCTCCCCTGAAAGCTTTGGCGGTGGAAATAGAAGGCTTTTTATCACAGGACAAGAAATCAGCCCTCAACAACTTAACCGGCGGAAAATATTTTTTTGAAAAAATCCCTAAGCCCCGGGGTCACAATTTCAGCAAAAATCTCACTTTTGACAATTCACTCAAAAATGGTGCCAAACGGTTGCAAATGCTCCCCTGAAAGCTTCGGCAGTTGAAACAAAGGGATTTTTATCACAGTAGAAGAAATCAGCCCTCAACAACTTAACCGGCGGGAAAAGATGTTTTTCAGCAAAAATTTGACTTTTGGCAATTCACTGAAAAATGGTGCGAAACACTTGCAAATGCTCCCCTGAAAGCTTTGGCAGTCAAAACAGACGGCTTTTTATCACAGTACAAAAAATCAGCCCTCAACAACTTATCCGGCGGTAAATATTTTTTTGAAAAAATCCCTAAGCCCCGGGGTCACAATTTCAGCAAAAATCTGACTTTTGGCAATTCAATCAAAAATATTGCCAACTGGTTGCAAATGCTCCCCTGAAAGCTTTGGCAGTCGAAACAGAAGGCTTTTTATCACAGGACAAGAAATCAGCCCTCAGCAACTTAACCGGCGGAAAATATTTTTTTTAAAAAATCCCTAAGCCCCGGGGTCACAATTTCAGGAAAAATCTGACTTTTGGCAATTCACTCAAAAATGGTGCCAAACGGTTGCAAATGCTCCCATGAAAGCTTCGGCAGTTGAAACAAAGGGATTTTTATCACAGTACAAGAAATCAGCCCTCAACAACTTAACCGGCGGGAAAAGATGTTTTTCAGCAAAAATTTGACTTTTGGCAATTCACTGAAAAATTGTGCGAACCGGTTGCAAATGCTCCCCTGAAAGCTTTGGCGATGAAAACAGAAGGCTTTTTATCACAGGACAAGAAATCAGCCCTCAACAACTTAACCAGCAGAAAATATTTTTTTGAAAAAATCCCTAAGCCCCGGGGTCACAATTTCAGGAAAAATCTGAATTTTGGCAATTCACTCAAAAATGGTGCCAAACCCTTGCAAATGCTCCCCTAAAAGCTTTGGCGATGGAAACAGAAGGCTTTTTATCACAGGACAAGAAATCAGCCCTTAGCAACTTAACCGGCGGAAAATATTTTTTTGAAAAAATCCCTAAGCCCCGGGGTCACAATTTCAGGAAAAATCTGACTTTGGGCAATTCACTCAAAAATGGTGCCAAACACTTGCAAATGCTCCCCTGAAAGCTTCGGCAGTCAAAACAGACGGCTTTTTATCACAGTACAAAAAATAAGCCCTCAACAACTTATCCGGCGGAAAATATTTTTTTGAAAAAATCCCTAAGCCCCGGGGTCACAATTTCAGCAAAAATCTGACTTTTGGCAATTCAATCAAAAATGTTGCCAACTGGTTGCAAATGCTCCCCTGAAAGCTTTGGCAGTTGAAACAAAGGGTTTTTATCACAGTACAAGAAATCAGCCCTCAGCAACTTAACCGGCGGAAAATATTTTTTTTAAAAAATCCATAAGCCCCGGGGTCACAATTTCAGGAAAAATCTGACTTTTGGCAATTCACTCAAAAATGGTGCCAAACGGTTGCAAATGCTCCCCTGAAAGCTTCGGCAGTTGAAACAAAGGGATTTTTATCACAGTACAAGAAATCAGCCCTCAACAACTTAACCGGCGGGAAAAGATGTTTTTCAGCAAAAATTTGACTTTTGGCAATTCAATGAAAAATGGTGCCAACCGGTTGCAAATGCTCCCCTGAAAGCTTTGGCGATGGAAACAGAAGGCTTTTTTATCACAGGACAAGAAATCAGCCCTCAGCAACTTAACCGGCGGAAAATATTTTTTTGAAAAAATCCATAAGCCCCGGGGTCACAATTTCAGCAAAAATCTGACTTTTGGCAATTCACTGAAACATGGTGCCAAACACTTGCAAATGCTCCCCTGAAAGCTTTGGCGGTGGAAATAGAAGGCTTTTTATCACAGGACAAGAAATCAGCCCTCAACAACTTAACCGGCGGAAAATATTTTTTTGAAAAAATCCCTAAGCCCCGGGGTCACAATTTCAGCAAAAATCTCACTTTTGACAATTCACTCAAAAATGGTGCCAAACGGTTGCAAATGCTCCCCTGAAAGCTTCGGCAGTTGAAACAAAGGGATTTTTATCACAGTAGAAGAAATCAGCCCTCAACAACTTAACCGGCGGGAAAAGATGTTTTTCAGCAAAAATTTGACTTTTGGCAATTCACTGAAAAATGGTGCGAAACACTTGCAAATGCTCCCCTGAAAGCTTTGGCAGTCAAAACAGACGGCTTTTTATCACAGTACAAAAAATCAGCCCTCAACAACTTATCCGGCGGTAAATATTTTTTTGAAAAAATCCCTAAGCCCCGGGGTCACAATTTCAGCAAAAATCTGACTTTTGGCAATTCAATCAAAAATATTGCCAACTGGTTGCAAATGCTCCCCTGAAAGCTTTGGCAGTCGAAACAGAAGGCTTTTTATCACAGGACAAGAAATCAGCCCTCAGCAACTTAACCGGCGGAAAATATTTTTTTTAAAAAATCCCTAAGCCCCGGGGTCACAATTTCAGGAAAAATCTGACTTTTGGCAATTCACTCAAAAATGGTGCCAAACGGTTGCAAATGCTCCCATGAAAGCTTCGGCAGTTGAAACAAAGGGATTTTTATCACAGTACAAGAAATCAGCCCTCAACAACTTAACCGGCGGGAAAAGATGTTTTTCAGCAAAAATTTGACTTTTGGCAATTCACTGAAAAATTGTGCGAACCGGTTGCAAATGCTCCCCTGAAAGCTTTGGCGATGAAAACAGAAGGCTTTTTATCACAGGACAAGAAATCAGCCCTCAACAACTTAACCAGCAGAAAATATTTTTTTGAAAAAATCCCTAAGCCCCGGGGTCACAATTTCAGGAAAAATCTGAATTTTGGCAATTCACTCAAAAATGGTGCCAAACCCTTGCAAATGCTCCCCTAAAAGCTTTGGCGATGGAAACAGAAGGCTTTTTATCACAGGACAAGAAATCAGCCCTTAGCAACTTAACCGGCGGAAAATATTTTTTTGAAAAAATCCCTAAGCCCCGGGGTCACAATTTCAGGAAAAATCTGACTTTGGGCAATTCACTCAAAAATGGTGCCAAACACTTGCAAATGCTCCCCTGAAAGCTTCGGCAGTCAAAACAGACGGCTTTTTATCACAGTACAAAAAATAAGCCCTCAACAACTTATCCGGCGGAAAATATTTTTTTGAAAAAATCCCTAAGCCCCGGGGTCACAATTTCAGCAAAAATCTGACTTTTGGCAATTCAATCAAAAATGTTGCCAACTGGTTGCAAATGCTCCCCTGAAAGCTTTGGCAGTCGAAACAGAAGGCTTTTTATCTCAGGACAAGAAATCAGCCCTCAGCAACTTAACCGGCGGAAAATATTTTTTTGAAAAAATCCCTAAGCCCTGGGGTCACAATTTCAGGAAAAATCTGACTTTTGGCAATTCACTCGAAAATGGTGCCAAACAATTGCAAATGCTCCCCTGAAAGCTTTGGCGATGGAAACAGAAGGCTTTTTATCACAGGACAAGAAATCAGCCCTCAACAACTTAACCGGCGGAAAAAGATTTTTTTGAAAAAATCCATAAGCCTCGGGGTCACAATTTCAGCAAAAATCTGACTTTTGGCAATTCACTGAAAAATGGTGCCAAACACTTGCAAATGCTCCCCTAAAAGCTTTGGCGATGGAAACAGAAGGCTTTTTATCACAGGACAAGACATCAGCCCTCAACAACTTAACCGGTGGAAAATATTTTTTTGAAAAAATCCCTAAGCCCCGGGGTCACAATTTCAGCAAAAATCTGACTTTTGGCAATTCACTGAAAAATGGTGCCAAACACTTGCAAATGCTCCCCTGAAAGCTTTGGCGGTGGAAATAGAAGGCTTTTTATCACAGGACAAGAAATCAGCCCTCAACAACTTAACCGGCGGAAAATATTTTTTTGAAAAAATCCCTAAGCCCCGGGGTCACAATTTCAGCAAAAATCTCACTTTTGACAATTCACTCAAAAATGGTGCCAAACGGTTGCAAATGCTCCCCTGAAAGCTTCGGCAGTTGAAACAAAGGGATTTTTATCACAGTAGAAGAAATCAGCCCTCAACAACTTAACCGGCGGGAAAAGATGTTTTTCAGCAAAAATTTGACTTTTGGCAATTCACTGAAAAATGGTGCGAAACACTTGCAAATGCTCCCCTGAAAGCTTTGGCAGTCAAAACAGACGGCTTTTTATCACAGTACAAAAAATCAGCCCTCAACAACTTATCCGGCGGAAAATATTTTTTTGAAAAAATCCCTAAGCCCCGGGGTCACAATTTCAGCAAAAATCTGACTTTTGGCAATTCAATCAAAAATATTGCCAACTGGTTGCAAATGCTCCCCTGAAAGCTTTGGCAGTCGAAACAGAAGGCTTTTTATCACAGGACAAGAAATCAGCCCTCAGCAACTTAACCGGCGGAAAATATTTTTTTAAAAAAATCCCTAAGCCCCGGGGTCACAATTTCAGGAAAAATCTGACTTTTGGCAATTCACTCAAAAATGGTGCCAAACGGTTGCAAATGCTCCCATGAAAGCTTCGGCAGTTGAAACAAAGGGATTTTTATCACAGTACAAGAAATCAGCCCTCAACAACTTAACCGGCGGGAAAAGATGTTTTTCAGCAAAAATTTGACTTTTGGCAATTCACTGAAAAATGGTGCGAACCGGTTGCAAATGCTCCCCTGAAAGCTTTGGCGATGAAAACAGAAGGCTTTTTATCACAGGACAAGAAATCAGCCCTCAACAACTTAACCAGCAGAAAATATTTTTTTGAAAAAATCCCTAAGCCCCGGGGTCACAATTTCAGGAAAAATCTGAATTTTGGCAATTCACTCAAAAATGGTGCCAAACCCTTGCAAATGCTCCCCTAAAAGCTTTGGCGATGGAAACAGAAGGCTTTTTATCACAGGACAAGAAATCAGCCCTTAGCAACTTAACCGGCGGAAAATATTTTTTTGAAAAAATCCCTAAGCCCCGGGGTCACAATTTCAGCAAAAATCTGACTTTTGGCAATTCACTCGAAAATGGTGCCAACTGGTTGCAAATGCTCCCCTGAAAGCTTCGGCAGTCAAAACAGACGGCTTTTTATCACAGTACAAAAAATCAGGACTCAACAACTTAACCGGCGGAAAATATTTTTTTGAAAAAATCCCTAAGCCCCGGGGTCACAATTTCAGGAAAAATCTGACTTTGGGCAATTCACTCAAAAATGGTGCCAAACACTTGCAAATGCTCCCCTGAAAGCTTCGGCAGTCAAAACAGACGGCTTTTTATCACAGTACAAAAAATAAGCCCTCAACAACTTATCCGGCGGAAAATATTTTTTTGAAAAAATCCCTAAGCCCCGGGGTCACAATTTCAGCAAAAATCTGACTTTTGGCAATTCAATCAAAAATGTTGCCAACTGGTTGCAAATGCTCCCCTGAAAGCTTTGGCAGTCGAAACAGAAGGCTTTTTATCTCAGGACAAGAAATCAGCCCTCAGCAACTTAACCGGCGGAAAATATTTTTTTGAAAAAATCCCTAAGCCCTGGGGTCACAATTTCAGGAAAAATCTGACTTTTGGCAATTCACTCGAAAATGGTGCCAAACAATTGCAAATGCTCCCCTGAAAGCTTTGGCGATGGAAACAGAAGGCTTTTTATCACAGGACAAGAAATCAGCCCTCAACAACTTAACCGGCGGAAAAAGATTTTTTTGAAAAAATCCATAAGCCTCGGGGTCACAATTTCAGCAAAAATCTGACTTTTGGCAATTCACTGAAAAATGGTGCCAAACACTTGCAAATGCTCCCGTAAAAGCTTTGGCGATGGAAACAGAAGGCTTTTTATCACAGGACAAGACATCAGCCCTCAACAACTTAACCGGTGGAAAATATTTTTTTGAAAAAATCCCTAAGCCCCGGGGTCACAATTTCAGCAAAAATCTGACTTTTGGCAATTCACTGAAAAATGGTGCCAAACACTTGCAAATGCTCCCCTGAAAGCTTTGGCGGTGGAAATAGAAGGCTTTTTATCACAGGACAAGAAATCAGCCCTCAACAACTTAACCGGCGGAAAATATTTTTTTGAAAAAATCCCTAAGCCCCGGGGTCACAATTTCAGCAAAAATCTCACTTTTGACAATTCACTCAAAAATGGTGCCAAACGGTTGCAAATGCTCCCCTGAAAGCTTCGGCAGTTGAAACAAAGGGATTTTTATCACAGTAGAAGAAATCAGCCCTCAACAACTTAACCGGCGGGAAAAGATGTTTTTCAGCAAAAATTTGACTTTTGGCAATTCACTAAAAAATGGTGCGAAACACTTGCAAATGCTCCCCTGAAAGCTTTGGCAGTCAAAACAGACGGCTTTTTATCACAGTACAAAAAATCAGCCCTCAACAACTTATCCGGCGGAAAATATTTTTTTGAAAAAATCCCTAAGCCCCGGGGTCACAATTTCAGCAAAAATCTGACTTTTGGCAATTCAATCAAAAATATTGCCAACTGGTTGCAAATGCTCCCCTGAAAGCTTTGGCAGTCGAAACAGAAGGCTTTTTATCACAGGACAAGAAATCAGCCCTCAGCAACTTAACCGGCGGACAATATTTTTTTAAAAAAATCCCTAAGCCCCGGGGTCACAATTTCAGGAAAAATCTGACTTTTGGCAATTCACTCAAAAATGGTGCCAAACGGTTGCAAATGCTCCCATGAAAGCTTCGGCAGTTGAAACAAAGGGATTTTTATCACAGTACAAGAAATCAGCCCTCAACAACTTAACCGGCGGGAAAAGATGTTTTTCAGCAAAAATTTGACTTTTGGCAATTCACTGAAAAATGGTGCGAACCGGTTGCAAATGCTCCCCTGAAAGCTTTGGCGATGAAAACAGAAGGCTTTTTATCACAGGACAAGAAATCAGCCCTCAACAACTTAACCAGCAGAAAATATTTTTTTGAAAAAATCCCTAAGCCCCGGGGTCACAATTTCAGGAAAAATCTGAATTTTGGCAATTCACTCAAAAATGGTGCCAAACCCTTGCAAATGCTCCCCTAAAAGCTTTGGCGATGGAAACAGAAGGCTTTTTATCACAGGACAAGAAATCAGCCCTTAGCAACTTAACCGGCGGAAAATATTTTTTTGAAAAAATCCCTAAGCCCCGGGGTCACAATTTCAGCAAAAATCTGACTTTTGGCAATTCAATCAAAAATGTTGCCAACTGGTTGCAAATGCTCCCCTGAAAGCTTTGGCAGTCGAAACAGAAGGCTTTTTATCACAGGACAAGAAATCAGCCCTCAACAACTTAACCGGCGGAAAAAGATTTTTTTGAAAAAATCCCTAAGCCCTGGGGTCACAATTTCAGGAAAAATCTGACTTTTGGCAATTCACTCGAAAATGGTGCCAAACACTTGCAAATGCTCCCCTAAAAGCTTTGGCGATGGAAACAGAAGGCTTTTTATCACAGGACAAGAAATCAGCCCTCAACAACTTAACCGGCGGAAAATATTTTTTTGAAAAAATCCCTAAGCCCCGGGGTCACAATTTCAGCAAAAATCTGACTTTTGGCAATTCAATCAAAAATGTTGCCAACTGGTTGCAAATGCTCCCCTGAAAGCTTTGGCGATGGAAACAGAAGGCTTTTTATCACAGGACAAGACATCAGCCCTCAACAACTTAACCGGTGGAAAATATTTTTTTGAAAAAATCCCTAAGCCCCGGGGTCACAATTTCAGCAAAAATCTGACTTTTGGCAATTCACTGAAAAATGGTGCCAAACACTTGCAAATGCTCCCCTAAAAGCTTTGGCGATGGAAACAGAAGGCTTTTTATCACAGGACAAGAAATCAGCCCTCAGCAACTTAACCGGCGGAAAATATTTTTTTGAAAAAATCCCTAAGCCCCGGGGTCACAATTTCAGCAAAAATCTGACTTTTGGCAATTCACTCAAAAATGCTGCCAAACGGTTGCAAATGCTCCCCTGAAAGCTTCGGCAGTTGAAACAAAGGGTTTTTATCACAGTACAAGAAATCAGCCCTCAACAACTTAACCGGCGGGAAAAGACGTTTTTCAGCAAAAATTTGACTTTTGGCAATTCACTGAAAAAGGGTGCCAACCGGTTGCAAATGCTCCCCTGAAAGCTTTGGCGATGAAAACAGAAGGCTTTTTATCACAGGACAAGAAATCAGCCCTCAACAACTTAACCGGCAGAAAATATTTTTTTGAAAAAATCCCTAAGCCCCGGGGTCACAATTTCAGGAAAAATCTGACTTTTGGCAATTCACTCAAAAATGGTGCCAAACCCTTGCAAATGCTCCCCTAAAAGCTTTGGCGATGGAAACAGAAGGCTTTTTATCACAGGACAAGAAATCTGCCCTTAGCAACTTAACCGGCGGAAAATATTTTTTTTGAAAAAATCCCTAAGCCCCGGGGTCACAATTTCAGGAAAAATCTGAATTTTGGCAATTCACTCAAAAATGGTGCCAAACCCTTGCAAATGCTCCCCTAAAAGCTTTGGCGATGGAAACAGAAGGCTTTTTATCACAGGACAAGAAATCAGCCCTTAGCAACTTAACCGGCGGAAAATATTTTTTTGAAAAAATCCCTAAGCCCCGGGGTCACAATTTCAGCAAAAATCTGACTTTTGGCAATTCACTCGAAAATGGTGCCAACTGGTTGCAAATGCTCCCCTGAAAGCTTCGGCAGTCAAAACAGACGGCTTTTTATCATAGTACAAAAAATCAGGACTCAACAACTTAACCGGCGGAAAATATTTTTTTGAAAAAATCCCTAAGCCCCGGGGTCACAATTTCAGGAAAAATCTGACTTTGGGCAATTCACTCAAAAATGGTGCCAAACACTTGCAAATGCTCCCCTGAAAGCTTCGGCAGTCAAAACAGACGGCTTTTTATCACAGTACAAAAAATAAGCCCTCAACAACTTTTCCGGCGGAAAATATTTTTTTGAAAAAATCCCTAAGCCCCGGGGTCACAATTTCAGCAAAAATCTGACTTTTGGCAATTCAATCAAAAATGTTGCCAACTGGTTGCAAATGCTCCCCTGAAAGCTTTGGCAGTCGAAACAGAAGGCTTTTTATCTCAGGACAAGAAATCAGCCCTCAGCAACTTAACCGGCGGAAAATATTTTTTTGAAAAAATCCCTAAGCCCTGGGGTCACAATTTCAGGAAAAATCTGACTTTTGGCAATTCACTCGAAAATGGTGCCAAACAATTGCAAATGCTCCCCTGAAAGCTTTGGCGATGGAAACAGAAGGCTTTTTATCACAGGACAAGAAATCAGCCCTCAACAACTTAACCGGCGGAAAAAGATTTTTTTGAAAAAATCCATAAGCCTCGGGGTCACAATTTCAGCAAAAATCTGACTTTTGGCAATTCACTGAAAAATGGTGCCAAACACTTGCAAATGCTCCCCTAAAAGCTTTGGCGATGGAAACAGAAGGCTTTTTATCACAGGACAAGACATCAGCCCTCAACAACTTAACCGGTGGAAAATATTTTTTTGAAAAAATCCCTAAGCCCCGGGGTCACAATTTCAGCAAAAATCTGACTTTTGGCAATTCACTGAAAAATGGTGCCAAACACTTGCAAATGCTCCCCTGAAAGCTTTGGCGGTGGAAATAGAAGGCTTTTTATCACAGGACAAGAAATCAGCCCTCAACAACTTAACCGGCGGAAAATATTTTTTTGAAAAAATCCCTAAGCCCCGGGGTCACAATTTCAGCAAAAATCTCACTTTTGACAATTCACTCAAAAATGGTGCCAAACGGTTGCAAATGCTCCCCTGAAAGCTTCGGCAGTTGAAACAAAGGGATTTTTATCACAGTAGAAGAAATCAGCCCTCAACAACTTAACCGGCGGGAAAAGATGTTTTTCAGCAAAAATTTGACTTTTGGCAATTCACTGAAAAATGGTGCGAAACACTTGCAAATGCTCCCCTGAAAGCTTTGGCAGTCAAAACAGACGGCTTTTTATCACAGTACAAAAAATCAGCCCTCAACAACTTATCCGGCGGAAAATATTTTTTTGAAAAAATCCCTAAGCCCCGGGGTCACAATTTCAGCAAAAATCTGACTTTTGGCAATTCAATCAAAAATATTGCCAACTGGTTGCAAATGCTCCCCTGAAAGCTTTGGCAGTCGAAACAGAAGGCTTTTTATCACAGGACAAGAAATCAGCCCTCAGCAACTTAACCGGCGGAAAATATTTTTTTTAAAAAATCCCTAAGCCCCGGGGTCACAATTTCAGGAAAAATCTGACTTTTGGCAATTCACTCAAAAATGGTGCCAAACGGTTGCAAATGCTCCCATGAAAGCTTCGGCAGTTGAAACAAAGGGATTTTTATCACAGTACAAGAAATCAGCCCTCAACAACTTAACCGGCGGGAAAAGATGTTTTTCAGCAAAAATTTGACTTTTGGCAATTCACTGAAAAATGGTGCGAACCGGTTGCAAATGCTCCCCTGAAAGCTTTGGCGATGAAAACAGAAGGCTTTTTATCACAGGACAAGAAATCAGCCCTCAACAACTTAACCAGCAGAAAATATTTTTTTGAAAAAATCCCTAAGCCCCGGGGTCACAATTTCAGGAAAAATCTGAATTTTGGCAATTCACTCAAAAATGGTGCCAAACCCTTGCAAATGCTCCCCTAAAAGCTTTGGCGATGGAAACAGAAGGCTTTTTATCACAGGACAAGAAATCAGCCCTTAGCAACTTAACCGGCGGAAAATATTTTTTTGAAAAAATCCCTAAGCCCCGGGGTCACAATTTCAGCAAAAATCTGACTTTTGGCAATTCACTCGAAAATGGTGCCAACTGGTTGCAAATGCTCCCCTGAAAGCTTTGGCGATGGAAACAGAAGGCTTTTTATCACAGGACAAGAAATCAGCCCTCAACAACTTAACCGGCGGAAAAAGATTTTTTTGAAAAAATCCATAAGCCTCGGGGTCACAATTTCAGCAAAAATCTGACTTTTGGCAATTCACTGAAAAATGGTGCCAAACACTTGCAAATGCTCCCCTAAAAGCTTTGGCGATGGAAACAGAAGGCTTTTTATCACAGGACAAGAAATCAGCCCTCAACAACTTAACCGGCGGAAAATATTTTTTTGAAAAAATCCCTAAGCCCCGGGGTCACAATTTCAGCAAAAATCTGACTTTTGGCAATTCAATCAAAAATGTTGCCAACTGGTTGCAAATGCTCCCCTGAAAGCTTTGGCGATGGAAACAGAAGGCTTTTTATCACAGGACAAGACATCAGCCCTCAACAACTTAACCGGTGGAAAATATTTTTTTGAAAAAATCCCTAAGCCCCGGGGTCACAATTTCAGCAAAAATCTGACTTTTGGCAATTCACTCGAAAATGGTGCCAACTGGTTGCAAATGCTCCCCTGAAAGCTTCGGCAGTCAAAACAGACGGCTTTTTATCACAGTACAAAAAATCAGGACTCAACAACTTAACCGGCGGAAAATATTTTTTTGAAAAAATCCCTAAGCCCCGGGGTCACAATTTCAGGAAAAATCTGACTTTTGACAATTCACTCAAAAATGGTGCCAAACACTTGCAAATCCTCCCCTGAAAGCTTCGGCAGTCAAAACAGACGGCTTTTTATCACAGTACAAAAAATCAGCCCTCAACAACTTATCCGGCGGAAAATATTTTTTTGAAAAAATCCCTAAGCCCCGGGGTCACAATTTCAGCAAAAATCTCACTTTTGACAATTCACTCAAAAATGGTGCCAAACGGTTGCAAATGCTCCCCTGAAAGCTTCGGCAGTTGAAACAAAGGGATTTTTATCACAGTAGAAGAAATCAGCCCTCAACAACTTAACCGGCGGGAAAAGATGTTTTTCAGCAAAAATTTGACTTTTGGCAATTCACTGAAAAATGGTGCGAAACACTTGCAAATGCTCCCCTGAAAGCTTTGGCAGTCAAAACAGACGGCTTTTTATCACAGTACAAAAAATCAGCCCTCAACAACTTATCCGGCGGAAAATATTTTTTTGAAAAAATCCCTAAGCCCCGGGGTCACAATTTCAGCAAAAATCTGACTTTTGGCAATTCAATCAAAAATATTGCCAACTGGTTGCAAATGCTCCCCTGAAAGCTTTGGCAGTCGAAACAGAAGGCTTTTTATCACAGGACAAGAAATCAGCCCTCAGCAACTTAACCGGCGGAAAATATTTTTTTAAAAAAATCCCTAAGCCCCGGGGTCACAATTTCAGGAAAAATCTGACTTTTGGCAATTCACTCAAAAATGGTGCCAAACGGTTGCAAATGCTCCCATGAAAGCTTCGGCAGTTGAAACAAAGGGATTTTTATCACAGTACAAGAAATCAGCCCTCAACAACTTAACCGGCGGGAAAAGATGTTTTTCAGCAAAAATTTGACTTTTGGCAATTCACTGAAAAATGGTGCGAACCGGTTGCAAATGCTCCCCTGAAAGCTTTGGCGATGAAAACAGAAGGCTTTTTATCACAGGACAAGAAATCAGCCCTCAACAACTTAACCAGCAGAAAATATTTTTTTGAAAAAATCCCTAAGCCCCGGGGTCACAATTTCAGGAAAAATCTGAATTTTGGCAATTCACTCAAAAATGGTGCCAAACCCTTGCAAATGCTCCCCTAAAAGCTTTGGCGATGGAAACAGAAGGCTTTTTATCACAGGACAAGAAATCAGCCCTTAGCAACTTAACCGGCGGAAAATATTTTTTTGAAAAAATCCCTAAGCCCCGGGGTCACAATTTCAGCAAAAATCTGACTTTTGGCAATTCACTCGAAAATGGTGCCAACTGGTTGCAAATGCTCCCCTGAAAGCTTTGGCGATGGAAACAGAAGGCTTTTTATCACAGGACAAGAAATCAGCCCTCAACAACTTAACCGGCGGAAAAAGATTTTTTTGAAAAAATCCATAAGCCTCGGGGTCACAATTTCAGCAAAAATCTGACTTTTGGCAATTCACTGAAAAATGGTGCCAAACACTTGCAAATGCTCCCCTAAAAGCTTTGGCGATGGAAACAGAAGGCTTTTTATCACAGGACAAGAAATCAGCCCTCAACAACTTAACCGGCGGAAAATATTTTTTTGAAAAAATCCCTAAGCCCCGGGGTCACAATTTCAGCAAAAATCTGACTTTTGGCAATTCACTGAAAAATGGTGCCAAACACTTGCAAATGCTCCCCTAAAAGCTTTGGCGATGGAAACAGAAGGCTTTTTATCACAGGACAAGAAATCAGCCCTCAGCAACTTAACCGGCGGAAAATATTTTTTTGAAAAAATCCCTAAGCCCCGGGGTCACAATTTCAGCAAAAATCTGACTTTTGGCAATTCACTCAAAAATGCTGCCAAACGGTTGCAAATGCTCCCCTGAAAGCTTCGGCAGTTGAAACAAAGGGTTTTTATCACAGTACAAGAAATCAGCCCTCAACAACTTAACCGGCGGGAAAAGACGTTTTTCAGCAAAAATTTGACTTTTGGCAATTCACGGAAAAAGGGTGCCAACCGGTTGCAAATGCTCCCCTGAAAGCTTTGGCGATGAAAACAGAAGGCTTTTTATCACAGGACAAGAAATCAGCCCTCAACAACTTAACCGGCAGAAAATATTTTTTTGAAAAAATCCCTAAGCCCCGGGGTCACAATTTCAGGAAAAATCTGACTTTTGGCAATTCACTCAAAAATGGTGCCAAACCCTTGCAAATGCTCCCCTAAAAGCTTTGGCGATGGAAACAGAAGGCTTTTTATCACAGGACAAGAAATCTGCCCTTAGCAACTTAACCGGCGGAAAATATTTTTTTGAAAAAATCCCTAAGCCCCGGGGTCACAATTTCAGCAAAAATCTGACTTTTGGCAATTCACTCGAAAATGGTGCCAACTGGTTGCAAATGCTCCCCTGAAAGCTTCGGCAGTCAAAACAGACGGCTTTTTATCACAGTACAAAAAATGAGGACTCAACAACTTAACCGGCGGAAAATATTTTTTTGAAAAAATCCCTAAGCCCCGGGGTCACAATTTCAGGAAAAATCTGACTTTGGGCAATTCACTCAAAAATGGTGCCAAACACTTGCAAATGCTCCCCTGAAAGCTTCGGCAGTCAAAACAGACGGCTTTTTATCACAGTACAAAAAATAAGCCCTCAACAACTTATCCGGCGGAAAATATTTTTTTGATAAAATCCCTAAGCCCCGGGGTCACAATTTCAGGAAAAATCTGACTTTTGGCAATTCAATCAAAAATGTTGCCAACTGGTTGCAAATGCTCCCCTGAAAGCTTTGGCAGTCGAAACAGAAGGCTTTTTATCACAGGAGAAGAAATCAGCCCTCAGCAACTTAACCGGCGGAAAATATTTTTTTAAAAAAATCCATAAGCCCCGGGGTCACAATTTCAGGAAAAATCTGACTTTTGGCAATTCACTCAAAAATGGTGCCAAACACATGCAAATGCTCCCCTAAAAGCTTTGGCGATGGAAACAGAAGGCTTTTTATCACAGTACAAGAAATCAGCCCTCAGCAACTTAACCGGCGGAAAATGTTTTTTTTGAAAAAATCCCTAAGCCCTGGGGTCACAATTTCAGGAAAAATCTGACTTTTGGCAATTCACTGAAAAGTGGTGCCAAACACTTGCAAATGCTCCCCTGAAAGCTTCGGCAGTTGAAACAAAGGGTTTTTATCACAGTACAAGAAATCAGCCCTCAACAACTTAACCGGCGGGAAAAGACGTTTTTCAGCAAAAATTTGACTTTTGGCAATTCACTGAAAAAGGGTGCCAACCGGTTGCAAATGCTCCCCTGAAAGCTTTGGCGATGAAAACAGAAGGCTTTTTATCACAGGACAAGAAATCAGCCCTCAGCAACTTAACCGGCGGAAAATATTTTTTTGAAAAAATCCATAAACCCCAGGGTCACAATTTCAGGAAAAATCTGACTTTTGGCAATTCACTGAAAAATGGTGCCAAACACTTGCAAATGCTCCCCTGAAAGCTTTGGCGATGGAAACAGAAGGCTTTTTATCACAGGACAAGAAATCAGCCCTCAACAACTTATCCGGCGGAAAATATTTTTTTGAAAAAATCCCTAAGCCCCGGGGTCACAATTTCAGGAAAAATCTGACTTTTGGCAATTCAATCAAAAATGTTGCCAACTGGTTGCAAATGCTCCCCTGAAAGCTTTGGCAGTCGAAACAGAAGGCTTTTCATCACAGGACAAGAAATCAGCCCTCAGCAACTTAACCGGCGGAAAATATTTTTTTAAAAAAATCCATAAGCCCCGGGGTAACAATTTCAGGAAAAATCTGACTTTTGGCAATTCACTCAAAAATGGTGCCAAACACATGCAAATGCTCCCCTAAAAGCTTTGGCGATGGAAACAGAAGGCTTTTTATCACAGTACAAGAAATCAGCCCTCAGCAACTTAACCGGCGGAAAATGTTTTTTTTGAAAAAATCCCTAAGCCCTGGGGTCACAATTTCAGGAAAAATCTGACTTTTGCCAATTCACTGAAAAATGGTGCCAAACATTTGCAAATGCTCCCCTGAAAGCTTTGGCGATGGAAACAGAAGGCTTTTTATCACAGGACAAGAAATCAGCCCTCAGCAACTTAACCGGCGGAAAATATTTTTTTGAAAAAATCCCTAAGCCCCGGGGTCACAATTTCAGCAAAAATCTGACTTTTGGCAATTCACTCAAAAATGCTGCCAAACGGTTGCAAATGCTCCCCTGAAAGCTTCGGCAGTTGAAACAAAGGGTTTTTATCACAGTACAAGAAATCAGCCCTCAACAACTTAACCGGCGGGAAAAGACGTTTTTCAGCAAAAATTTGACTTTTGGCAATTCACTGAAAAAGGGTGCCATCCGGTTGCAAATGCTCCCCTGAAAGCTTTGGCGATGAAAACAGAAGGCTTTTTATCACAGGACAAGAAATCAGCCCTCAACAACTTAACCGGCAGAAAATATTTTTTTGAAAAAATCCCTAAGCCCCGGGGTCACAATTTCAGGAAAAATCTGACTTTGGGCAATTCACTCAAAAATTGTTGCAAACACTTGCAAATGCTCCCCTGAAAGCTTCGGCAGTCAAAACAGACGGCTTTTTATCACAGTAAAAAAAATCAGCCCTCAGCAACTTAACCGGCGGAAAATATTTTTTTGAAAAAATTCCTAAACCCCGGGGTCACTATTTCAGCAAAAATCTGACTTTTGGCAATTCAATCAAAAATGTTGCCAACTGGTTGCAAATGCTCCCCTGAAAGCTTTGGCAGTCGAAACAGAAGGCTTTTTATCACAGGACAAGAAATCAGCCCTCAGCAACTTAACCGGCGGAAAATATTTTTTTTAAAAAATCCCTAAGCCCCGGGGTCACAATTTCAGGAAAAATCTGACTTTTGGCAATTCACTCAAAAATGGTGCCAAACGGTTGCAAATGCTCCCCTGAAAGCTTCGGCAGTTGAAACAAAGGGATTTTTATCACAGTACAAGAAATCAGCCCTCAACAACTTAAACGGCGGGAAAAGATGTTTTTCAGCAAAAATTTGACTTTTGGCAATTCACTGAAAAATGGTGCCAACCGGTTGCAAATGCTCCCCTGAAAGCTTTGGCGATGAAAACAGAAGGCTTTTTATCACAGGACAAGAAATTAGCCCTCAACAACTTAACCGGCAGAAAATATTTTTTTGAAAAAATCCCTAAGCCCCGGGGTCACAATTTCAGGAAAAATCTGACTTTTGGCAATTCACTCAAAAATGGTGCCAAACCCTTGCAAATGCTCCCCTAAAAGCTTTGGCGATGGAAACAGAAGGCTTTTTATCACAGGACAAGAAATCTGCCCTTAGCAACTTAACCGGCGGAAAATATTTTTTTGAAAAAATCCCTAAGCCCCGGGGTCACAATTTCAGCAAAAATCTGACTTTTGGCAATTCACTCGAAAATGGTGCCAACTGGTTGCAAATGCTCCCCTGAAAGCCTCGGCAGTCAAAACAGACGGCTTTTTATCACAGTACAAAAAATAAGCCCTCAACAACTTAACCGGCGGAAAATATTTTTTTGAAAAAATCCCTAAGCCCCGGGGTCACAATTTCAGCAAAAATCTGACTTTTGGCAATTCAATAAAAAATGTTGCCAACTGGTTGCAAATGCTCCCCTGAAAGCTTTGGCGATGGAAACAGAAGGCTTTTTACCACAGGACAAGAAATCAGCCCTCAGCAACTTAACCGGCGGAAAATATTTTTTTGAAAAAATCCCTAAGCCCTGGGGTCACAATTTCAGGAAAAATCTGACTTTTGGCAATTCACTCGAAAATGGTGCCAAACAATTGCAAATGCTCCCCTGAAAGTTTTGGCGATGGAAACAGAAGGCTTTTTATCACAGGACAAGAAATCAGCCCTCAGCAACTTAACCGGCGGAAAATATTTTTTTGAAAAAATCCCTAAGCCCCGGGGTCACAATTTCAGCAAAAATCTGACTTTTGGCAATTCACTCAAAAATGCTGCCAAACGGTTGCAAATGCTCCCCTGAAAGCTTCGGCATTTGAAACAAAGGGTTTTTATCACAGTACAAGAAATCAGCCCTCAACAACTTAACCGGCGGGAAAAGACGTTTTTCAGCAAAAATTTGACTTTTGGCAATTCACTGAAAAAGGGTGCCAACCGGTTGCAAATGCTCCCCTGAAAGCTTTGGCGATGAAAACAGAAGGCTTTTTATCACAGGACAAGAAATCAGCCCTCAGCAACTTAACCGGCGGAAAATATTTTTTTGAAAAAATCCATAAGCCCCAGGGTCACAATTTCAGGAAAAATCTGACTTTTGGCAATTCACTGAAAAATGGTGCCAAACACTTGCAAATGCTCCCCTGAAAGCTTTGGCGATGGAAACAGAAGGCTTTTTATCACAGGACAAGAAATCAGCCCTCAACAACTTATCCGGCGGAAAATATTTTTTTGAAAAAATCCCTAAGCCCCGGGGTCACAATTTCAGCAAAAATCTGACTTTTGGCAATTCAATCAAAAACGTTGCCAACTGGTTGCAAATGCTCCCCTGAAAGCTTTGGCAGTCGAAACAGAAGGCTTTTCATCACAGGACAAGAAATCAGCCCTCAGCAACTTAACCGGCGGAAAATATTTTTTTTTAAAAATCCATAAGCCCCGGGGTCACAATTTCAGGAAAAATCTGACTTTTGGCAATTCACTCAAAAATGGTGCCAAACGGTTGCAAATGCTCCCCTGAAAGCTTCGGCAGTTGAAACAAAGGGATTTTTATCACAGTACAAGAAATCAGCCCTCAACAACTTAACCGGCGGGAAAAGATGTTTTTCAGCAAAAATTTGACTTTTGGCAATTCACTGAAAAATGGTGCCAACCGGTTGCAAATGCTCCCCTGAAAGCTTTGGCGATGGAAACAGAAGGCTTTTTTATCACAGGACAAGAAATCAGCCCTCAGCAACTTAACCGGCGGAAAATATTTTTTTGAAAAAATCCATAAGCCCCGGGGTCACAATTTCAGCAAAAATCTGACTTTTGGCAATTCACTGAAAAATGGTGCCAAACACTTGCAAATGCTCCCCTGAAAGCTTTGGCGGTGGAAATAGAAGGCTTTTTATCACAGGACAAGAAATCAGCCCTCAACAACTTAACCGGCGGAAAATATTTTTTTGAAAAAATCCCTAAGCCCCGGGGTCACAATTTCAGGAAAAATCTGACTTTTGACAATTCACTCAAAAATGGTGCCAAACGGTTGCAAATGCTCCCCTGAAAGCTTCGGCAGTTGAAACAAAGGGATTTTTATCACAGTACAAGAAATCAGCCCTCAACAACTTAACCGGCGGGAAAAGATGTTTTTCAGCAAAAATTTGACTTTTGGCAATTCACTGAAAAATGGTGCCAACCGGTTGCAAATGCTCCCCTGAAAGCTTTGGCGATGAAAACAGAAGGCTTTTTATCACAGGACAAGAAATTAGCCCTCAACAACTTAACCGGCAGAAAATATTTTTTTGAAAAAATCCCTAAGCCCCAGGGTCACAATTTCAGGAAAAATCTGACTTTTGGCAATTCACTCAAAAATGGTGCCAAACCCTTGCAAATGCTCCCCTAAAAGCTTTGGCGATGGAAACAGAAGGCTTTTTATCACAGGACAAGAAATCTGCCCTTAGCAACTTAACCGGCGGAAAATATTTTTTTGAAAAAATCCCTAAGCCTTGGGGTCACAATTTCAGCAAAAATCTGACTTTTGGCAATTCACTCGAAAATGGTGCCAACTGGTTGCAAATGCTCCCCTGAAAGCTTCGGCAGTCAAAACAGACGGCTTTTTATCACAGTACAAAAAATCAGGACTCAACAACTTAACCGGCGGAAAATATTTTTTTGAAAAAATCCCTAAGCCCCGGGGTCACAATTTCAGGAAAAATCTGACTTTGGGCAATTCACTCAAAAATGGTGCCAAACACTTGCAAATGCTCCCCTGAAAGCTTCGGCAGTCAAAACAGACGGCTTTTTATCACAGTACAAAAAATAAGCCCTCAACAACTTATCCGGCGGAAAATATTTTTTTGAAAAAATCCCTAAGCCCCGGGGTCACAATTTCAGGAAAAATCTGACTTTTGGCAATTCAATCAAAAATGTTGCCAACTGGTTGCAAATGCTCCCCTGAAAGCTTTGGCAGTCGAAACAGAAGGCTTTTTACCACAGGACAAGAAATCAGCCCTCAGCAACTTAACCGACGGAAAATATTTTTTTGAAAAAATCCCTAAGCCCCGGGGTCACATTTTCAGCAAAAATCTGACTTTTGGCAATTCACTCGAAAATGGTGCCAACTGGTTGCAAATGCTCCCATGAAAGCTTCGGCAGTCAAAACAGACGGCTTTTTATCACAGTACAAAAAATCAGGACTCAACAACTTAACCGGCGGAAAATATTTTTTTGAAAAAATCCCTAAGCCCCGGGGTCACAATTTCAGGAAAAATCTGACTTTGAGCAATTCACTCAAAAATGGTGCCAAACACTTGCAAATGTTCCCCTGAAAGCTTCGGCAGTCAAAACAGACGGCTTTTTATCACAGTACAAGAAATCAGCCCTCAGCAACTTAACCGGCGGAAAATATTTTTTTGAAAAAATCCATAAGCCCCGGGGTCACAATTTCAGCAAAAATCTGACTTTTGGCAATTCACTGAAAAATGGTGCCAAACACTTGCAAATGCTCCCCTAAAAGCTTTGGCGATGGAAACAGAAGGCTTTTTATCACAGGACAAGAAATCAGCCCTCAACAACTTAACCGGCGGAAAATATTTTTTTGAAAAAATTCCTAAGCCCCGGGGTCACAATTTCAGCAAAAATCTGACTTTTGGAAATTCAATAAAAAATGTTGCCAACTGGTTGCAAATGCTCCCCTGAAAGCTTTGGCGATGGAAACAGAAGGCTTTTTACCACAGGACAAGAAATCAGCCCTCAGCAACTTAACCAGCGGAAAATATTTTTTTGAAAAAATCCCTAAGCCCTGGGGTCACAATTTCAGGAAAAATCTGACTTTTGGCAATTCACTCGAAAATGGTGCCAAACAATTGCAAATGCTCCCCTGAAAGCTTTGGCGATGGAAACAGAAGGCTTTTTATCACAGGACAAGAAATCAGCCCTCAACAACTTAACCGGCAGAAAATATTTTTTGAAAAAATCCATAAGCCGCGGGGTCACAATTTCAGCAAAAATCTGACTTTTGGCAATTCACTGAAAAATGGTGCCAAACACTTGCAAATGCTCCCCTAAAAGCTTTGGCGATGGAAACAGAAGGCTTTTTATCACAGGACAAGAAATCAGCCCTCAACAACTTAACCGGCGGAAAATATTTTTTTGAAAAAATCCCTAAGCCCCGGGGTCACAATTTCAGCAAAAATCTGACTTTTGGCAATTCAATAAAAAATGTTGCCAACTGGTTGCAAATGCTCCCCTGAAAGCTTTGGCGATGGAAACAGAAGGCTTTTTATCACAGGACAAGAAATCAGCCCTCAACAACTTAACCGGCGGAAAATATTTTTTTGAAAAAATCCCTAAGCCCCGGGGTCACAATTTCAGGAAAAATCTGACTTTTGGCAGTTCACTCAAAAATGCTGCCAAACGGTTGTAAATGCTCCCCTGAAAGCTTCGGCAGTTGAAACAAAGGGATTTTTATCACAGTACAAGAAATCAGCCCTCAACAACTTATCCGGTGGAAAATATTTTTTTGAAAAAATCCCTAAGCCCCGGGGTCACAATTTCAGCAAAAATCTGACTTTTGGCAATTCACTCAAAAATGCTGCCAAACGGTTGCAAATGCTCCCCTGAAAGCTTCGGCAGTTGAAACAAAGGGTTTTTATCACAGTACAAGAAATCAGCCCTCAACAACTTAACCGGCGGGAAAAGATGTTTTTCAGCAAAAATTTGACTTTTGGCAATTCACTGAAAAAGGGTGCCAACCGGTTGCAAATGCTCCCCTGAAAGCTTTGGCGATGGAAACAGAAGGCTTTTTTATCACAGGACAAGAAATCAGCCCTCAGCAACTTAACCGGCGGAAAATATTTTTTTGAAAAAATCCATAAGCCCCGGGGTCACAATTTCAGCAAAAATCTGACTTTTGGCAATTCACTGAAAAATGGTGCCAAACACTTGCAAATGCTCCCCTGAAAGCTTTGGCGGTGGAAATAGAAGGCTTTTTATCACAGGACAAGAAATCAGCCCTCAACAACTTAACCGGCGGAAAATATTTTTTTGAAAAAATCCCTAAGCCCCGGGGTCACAATTTCAGCAAAAATCTCACTTTTGACAATTCACTCAAAAATGGTGCCAAACGGTTGCAAATGCTCCCCTGAAAGCTTCGGCAGTTGAAACAAAGGGATTTTTATCACAGTACAAGAAATCAGCCCTCAACAACTTAACCGAAGTTTTTTTCAGCAAAAATTTGACTTTTGGCAATTCACTGAAAAAGCGTGCCAACCGGTTGCAAATGCTCCCCTGAAAGCTTTGGCGATGAAAACAGAAGGCTTTTTATCACAGGACAAGAAATCAGCCCTCAACAACTTAACCGGCAGAAAATATTTTTTTGAAAAAATCCCTAAGCCCCGGGGTCACAATTTCAGCAAAAATCTGACTTTTGGCAATTCAATCAAAAATGTTGCCAACTGGTTGCAAATGCTCCCCTGAAAGCTTTGGCAGTCGAAACAGAAGGCTTTTTATCACAGGACAAGAAATCAGCCCTCAGCAACTTAACCGGCGGAAAATATTTTTTTAAAAAAATCCCTAAGCCCCGGGGTCACAATTTCAGGAAAAATCTGACTTTTGGCAATTCACTCAAAAATGGTGCCAAACGTTTGCAAATGCTCCCCTGAAAGCTTCGGCAGTTGAAACAAAGGGATTTTTATCACAGTACAAGAAATCAGCCCTCAACAACTTAACCGGCGGGAAAAGATGTTTTTCAGCAAAAATTTGACTTTTGGCAATTCACTGAAAAATGGTGCCAACCGGTTGCAAATGCTCCCCTGAAAGCTTTGGCGATGAAAACAGAAGGCTTTTTATCACAGGACAAGAAATCAGCCCTCAACAACTTAACCGGCAGAAAATATTTTTTTTAAAAAAACCCTAAGCCCCGGGGTCACAATTTCAGGAAAAATCTGACTTTTGGCAATTCACTCAAAAATGGTGCCAAACCCTTGCAAATGCTCCCCTAAAAGCTTTGGCGATGGAAACAGAAGGCTTTTTATCACAGGACAAGAAATCTGCCCTTAGCAACTTAACCGGCGGAAAATATTTTTTTGAAAAAATCCCTAAGCCCCGGGGTCACAATTTCAGCAAAAATCTGACTTTTGGCAATTCACTCGAAAATGGTGCCAACTGGTTGCAAATGCTCCCCTGAAAGCTTCGGCAGTCAAAACAGACGGCTTTTTATCACAGTACAAAAAATCAGGACTCAACAACTTAACCGGCGGAAAATATTTTTTTGAAAAAATCCCTAAGCCCCGGGGTCACAATTTCAGGAAAAATCTGACTTTGGGCAATTCACTCAAAAATGGTGCCAAACACTTGCAAATGCTCCCCTGAAAGCTTCGGCAGTCAAAACAGACGGCTTTTTATCACAGTACAAAAAATAAGCCCTCAACAACTTATCCGGCGGAAAATATTTTTTTGAAAAAATCCCTAAGCCCCGGGGTCACAATTTCAGGAAAAATCTTTCTTTTGGCAATTCAATCAAAAATGTTGCCAACTGGTTGCAAATGCTCCCCTGAAAGCTTTGGCAGTCGAAACAGAAGGCTTTTTATCACAGGACAAGAAATCAGCCCTCAGCAACTTAACCGGCGGAAAATATTTTTTTTAAAAAAATCCATAAGCCCCGGGGTCACAATTTAAGGAAAAATCTGACTTTTGGCAATTCACTCAAAAATGGTGCCAAACACATGCAAATGCTCCCCTAAAAGCTTTGGCGATGGAAACAGAAGGCTTTTTACCACAGGACAAGAAATCAGCCCTCAGCAACTTAACCGGCGGAAAATATTTTTTTGAAAAAATCCCTAAGCCCCGGGGTCACAATTTCAGCAAAAATCTGACTTTTGGCAATTCACTCGAAAATGGTGCCAACTGGTTGCAAATGCTCCCCTGAAAGCTTCGGCAGTCAAAACAGACGGCTTTTTATCACAGTACAAAAAATCAGCCCTCAACAACTTATCCGGCGGAAAATATTTTTTTGAAAAAATCCCTAAGCCCCGGGGTCACAATTTCAGCAAAAATCTGACTTTTGGCAATTCAATCAAAAATGTTGCCAACTGGTTGCAAATGCTCCCCTGAAAGCTTTGGCAGTCGAAACAGAAGGCTTTTTATCACAGGACAAGAAATCAGCCCTCAGCAACTTAACCGGCGGAAAATATTTTTTAAAAAAAATCCATAAGCCCCGGGGTCACAATTTCAGGAAAAATCTGACTTTTGGCAATTCAATCAAAAATGTTGCCAACTGGTTGCAAATGCTCCCCTGAAAGCTTTGGCGATGGAAACAGAAGGCTTTTTATCACAGGACAAGAAATCAGCCCTCAACAACTTAACCGGCAGAAAATATTTTTTTGAAAAAATCCCTAAGCCCCGGGGTCACAATTTCAGGAAAAATCCGACTTTTGGCAATTCACTCAAAAGTGGAGCCAAACACTTGCAAATGATCCTCTGAAAGCTTCGGCAGTTGAAACAAAGGGATTTTTATCACAGTACAAGAAATCAGCCCTCAACAACTTAAGCGGCGGAAAAAGATTTTTTTAAAAAAATCCCTAAGCCCCGGGGTCACAATTTCAGCAAAAATCTGACTTTTGGCAATTCACTCGAAAATGGTGCCAACTGGTTGCAAATGCTCCCCTGAAAGCTTCGGCAGTCAAAACAGACGGCTTTTTATCACAGGACAAGAAATCAGCCCTCAACAACTTAACCGGCGGAAAATATTTTTTTGAAAAAATCCCTAAGCCCCGTGGTCACAATTTCAGCAAAAATCTGACATTTGGCAATTCAATCAAAAATGTTGCCAACTGGTTGCAAATGCTCCCCTGAAAGCTTTGGCAGTCGAAAAAGAAGGCTTTTTATCACAGGACAAGAAATCAGCCCTCAGCAACTTAACCGGCGGAAAATATTTTTTTAAAAAAATCCATAAGCCCCGGGGTCACAATTTCAGGAAAAATCTGACTTTTGGCAATTCACTCTAAAATGGTGCCAAACACATGCAAATGCTCCCCTGAAAGCTTTGGCGAAGGAAACAGAAGGCTTTTTACCACAGGACAAGAAATCAGCCCTCAGCAACTTAACCGGCGGAAAATATTTTTTTGAAAAAATCCCTAAGCCCTGGGGTCACAATTTCAGGAAAAATCTGACTTTTGGCAATTCAGTCGAAAATGGTGCCAAACAATTGCAAATGCTCCCCTGAAAGCTTTGGCGATGGAAACAGAAGGCTTTTTATCACAGGACAAGAAATCAGCCCTCAACAACTTAACCGGCGGAAAATATATTTTTGAAAAAATCCCTAATCCCTGGGGTCACAATTTCAGGAAAAATCTGACTTTTGGCAATTCACTCGAAAATGGTGCCAAACAATTGCAAATGCTCCCCTGAAAGCTTTGGCGATGGAAACAGAAGGCTTTTTATCACACGACAAGAAATCAGCCCTCAACAACTTAACCGGCAGAAAATATTTTTTTGAAAAAATCCCTAAGCCCCGGGGTCACAATTTCAGGAAAAATCTGACTTTTGGCAATTCACTCAAAAATGGCGCCAAACACTTGCAAATGCTCCCCTAAAAGCTTTGGCGATGGAAACAGAAGGCTTTTTATCACAGGACAAGAAATCAGCCCTTAGCAACTTAACCGGCGGAAAATATTTTTTTGAAAAAATCCCTAAGCCCCGGGGTCACAATTTCAGCAAAAATCTGACTTTTGGCAATTCAATCAAAAATGTTGCCACCTGGTTGCAAATGCTCCCCTGAAAGCTTTGGCAGTCGAAACAGAAGGCTTTTTATCACAGGACAAGAAATCAGCCCTCAGCAACTTAACCGGCGGAAAATATTTTTTTGAAAAAATCCATAAGCCCCGGGGTCACAATTTCAGCAAAAATCTGACTTTTGGCAATTCACTCAAAAATGCTGCCAAACTGTTGTAAATGCTCCCCCTGAAAGCTTCGGCAGTTGAAACAAAGGGTTTTTATCACAGTACAAGAAATCAGCCCTCAACAACTTAACCGGCGGGAAAAGATGTTTTTCAGCAAAAATTTGACTTTTGGCAATTCACTGAAAGAGGGTGCCAACTGGTTGCAAATGCTCCCCTGAAAGCTTTGGCGATGAAAACTGAAGGCTTTTTATCACAGGACAAGAAATCAGCCCTCAGCAACTTAACCGGCGGAAAATATTTTTTTAAAAAAATCCATAAGCCCCGGGGTCACAATTTCAGGAAAAATCTGACTTTTGGCAATTCACTCAAAAATGGAGCCAAACACTTGCAAATGATCCCCTGAAAGCTTCGGCAGTTGAAACAAAGGGATTTTTATCACAGTACAAGAAATCAGCCCTCAACAACTTAAGCGGCGGAAAAAGATTTTTTTGAAAAAATCCCTAAGCCCCGGGGTCACAATTTCAGCAAAAATCTGACTTTTGGCAATTCACTCGAAAATGGTGCCAACTGGTTGCAAATGCTCCCCTGAAAGCTTCGGCAGTCAAAACAGACGGCTTTTTATCACAGGACAAGAAATCAGCCCTCAACAACTTAACCGGCGGAAAATATTTTTTTGAAAAAATCCCTAAGCCCCGGGGTCACAATTTCAGCAAAAATCTGACATTTGGCAATTCAATCAAAAATGTTGCCAACTGGTTGCAAATGCTCCCCTGAAAGCTTTGGCAGTCGAAAAAGAAGGCTTTTTATCACAGGACAAGAAATCAGCCCTCAGCAACTTAACCGGCGGAAAATATTTTTTTGAAAAAATCCCTAAGCCCCGGGGTCACAATTTCAGAAAAAATCTGACTTTTGGCAGTTCACTCAAAAATGGTGCCAACCGCTTGCAAATGCTCACCTGAAAGGTTTGGCACTCGAAACAGAAGGCTTTTTATCACAGGACAAGAAATCAGCCCTCAAAAACTTAACCGGCAGAAAATATTTTTTTGAAAAAATCCCTAAGCCCCGGGGTCACAATTTCAGAAAAAATCTGACTTTTGGCAGTTCACTCAAAAATGGTGCCAACCGCTTGCAAATGCTCACCTGAAAGGTTTGGCACTCGAAACAGAAGGCTTTTTATCACAGGACAAGAAATCAGCCCTCAAAAACTTAACCGGCAGAAAATATTTTTTTGAAAAAATCCCTAAGCCCCGGGGTCACAATTTCAGAAAAAATCTGACTTTTGGCAGTTCACTCAAAAATGGTGCCAACCGCTTGCAAATGCTCACCTGAAAGGTTTGGCACTCGAAACAGAAGGCTTTTTATCACAGGACAAGAAATCAGCCCTCAAAAACTTAACCGGCAGAAAATATTTTTTTGAAAAAATCCCTAAGCCCCGGGGTCACAATTTCAGAAAAAATCTGACTTTTGGCAGTTCAGTCAAAAATGGTGCCAACCGCTTGCAAATGCTCACCTGAAAGGTTTGGCAGTCGAAACAGAAGGCTTTTTATCACAGGACAAGAAATCAGCCCTCAAAAACTTAACCGGCAGAAAATATTTTTTTGAAAAAATCCCTAAGCCCCGGGGTCACAATTTCAGCAAAAATCTGACTTTTGGCAGTTCAGTCAAAAATGGTGCCAACCGCTTGCAAATGCTCACCTGAAAGGTTTGGCAGTCGAAACAGAAGGCTTTTTATCACAGGACAAGAAATCAGCCCTCAAAAACTTAACCGGCAGAAAATATTTTTTTGAAAAAATCCCTAAGCCCCGGGGTCACAATTTCAGCAAAAATCTGACTTTTGGCAGTTCACTCAAAAATGGTGCCAACCGCTTGCAAATGCTCACCTGAAAGGTTTGGCGATGGAAACAGAAGGCTTTTTATCACAGGACAAGAAATCAGCCCTCAAAAACTTAACCGGCAGAAAATATTTTTTTGAAAAAATCCCTAAGCCCCGGGGTCACAATTTCAGCAAAAATCTGACTTTTGGCAGTTCACTCAAAAATGGTGCCAACCGCTTGCAAATGCTCACCTGAAAGGTTTGGCACTCGAAACAGAAGGCTTTTTATCACAGGACAAGAAATCAGCCCTCAAAAACTTAACCGGCAGAAAATATTTTTTTGAAAAAATCCCTAAGCCCCGGGGTCACAATTTCAGCAAAAATCTGACTTTTGGCAGTTCACTCAAAAATGGTGCCAACCGCTTGCAAATGCTCACCTGAAAGGTTTGGCGATGGAAACAGAAGGCTTTTTATCACAGGACAAGAAATCAGCCCTCAAAAACTTAACCGGCAGAAAATATTTTTTTGAAAAAATCCCTAAGCCCCGGGGTCACAATTTCAGCAAAAATCTGACTTTTGGCAGTTCACTCAAAAATGGTGCCAACCGCTTGCAAATGCTCACCTGAAAGGTTTGGCACTCAAAACAGAAGGCTTTTTATCACAGGACAAGAAATCAGCCCTCAAAAACTTAACCGGCAGAAAATATTTTTTTGAAAAAATCCCTAAGCCCCGGGGTCACAATTTCAGCAAAAATCTGACTTTTGGCAGTTCACTCAAAAATGGTGCCAACCGCTTGCAAATGCTCACCTGAAAGCTTTGGCGATGGAAACAGAAGGCTTTTTATCACAGGACAAGAAATCAGCCCTCAAAAACTTAACCGGCAGAAAATATTTTTTTGAAAAAATCCCTAAGCCCCGGGGTCACAATTTCAGAAAAAATCTGACTTTTGGCAGTTCACTCAAAAATGGTGCCAACCGCTTGCAAATGCTCACCTGAAAGGTTTGGCGATGGAAACAGAAGGCTTTTTATCACAGGACAAGAAATCAGCCCTCAAAAACTTAACCGGCAGAAAATATTTTTTTGAAAAAATCCCTAAGCCCCGGGGTCACAATTTCAGAAAAAATCTGACTTTTGGCAGTTCACTCAAAAATGGTGCCAACCGCTTGCAAATGCTCACCTGAAAGGTTTGGCACTCGAAACAGAAGGCTTTTTATCACAGGACAAGAAATCAGCCCTCAAAAACTTAACCGGCAGAAAATATTTTTTTGAAAAAATCCCTAAGCCCCGGGGTCACAATTTCAGCAAAAATCTGACTTTTGGCAGTTCACTCAAAAATGGTGCCAACCGCTTGCAAATGCTCACCTGAAAGCTTTGGCGATGGAAACAGAAGGCTTTTTATCACAGGACAAGAAATCAGCCCTCAAAAACTTAACCGGCAGAAAATATTTTTTTGAAAAAATCCCTAAGCCCCGGGGTCACAATTTCAGCAAAAATCTGACTTTTGGCAGTTCACTCAAAAATGGTGCCAACCGCTTGCAAATGCTCACCTGAAAGCTTTGGCGATGGAAACAGAAGGCTTTTTATCACAGGACAAGAAATCAGCCCTCAAAAACTTAACCGGCAGAAAATATTTTTTTGAAAAAATCCCTAAGCCCCGGGGTCACAATTTCAGCAAAAATCTGACTTTTGGCAGTTCACTCAAAAATGGTGCCAACCGCTTGCAAATGCTCACCTGAAAGGTTTGGCACTCGAAACAGAAGGCTTTTTATCACAGGACAAGAAATCAGCCCTCAAAAACTTAACCGGCAGAATATATTTTTTTGAAAAAATCCCTAAGCCCCGGGGTCACAATTTCAGCAAAAATCTGACTTTTGGCAGTTCACTCAAAAATGGTGCCAACCGCTTGAAAATGCTCCCCTGAAAGGTTTGGCACTCGAAACAGAAGGCTTTTTATCACAGGACAAGAAATCAGCCCTCAAAAACTTAACCGGCAGAAAATATTTTTTTGAAAAAATCCCTAAGCCCCGGGGTCACAATTTCAGAAAAAATCTGACTTTTGGCAGTTCACTCAAAAATGGTGCCAACCGCTTGCAAATGCTCACCTGAAAGGTTTGGCAGTCGAAACAGAAGGCTTTTTATCACAGGACAAGAAATCAGCCCTCAAAAACTTAACCGGCAGAAAATATTTTTTTGAAAAAATCCCTAAGCCCCGGGGTCACAATTTCAGCAAAAATCTGACTTTTGGCAGTTCACTCAAAAGTGGTGCCAACCGCTTGCAAATGCTCACCTGAAAGCTTTGGCGATGGAAACAGAAGGCTTTTTATCACAGGACAAGAAATCAGCCCTCAAAAACTTAACCGGCAGAAAATATTTTTGTGAAAAAATCCCTAAGCCCCGGGGTCACAATTTCAGGAAAAATCTGACTTTTGGCAATTCACTCTAAAATGGTGCCAAACACATGCAAATGCTCCCCTGAAAGCTTTGGCGAAGGAAACAGAAGGCTTTTTACCACAGGACAAGAAATCAGCCCTCAGCAACTTAACCGGCGGAAAATATTTTTTTGAAAAAATCCCTAAGCCCTGGGGTCACAATTTCAGGAAAAATCTGACTTTTGGCAATTCAGTCGAAAATGGTGCCAAACAATTGCAAATGCTCCCCTGAAAGCTTTGGCGATGGAAACAGAAGGCTTTTTATCACAGGACAAGAAATCAGCCCTCAACAACTTAACCGGCGGAAAATATATTTTTGAAAAAATCCCTAATCCCTGGGGTCACAATTTCAGGAAAAATCTGACTTTTGGCAATTCACTCGAAAATGGTGCCAAACAATTGCAAATGCTCCCCTGAAAGCTTTGGCGATGGAAACAGAAGGCTTTTTATCACAGGACAAGAAATCAGCCCTCAACAACTTAACCGGCAGAAAATATTTTTTTGAAAAAATCCCTAAGCCCCGGGGTCACAATTTCAGGAAAAATCCGACTTTTGGCAATTCACTCAAAAGTGGAGCCAAACACTTGCAAATGATCCTCTGAAAGCTTCGGCAGTTGAAACAAAGGGATTTTTATCACAGTACAAGAAATCAGCCCTCAACAACTTAAGCGGCGGAAAAAGATTTTTTTAAAAAAATCCCTAAGCCCCGGGGTCACAATTTCAGCAAAAATCTGACTTTTGGCAATTCACTCGAAAATGGTGCCAACTGGTTGCAAATGCTCCCCTGAAAGCTTCGGCAGTCAAAACAGACGGCTTTTTATCACAGGACAAGAAATCAGCCCTCAACAACTTAACCGGCGGAAAATATTTTTTTGAAAAAATCCCTAAGCCCCGTGGTCACAATTTCAGCAAAAATCTGACATTTGGCAATTCAATCAAAAATGTTGCCAACTGGTTGCAAATGCTCCCCTGAAAGCTTTGGCAGTCGAAAAAGAAGGCTTTTTATCACAGGACAAGAAATCAGCCCTCAGCAACTTAACCGGCGGAAAATATTTTTTTAAAAAAATCCATAAGCCCCGGGGTCACAATTTCAGGAAAAATCTGACTTTTGGCAATTCACTCTAAAATGGTGCCAAACACATGCAAATGCTCCCCTGAAAGCTTTGGCGAAGGAAACAGAAGGCTTTTTACCACAGGACAAGAAATCAGCCCTCAGCAACTTAACCGGCGGAAAATATTTTTTTGAAAAAATCCCTAAGCCCTGGGGTCACAATTTCAGGAAAAATCTGACTTTTGGCAATTCAGTCGAAAATGGTGCCAAACAATTGCAAATGCTCCCCTGAAAGCTTTGGCGATGGAAACAGAAGGCTTTTTATCACAGGACAAGAAATCAGCCCTCAACAACTTAACCGGCGGAAAATATATTTTTGAAAAAATCCCTAATCCCTGGGGTCACAATTTCAGGAAAAATCTGACTTTTGGCAATTCACTCGAAAATGGTGCCAAACAATTGCAAATGCTCCCCTGAAAGCTTTGGCGATGGAAACAGAAGGCTTTTTATCACACGACAAGAAATCAGCCCTCAACAACTTAACCGGCAGAAAATATTTTTTTGAAAAAATCCCTAAGCCCCGGGGTCACAATTTCAGGAAAAATCTGACTTTTGGCAATTCACTCAAAAATGGCGCCAAACACTTGCAAATGCTCCCCTAAAAGCTTTGGCGATGGAAACAGAAGGCTTTTTATCACAGGACAAGAAATCAGCCCTTAGCAACTTAACCGGCGGAAAATATTTTTTTGAAAAAATCCCTAAGCCCCGGGGTCACAATTTCAGCAAAAATCTGACTTTTGGCAATTCAATCAAAAATGTTGCCACCTGGTTGCAAATGCTCCCCTGAAAGCTTTGGCAGTCGAAACAGAAGGCTTTTTATCACAGGACAAGAAATCAGCCCTCAGCAACTTAACCGGCGGAAAATATTTTTTTGAAAAAATCCATAAGCCCCGGGGTCACAATTTCAGCAAAAATCTGACTTTTGGCAATTCACTCAAAAATGCTGCCAAACTGTTGTAAATGCTCCCCCTGAAAGCTTCGGCAGTTGAAACAAAGGGTTTTTATCACAGTACAAGAAATCAGCCCTCAACAACTTAACCGGCGGGAAAAGATGTTTTTCAGCAAAAATTTGACTTTTGGCAATTCACTGAAAGAGGGTGCCAACTGGTTGCAAATGCTCCCCTGAAAGCTTTGGCGATGAAAACTGAAGGCTTTTTATCACAGGACAAGAAATCAGCCCTCAGCAACTTAACCGGCGGAAAATATTTTTTTAAAAAAATCCATAAGCCCCGGGGTCACAATTTCAGGAAAAATCTGACTTTTGGCAATTCACTCAAAAATGGAGCCAAACACTTGCAAATGATCCCCTGAAAGCTTCGGCAGTTGAAACAAAGGGATTTTTATCACAGTACAAGAAATCAGCCCTCAACAACTTAAGCGGCGGAAAAAGATTTTTTTGAAAAAATCCCTAAGCCCCGGGGTCACAATTTCAGCAAAAATCTGACTTTTGGCAATTCACTCGAAAATGGTGCCAACTGGTTGCAAATGCTCCCCTGAAAGCTTCGGCAGTCAAAACAGACGGCTTTTTATCACAGGACAAGAAATCAGCCCTCAACAACTTAACCGGCGGAAAATATTTTTTTGAAAAAATCCCTAAGCCCCGGGGTCACAATTTCAGCAAAAATCTGACATTTGGCAATTCAATCAAAAATGTTGCCAACTGGTTGCAAATGCTCCCCTGAAAGCTTTGGCAGTCGAAAAAGAAGGCTTTTTATCACAGGACAAGAAATCAGCCCTCAGCAACTTAACCGGCGGAAAATATTTTTTTGAAAAAATCCCTAAGCCCCGGGGTCACAATTTCAGAAAAAATCTGACTTTTGGCAGTTCACTCAAAAATGGTGCCAACCGCTTGCAAATGCTCACCCGAAAGGTTTGGCACTCGAAACAGAAGGCTTTTTATCACAGGACAAGAAATCAGCCCTCAAAAACTTAACCGGCAGAAAATATTTTTTTGAAAAAATCCCTAAGCCCCGGGGTCACAATTTCAGAAAAAATCTGACTTTTGGCAGTTCACTCAAAAATGGTGCCAACCGCTTGCAAATGCTCACCTGAAAGGTTTGGCACTCGAAACAGAAGGCTTTTTATCACAGGACAAGAAATCAGCCCTCAAAAACTTAACCGGCAGAAAATATTTTTTTGAAAAAATCCCTAAGCCCCGGGGTCACAATTTCAGAAAAAATCTGACTTTTGGCAGTTCACTCAAAAATGGTGCCAACCGCTTGCAAATGCTCACCTGAAAGGTTTGGCACTCGAAACAGAAGGCTTTTTATCACAGGACAAGAAATCAGCCCTCAAAAACTTAACCGGCAGAAAATATTTTTTTGAAAAAATCCCTAAGCCCCGGGGTCACAATTTCAGAAAAAATCTGACTTTTGGCAGTTCAGTCAAAAATGGTGCCAACCGCTTGCAAATGCTCACCTGAAAGGTTTGGCAGTCGAAACAGAAGGCTTTTTATCACAGGACAAGAAATCAGCCCTCAAAAACTTAACCGGCAGAAAATATTTTTTTGAAAAAATCCCTAAGCCCCGGGGTCACAATTTCAGCAAAAATCTGACTTTTGGCAGTTCACTCAAAAATGGTGCCAACCGCTTGCAAATGCTCACCTGAAAGGTTTGGCGATGGAAACAGAAGGCTTTTTATCACAGGACAAGAAATCAGCCCTCAAAAACTTAACCGGCAGAAAATATTTTTGTGAAAAAATCCCTAAGCCCCGGGGTCACAATTTCAGCAAAAATCTGACTTTTGGCAGTTCACTCAAAAATGGTGCCAACCGCTTGCAAATGCTCACCTGAAAGGTTTGGCACTCGAAACAGAAGGCTTTTTATCACAGGACAAGAAATCAGCCCTCAAAAACTTAACCGGCAGAAAATATTTTTTTGAAAAAATCCCTAAGCCCCGGGGTCACAATTTCAGCAAAAATCTGACTTTTGGCAGTTCACTCAAAAATGGTGCCAACCGCTTGCAAATGCTCACCTGAAAGGTTTGGCGATGGAAACAGAAGGCTTTTTATCACAGGACAAGAAATCAGCCCTCAAAAACTTAACCGGCAGAAAATATTTTTTTGAAAAAATCCCTAAGCCCCGGGGTCACAATTTCAGCAAAAATCTGACTTTTGGCAGTTCACTCAAAAATGGTGCCAACCGCTTGCAAATGCTCACCTGAAAGGTTTGGCACTCAAAACAGAAGGCTTTTTATCACAGGACAAGAAATCAGCCCTCAAAAACTTAACCGGCAGAAAATATTTTTTTGAAAAAATCCCTAAGCCCCGGGGTCACAATTTCAGCAAAAATCTGACTTTTGGCAGTTCACTCAAAAATGGTGCCAACCGCTTGCAAATGCTCACCTGAAAGCTTTGGCGATGGAAACAGAAGGCTTTTTATCACAGGACAAGAAATCAGCCCTCAAAAACTTAACCGGCAGAAAATATTTTTTTGAAAAAATCCCTAAGCCCCGGGGTCACAATTTCAGAAAAAATCTGACTTTTGGCAGTTCACTCAAAAATGGTGCCAACCGCTTGCAAATGCTCACCTGAAAGGTTTGGCGATGGAAACAGAAGGCTTTTTATCACAGGACAAGAAATCAGCCCTCAAAAACTTAACCGGCAGAAAATATTTTTTTGAAAAAATCCCTAAGCCCCGGGGTCACAATTTCAGAAAAAATCTGACTTTTGGCAGTTCACTCAAAAATGGTGCCAACCGCTTGCAAATGCTCACCTGAAAGGTTTGGCACTCGAAACAGAAGGCTTTTTATCACAGGACAAGAAATCAGCCCTCAAAAACTTAACCGGCAGAAAATATTTTTTTGAAAAAATCCCTAAGCCCCGGGGTCACAATTTCAGCAAAAATCTGACTTTTGGCAGTTCACTCAAAAATGGTGCCAACCGCTTGCAAATGCTCACCTGAAAGCTTTGGCGATGGAAACAGAAGGCTTTTTATCACAGGACAAGAAATCAGCCCTCAAAAACTTAACCGGCAGAAAATATTTTTTTGAAAAAATCCCTAAGCCCCGGGGTCACAATTTCAGCAAAAATCTGACTTTTGGCAGTTCACTCAAAAATGGTGCCAACCGCTTGCAAATGCTCACCTGAAAGCTTTGGCGATGGAAACAGAAGGCTTTTTATCACAGGACAAGAAATCAGCCCTCAAAAACTTAACCGGCAGAAAATATTTTTTTGAAAAAATCCCTAAGCCCCGGGGTCACAATTTCAGCAAAAATCTGACTTTTGGCAGTTCACTCAAAAATGGTGCCAACCGCTTGCAAATGCTCACCTGAAAGGTTTGGCACTCGAAACAGAAGGCTTTTTATCACAGGACAAGAAATCAGCCCTCAAAAACTTAACCGGCAGAATATATTTTTTTGAAAAAATCCCTAAGCCCCGGGGTCACAATTTCAGCAAAAATCTGACTTTTGGCAGTTCACTCAAAAATGGTGCCAACCGCTTGAAAATGCTCCCCTGAAAGGTTTGGCACTCGAAACAGAAGGCTTTTTATCACAGGACAAGAAATCAGCCCTCAAAAACTTAACCGGCAGAAAATATTTTTTTGAAAAAATCCCTAAGCCCCGGGGTCACAATTTCAGAAAAAATCTGACTTTTGGCAGTTCACTCAAAAATGGTGCCAACCGCTTGCAAATGCTCACCTGAAAGGTTTGGCAGTCGAAACAGAAGGCTTTTTATCACAGGACAAGAAACCAGCCCTCAAAAACTTAACCGGCAGAAAATATTTTTTTGAAAAAATCCCTAAGCCCCGGGGTCACAATTTCAGCAAAAATCTGACTTTTGGCAGTTCACTCAAAAATGGTGCCAACCGCTTGCAAATGCTCACCTGAAAGCTTTGGCACTCGAAACAGAAGGCTTTTTATCACAGGACAAGAAATCAGCCCTCAAAAACTTAACCGGCAGAAAATATTTTTTTGAAAAAATCCCTAAGCCCCGGGGTCACAATTTCAGAAAAAATCTGACTTTTGGCAGTTCACTCAAAAGTGGTGCCAACCGCTTGCAAATGCTCACCTGAAAGCTTTGGCGATGGAAACAGAAGGCTTTTTATCACAGGACAAGAAATCAGCCCTCAAAAACTTAACCGGCAGAAAATATTTTTGTGAAAAAATCCCTAAGCCCCGGGGTCACAATTTCAGGAAAAATCTGACTTTTGGCAATTCACTCTAAAATGGTGCCAAACACATGCAAATGCTCCCCTGAAAGCTTTGGCGAAGGAAACAGAAGGCTTTTTACCACAGGACAAGAAATCAGCCCTCAGCAACTTAACCGGCGGAAAATATTTTTTTGAAAAAATCCCTAAGCCCTGGGGTCACAATTTCAGGAAAAATCTGACTTTTGGCAATTCAGTCGAAAATGGTGCCAAACAATTGCAAATGCTCCCCTGAAAGCTTTGGCGATGGAAACAGAAGGCTTTTTATCACAGGACAAGAAATCAGCCCTCAACAACTTAACCGGCGGAAAATATATTTTTGAAAAAATCCCTAATCCCTGGGGTCACAATTTCAGGAAAAATCTGACTTTTGGCAATTCACTCGAAAATGGTGCCAAACAATTGCAAATGCTCCCCTGAAAGCTTTGGCGATGGAAACAGAAGGCTTTTTATCACACGACAAGAAATCAGCCCTCAACAACTTAACCGGCAGAAAATATTTTTTTGAAAAAATCCCTAAGCCCCGGGTTCACAATTTCAGGAAAAATCTGACTTTTGGCAATTCACTCAAAAATGGCGCCAAACACTTGAAAATGCTCCCCTAAAAGCTTTGGCGATGGAAACAGAAGGCTTTTTATCACAGGAGAAGAAATCAGCCCTTAGCAACTTAACCGGCGGAAAATATTTTTTTGAAAAAATCCCTAAGCCCCGGGGTCACAATTTCAGCAAAAATCTGACTTTTGGCAATTCAATCAAAAATGTTGCCACCTGGTTGCAAATGCTCCCCTGAAAGCTTTGGCAGTCGAAACAGAAGGCTTTTTATCACAGGACAAGAAATCAGCCCTCAGCAACTTAACCGGCGGAAAATATTTTTTTGAAAAAATCCATAAGCCCCGGGGTCACAATTTCAGCAAAAATCTGACTTTTGGCAATTCACTCAAAAATGCTGCCAAACGGTTGTAAATGCTCCCCCTGAAAGCTTCGGCAGTTGAAACAAAGGGTTTTTATCACAGTACAAGAAATCAGCCCTCAACAACTTAACCGGCGGGAAAAGATGTTTTTCAGCAAAAATTTGACTTTTGGCAATTCACTGAAAGAGGGTGCCAACTGGTTGCAAATGCTCCCCTGAAAGCTTTGGCGATGAAAACTGAAGGCTTTTTATCACAGGACAAGAAATCAGCCCTCAACAACTTAACCGGCAGAAAATATTTTTTTCAAAAAAGCCCTAAGCCCCGGGGTCACAATTTCAGGAAAAATCTGACTTTGGGCAATTCACTCAAAAATGGTGCCAAACACTTGCAAATGCTCCCCTGAAAGCTTCGGCAGTCAAAACAGACGGCTTTTTATCACAGTACAAAAAATCAGCCCTCAACAACTTATCCGGCGGAAAATATTTTTTTGAAAAAATCCCTAAGCCCCGGGGTCACAATTTCAGCAAAAATCTGACTTTTGGCAATTCAATCAAAAATGTTGCCAACTGGTTGCAAATGCTCCCCTGAAAGCTTTGGCGGTGGAAATAGAAGGCTTTTTATCACAGGAGAAGAAATCAGCCCTCAACAACTTAACCGGCGGAAAATATTTTTTTGAAAAAATCCCTAAGCCCTGGGGTCACAATTTCAGGAAAAATCTGACTTTTGGCAATTCACTCGAAAATGGTGCCAAACAATTGCAAATGCTCCCCTGAAAGCTTTGGCGATGAAAACAGAAGGCTTTTTATCACAGTACAAGAAATCAGCCCTCAACAACTTAACCGGCAGAAAATATTTTTTTGAAAAAATCCCTAAGCCCCGGGGTCACAATTTCAGGAAAAATCTGACTTTGGGCAATTCACTCAAAAATGGTGCCGAACACCTGCAAATGCTCCCCTGAAAGCTTCGGCAGTCAAAACAGACGGCTTTTTATCACAGTACAAAAAATCAGCCCTCAACAACTTATCCGGCGGAAAATATTTTTTTGAAAAAATCCCTAAGCCCCGGGGTCACAATTTCAGCAAAAATCTGACTTTTGGCAATTCAATCAAAAATGTTGCCAACTGGTTGCAAATGCTCCCCTGAAAGCTTTGGCAGTCGAAACAGAAGGCTTTTTATCACAGGACAAGAAATCAGCCCTCAGCAACTTAACCGGCGGAAAATATTTTTTTAAAAAAATCCATAAGCCCCGGGGTCACAATTTCAGGAAAAATCTGACTTTTGGCAATTCACTCAAAAATGGTGCCAAACGGTTGCAAATGCTCCCCTGAAAGCTTCGGCGATGGAAACAGAAGGCTTTTTATCACAGGACAAGAAATCAGCCCTCAACAACTTAACCGGCGGAAAATATTTTTTTGAAAAAATCCCTAAGCCCCGGGGTCACAATTTCAGGAAAAATCTGACTTTTGGCAATTCACTCAAAAATGCTGCCAAACGGTTGTAAATGCTCCCCTGAAAGCTTCGGCAGTTGAAACAAAGGGATTTTTATCACAGTACAAGAAATCAGCCCTCAACAACTTAAGCGGCGGAAAAAGATTTTTTTGAAAAAATCCCTAAGCCCCGGGGTCACAATTTCAGCAAAAATCTGACTTTTGGCAATTCACTCGAAAATGGTGCCAACTGGTTGCAAATGCTCCCCTGAAAGCTTCGGCAGTCAAAACAGACGGCTTTTTATCACAGTACAAAAAATCAGCCCTCAACAACTTAACCGGCGGAAAATATTTTTTTGAAAAAATCCCTAAGCCCCGGGGTCACAATTTCAGCAAAAATCTGACTTTTGGCAATTCAATCAAAAATGTTGCCAACTGGTTGCAAATGCTCCCCTGAAAGCTTTGGCAGTCGAAACAGAAGGCTTTTTATCACAGGACAAGAAATCAGCCCTCAGCAACTTAACCGGCGGAAAATATTTTTTTTAAAAAATCCATAAGCCCCGGGGTCACAATTTCAGGAAAAATCTGACTTTTGGCAATTCAATCAAAAATGTTGCCAACTGGTTGCAAATGCTCCCCTGAAAGCTTTGGCGATGGAAACAAAAGGCTTTTTATCACAGGACAAGAAATCAGCCCTCAACAACTTAACCGGCGGAAAATATTTTTTTGAAAAAATCCCTAAGCCCCGGGGTCACAATTTCAGGAAAAATCTGACTTTTGGCAATTCACTCAAAAATGGAGCCAAACACTTGCAAATGATCCCCTGAAAGCTTCGGCAGTTGAAACAAAGGGATTTTTATCACAGTACAAGAAATCAGCCCTCAACAACTTAAGCGGCGGAAAAAGATTTTTTTAAAAAAATCCCTAAGCCCCGGGGTCACAATTTCAGCAAAAATCTGACTTTTGGCAATTCACTCGAAAATGGTGCCAACTGGTTGCAAATGCTCCCCTGAAAGCTTCGGCAGTCAAAACAGACGGCTTTTTATCACAGGACAAGAAATCAGCCCTCAACAACTTAACCGGCGGAAAATATTTTTTTGAAAAAATCCCTAAGCCCCGGGGTCACAATTTCAGCAAAAATCTGACATTTGGCAATTCAATCAAAAATGTTGCCAACTGGTTGCAAATGCTCCCCTGAAAGCTTTGGCAGTCGAAAAAGAAGGCTTTTTATCACAGGAAAAGAAATCAGCCCTCAGCAACTTAACCGGCGGAAAATATTTTTTTAAAAAAATCCATAAGCCCCGGGGTCACAATTTCAGGAAAAATCTGACTTTTGGCAATTCACTCTAAAATGGTGCCAAACACATGCAAATGCTCCCCTGAAAGCTTTGGCGAAGGAAACAGAAGGCTTTTTACCACAGGACAAGAAATCAGCCCTCAGCAACTTAACCGGCGGAAAATATTTTTTTGAAAAAATCCCTAAGCCCTGGGGTCACAATTTCAGGAAAAATCTGACTTTTGGCAATTCAGTCGAAAATGGTGCCAAACAATTGCAAATGCTCCCCTGAAAGCTTTGGCGATGGAAACAGAAGGCTTTTTATCACAGGACAAGAAATCAGCCCTCAACAACTTAACCGGCGGAAAATATATTTTTGAAAAAATCCCTAATCCCTGGGGTCACAATTTCAGGAAAAATCTGACTTTTGGCAATTCACTCGAAAATGGTGCCAAACAATTGCAAATGCTCCCCTGAAAGCTTTGGCGATGGAAACAGAAGGCTTTTTATCACAGGACAAGAAATCAGCCCTCAACAACTTAACCGGCAGAAAATATTTTTTTGAAAAAATCCCTAAGCCCCGGGGTCACAATTTCAGGAAAAATCTGACTTTTGGCAATTCACTCAAAAATGGCGCCAAACACTTGCAAATGCTCCCCTAAAAGCTTTGGCGATGGAAACAGAAGGCTTTTTATCACAGGACAAGAAATCAGCCCTTAGCAACTTAACCGGCGGAAAATATTTTTTTGAAAAAATCCCTAAGCCCCGGGGTCACAATTTCAGCAAAAATCTGACTTTTGGCAATTCAATCAAAAATGTTGCCACCTGGTTGCAAATGCTCCCCTGAAAGCTTTGGCAGTCGAAACAGAAGGCTTTTTATCACAGGACAAGAAATCAGCCCTCAGCAACTTAACCGGCGGAAAATATTTTTTTGAAAAAATCCATAAGCCCCGGGGTCACAATTTCAGCAAAAATCTGACTTTTGGCAATTCACTCAAAAATGCTGCCAAACGGTTGTAAATGCTCCCCCTGAAAGCTTCGGCAGTTGAAACAAAGGGTTTTTATCACAGTACAAGAAATCAGCCCTCAACAACTTAACCGGCGGGAAAAGATGTTTTTCAGCAAAAATTTGACTTTTGGCAATTCACTGAAAGAGGGTGCCAACTGGTTGCAAATGCTCCCCTGAAAGCTTTGGCGATGAAAACTGAAGGCTTTTTATCACAGGACAAGAAATCAGCCCTCAACAACTTAACCGGCAGAAAATATTTTTTTCAAAAAACCCCTAAGCCCCGGGGTCACAATTTCAGGAAAAATCTGACTTTGGGCAATTCACTCAAAAATGGTGCCAAACACTTGCAAATGCTCCCCTGAAAGCTTCGGCAGTCAAAACAGAAGGCTTTTTATCACAGTACAAAAAATCAGCCCTCAACAACTTATCCGGCGGAAAATATTTTTTTGAAAAAATCCCTAAGCCCCGGGGTCACAATTTCAGCAAAAATCTGACTTTTGGCAATTCAATCAAAAATGTTGCCAACTGGTTGCAAATGCTCCCCTGAAAGCTTTGGCGGTGGAAATAGAAGGCTTTTTATCACAGGACAAGAAATCAGCCCTCAACAACTTAACCGGCGGAAAATATTTTTTTGAAAAAATCCCTAAGCCCTGGGGTCACAATTTCAGGAAAAATCTGACTTTTGGCAATTCACTCGAAAATGGTGCCAACCAATTGCAAATGCTCCCCTGAAAGCTTTGGCGATGAAAACAGAAGGCTTTTTATCACAGTACAAGAAATCAGCCCTCAACAACTTAACCGGCAGAAAATATTTTTTTGAAAAAATCCCTAAGCCCCAGGGTCACAATTTCAGGAAAAATCTGACTTTGGGCAATTCACTCAAAAATGGTGCCGAACACCTGCAAATGCTCCCCTGAAAGCTTCGGCAGTCAAAACAGACGGCTTTTTATCTCAGTACAAAAAATCAGCCCTCAACAACTTATCCGGCGGAAAATATTTTTTTGAAAAAATCCCTAAGCCCCGGGGTCACAATTTCAGCAAAAATCTGACTTTTGGCAATTCAATCAAAAATGTTGCCTACTGGTTGCAAATGCTCCCCTGAAAGCTTTGGCAGTCGAAACAGAAGGCTTTTTATCACAGGACAAGAAATCAGCCCTCAGCAACTTAACCGGCGGAAAATATTTTTTTAAAAAAATCCATAAGCCCCGGGGTCACAATTTCAGGAAAAATCTGACTTTTGGCAATTCACTCAAAAATGGTGCCAAACGGTTGCAAATGCTCCCCTGAAAGCTTCGGCGATGGAAACAGAAGGCTTTTTATCACAGGACAAGAAATCAGCCCTCAACAACTTAACCGGCGGAAAATATTTTTTTGAAAAAATCCCTAAGCCCCGGGGTCACAATTTCAGGAAAAATCTGACTTTTGGCAATTCACTCAAAAATGCTGCCAAACGGTTGTAAATGCTCCCCTGAAAGCTTCGGCAGTTGAAACAAAGGGATTTTTATCACAGTACAAGAAATCAGCCCTCAACAACTTAAGCGGTGGAAAAAGATTTTTTTGAAAAAATCCCAAAGCCCCGGGGTCACAATTTCAGCAAAAATCTGACTTTTGGCAATTCACTCGAAAATGGTGCCAACTGTTTGCAAATGCTCCCCTGAAAGCTTCGGCAGTCAAAACAGACGGCTTTTTATCACAGTACAAAAAATCAGCCCTCAACAACTTAACCGGCGGAAAATATTTTTTTGAAAAAATCCCTAAGCCCCGGGGTCACAATTTCAGCAAAAATCTGACTTTTGGCAATTCAATCAAAAATGTTGCCAACTGGTTGCAAATGCTCCCCTGAAAGCTTTGGCAGTCGAAACAGAAGGCTTTTTATCACAGGACAAGAAATCAGCCCTCAGCAACTTAACCGGCGGAAAATATTTTTTTAAAAAAATCCATAAGCCCCGGGGTCACAATTTCAGGAAAAATCTGACTTTTGGCAATTCAATCAAAAATGTTGCCAACTGGTTGCAAATGCTCCCCTGAAAGCTTTGGCGATGGAAACAGAAGGCTTTTTATCACAGGACAAGAAATCAGCCCTCAACAACTTAACCGGCGGAAAATATTTTTTTGAAAAAATCCCTAAGCCCCGGGGTCACAATTTCAGGAAAAATCTGACTTTTGGCAATTCACTCAAAAATGGAGCCAAACACTTGCAAATGATCCCCTGAAAGCTTCGGCAGTTGAAACAAAGGGATTTTTATCACAGTACAAGAAATCAGCCCTCAACAACTTAAGCGGCGGAAAAAGATTTTTTTAAAAAAATCCCTAAGCCCCGGGGTCACAATTTCAGCAAAAATCTGACTTTTGGCAATTCACTCGAAAATGGTGCCAACTGGTTGCAAATGCTCCCCTGAAAGCTTCGGCAGTCAAAACAGACGGCTTTTTATCACAGGACAAGAAATCAGCCCTCAACAACTTAACCGGCGGAAAATATTTTTTTGAAAAAATCCCTAAGCCCCGGGGTCACAATTTCAGCAAAAATCTGACATTTGGCAATTCAATCAAAAATGTTGCCAACTGGTTGCAAATGCTCCCCTGAAAGCTTTGGCAGTCGAAACAGAAGGCTTTTTATCACAGGACAAGAAATCAGCCCTCAGCAACTTAACCGGCGGAAAATATTTTTTTAAAAAAATCCATAAGCCCCGGGGTCACAATTTCAGGAAAAATCTGACTTTTGGCAATTCACTCTAAAATGGTGCCAAACACATGCAAATGCTCCCCTGAAAGCTTTGGCGAAGGAAACAGAAGGCTTTTTACCACAGGACAAGAAATCAGCCCTCAGCAACTTAACCGGCGGAAAATATTTTTTTGAAAAAATCCCTAATCCCTGGGGTCACAATTTCAGGAAAAATCTGACTTTTGGCAATTCACTCGAAAATGGTGCCAAACAATTGCAAATGCTCCCCTGAAAGCTTTGGCGATTTAAACAGAAGGCTTTTTATCACACGACAAGAAATCAGCCCTCAACAACTTAACCGGCAGAAAATATTTTTTTGAAAAAATCCCTAAGCCCCGGGGTCACAATTTCAGGAAAAATCTGACTTTTGGCAATTCACTCAAAAATGGCGCCAAACACTTGCAAATGCTCCCCTAAAAGCTTTGGCGATGGAAACAGAAGGCTTTTTATCACAGGAAGAGAAATCAGCCCTTAGCAACTTAACCGGCGGAAAATATTTTTTTGAAAAAATCCCTAAGCCCCGGGGTCACAATTTCAGCAAAAATCTGACTTTTGGCAATTCAATCAAAAATGTTGCCACCTGGTTGCAAATGCTCCCCTGAAAGCTTTGGCAGTCGAAACAGAAGGCTTTTTATCACAGGACAAGAAATCAGCCCTCAGCAACTTAACCGGCGGAAAATATTTTTTTGAAAAAATCCATAAGCCCCGGGGTCACAATTTCAGCAAAAATCTGACTTTTGGCAATTCACTGAAAAATGCTGCCAAACGGTTGTAAATGCTCCCCCTGAAAGCTTCGGCAGTTGAAACAAAGGGTTTTTATCACAGTAAAAGAAATCAGCCCTCAACAACTTAACCGGCGGGAAAAGATGTTTTTCAGCAAAAATTTGACTTTTGGCAATTCACTGAAAGAGGGTGCCAACCGGTTGCAAATGCTCCCCTGAAAGCTTTGGCGATGAAAACTGAAGGCTTTTTATCACAGGATAAGAAATCAGCCCTCAACAACTTAACCGGCAGAAAATATTTTTTTCAAAAAACCCCTAAGCCCCGGGGTCACAATTTCAGGAAAAATCTGACTTTGGGCAATTCACTCAAAAATGGTGCCAAACACTTGCAAATGCTCCCCTGAAAGCTTCGGCAGTCAAAACAGACGGCTTTTTATCACAGTACAAAAAATCAGCCCTCAACAACTTATCCGGCGGAAAATATTTTTTTGAAAAAATCCCTAAGCCCCGGGGTCACAATTTCAGCAAAAATCTGACTTTTGGCAATTCAATCAAAAATGTTGCCAACTGGTTGCAAATGCTCCCCTGAAAGCTTTGGCGGTGGAAATAGAAGGCTTTTTATCACAGGACAAGAAATCAGCCCTCAACAACTTAACCGGCGGAAAATATTTTTTTGAAAAAATCCCTAAGCCCTGGGGTCACAATTTCAGGAAAAATCTGACTTTTGGCAATTCACTCGAAAATGGTGCCAAACAATTGCAAATGCTCCCCTGAAAGCTTTGGCGATGAAAACAGAAGGCTTTTTATCACAGTACAAGAAATCAGCCCTCAACAACTTAACCGGCAGAAAATATTTTTTTGAAAAAATCCCTAAGCCCCGGGGTCACAATTTCAGGAAAAATCTGACTTTGGGCAATTCACTCAAAAATGGTGCCGAACACCTGCAAATGCTCCCCTGAAAGCTTCGGCAGTCAAAACAGACGGCTTTTTATCACAGTACAAAAAATCAGCCCTCAACAACTTATCCGGCGGAAAATATTTTTTTGAAAAAATCCCTAAGCCCCGGGGTCACAATTTCAGCAAAAATCTGACTTTTGGCAATTCAATCAAAAATGTTGCCAACTGGTTGCAAATGCTCCCCTGAAAGCTTTGGCAGTCGAAACAGAAGGCTTTTTATCACAGGACAAGAAATCAGCCCTCAGCAACTTAACCGGCGGAAAATATTTTTTTAAAAAAATCCATAAGCCCCGGGGTCACAATTTCAGGAAAAATCTGACTTTTGGCAATTCACTCAAAAATGGTGCCAAACGGTTGCAAATGCTCCCCTGAATGCTTCGGCAGTCAAAACAGAAGGCGTTTTATCACAGGACAAGAAATCCACCCTCAACAACTTAAGCGGCGGAAAAAGATTTTTTTCAGCAAAAATCTGACTTTTGGCAATTCACTGAAAAATGGTGCCAAACACTTGCAAATGCTCCCCTGAAAGCTTTGGGGATGGAAACAGAAGGCTTTTTATCACAGGACAAGAAATCAGCCCTCAACAACTTAACCGGCGGAAAATATTTTTTTGAAAAAATCCCTAAGCCCCGGGGTCACAATTTCAGCAAAAATCGGACTTTTGGCAATTCACTCGAAAATGGTGCCAACTGGTTGCAAATGCTCCCCTGAAAGCTTTGGCAGTCAAAACAGACGGCTTTTTATCACAGTACAAAAAATCAGCCCTCAACAACTTAACCGGCGGAAAATATTTTTTTGAAAAAATCCCTAAGCCCCGGGGTCACAATTTCAGCAAAAATCTGACTTTTGGCAATTCAATCAAAAATGTTGCCAACTGGTTGCAAATGCTCCCCTGAAAGCTTTGGCAGTCGAAACAGAAGGCTTTTTATCACAGGACAAGAAATCAGCCCTCAGCAACTTAACCGGCGGAAAATATTTTTTTTAAAAAATCCCTAAGCCCTGGGGTCACAATTTCAGGAAAAATCTGACTTTTGGCAATTCACTCGAAAATGGTGCCAAACAATTGCAAATGCTCCCCTGAAAGCTTTGGCGATGGAAACAGAAGGCTTTTTATCACAGGACAAGAAATCAGCCCTCAACAACTTAACCGGCAGAAAATATTTTTTTGAAAAAATCCCTAAGCCCCGGGGTCACAATTTCAGCAAAAATCTGACTTTTGGCAATTCACTCGAAAATGGTGCCAACTGGTTGCAAATGCTCCCCTGAAAGCTTCGGCAGTCAAAACAGACGGCTTTTTATCACAGTACAAGAAATCAGCCCTCAGCAACTTAACCGGCGGAAAATATTTTTTTTTAAAAAATCCATAAGCCCCGGGGTCACAATTTCAGGAAAAATCTGACTTTTGGCAATTCACGAAAAAATGGTGCCAAACACATGCAAATGCTCCCCTGAAAGCTTTGGCGATGGAAACAGAAGGCTTTTTACCACAGGACAAGAAATCAGCCCTCAGCAACTTAACCGGCGGAAAATATTTTTATGAAAAAATCCCTAAGCCCTGGGGTCACAATTTCAGGAAAAATCTGACTTTTGGCAATTCACTCGAAAATGGTGCCAAACAATTGCAAATGCTCCCCTGAAAGCTTTGGCGATGGAAACAGAAGGCTTTTTATCACAGGACAAGAAATCAGCCCTCAACAACTTAACCGGCAGAAAATATTTTTTTGAAAAAATCCAGAAGCCCCGGGGTCACAATATCAGCAAAAATCTGACTTTTGGCAATTCACTCAAAAATGCTGCCAAACGGTTGCACAAATGCTCCCCTGAAAGCTTCGGCAGTTGAAACAAATGGATTTTTATCACAGTACAAGAAATCAGCCCTCAACAACTTAACCGGCGGAAAATATTTTTTTGAAAAAATCCCTAAGCCCCGGGGTCACAATTTCAGTAAAAATCTGACTTTTGGCAATTCAATCAAAAATGTTGCCTACTGGTTGCAAATGCTCCCCTGAAAGCTTTGGCGATGGAAACAGAAGGCTTTTTATCACAGGACAAGAAATCAGCCCTCAACAACTTAACCGGCGGAAAATATTTTTTTGAAAAAATCCCTAAGCCCCGGGGTCACAATTTCAGCAAAAATCTGACTTTTGGCAATTCAATAAAAAATGCTGCCAAACGGTTGAAAATGCTCCCCTGAAAGCTTCGGCAGTTGAAACAAAGGGATTTTTATCACAGTACAAGAAATCAGCCCTCAACAACTTAAGCGGCGGAAAAAGATTTTTTTTGAAAAAATCCCTAAGCCCCGGGGTCACAATTTCAGCAAAAATCTGACTTTTGGCAATTCACTCAAAAATGGTGCCAAACGGTTGCAAATTCTCCCCTGAAAGCTTCGGCAGTTGAAAAAAAGGGATTTTTATCACAGGACAAGAAATCAGCCCTCAACAACTTAAGCGGCGGAAAAAGATTTTTTTCAGCAAAAATCTGACTTTTGGCAATTCACTGAAAAATGGTGCCAAACACTTGCAAATGCTCCCCTGAAAGCTTTGGGGATGGAAACAGAAGGCTTTTTATCACAGGACAAGAAATCAGCCCTCAACAACTTAACCGGCGGAAAATATTTTTTTGAAAAAATCCCTAAGCCCCGGGGTCACAATTTCAGCAAAAATCTGACTTTTGGCAATTCACTCGAAAATGGTGCCAACTGGTTGCAAATGCTCCCCTGAAAGCTTCAGCAGTCAAAACAGACGGCTTTTTATCACAGTACAAAAAATCAGCCCTCAACAACTTAACCGGCGGAAAATATTTTTTTGAAAAAATCCCTAAGCCCCGGGGTCACAATTTCAGCAAAAATCTGACTTTTGGCAATTCAGTCAAAAATGTTGCCAACTGGTTGCAAATGCTCCCCTGAAAGCTTTGGCAGTCGAAACAGAAGGCTTTTTATCACAGGACAAGAAATCAGCCCTCAGCAACTTAAGCGGCGGAAAATATTTTTTTAAAAAAATCCATATGCCCCGGGGTCACAATTTCAGGAAAAATCTGACTTTTGGCATTTCACTCAAAAATGGTGTCAAACACATGCAAATGCTCCCCTAAAAGCTTTGGCGATGGAAACAGAAGGCTTTTTACCACACGACAAGAAATCAGCCCTCAGCAACTTAACCGGCGGAAAATATTATTTTGAAAAAATCCCTAAGCCCTGGGGTCACAATTTCAGGAAAAATCTGACTTTTGGCAATTCACTCGAAAATGGTGACAAACAATTGCAAATGCTCCCCTGAAAGCTTTGGCGATGGAAACAGAAGGATTTTTATCACAGGACAAGAAATCAGCCCTCAACAACTTAACCGGCAGAAAATATTTTTTTGAAAAAATCCATAAGCCCCGGGGTCACAATTTCAGCAAAAATCTGACTTTTGGCAATTCACTGAAAAATGGTGCCAAACACTTGCAAATGCTCCCCTAAAAGCTTTCGCAATGGAAACAGAAGGCTTTTTATCACAGGACAAGAAATCAGCCCTCAACAACTTAACCGGCGGAAAATATTTTTTTGAAAAAATCCCTAAGCCCCGGGGTCACAATTTCAGCAAAAATCTGACTTTTGGCAATTCAATCAAAAATGTTGCTAACTGGTTGCAAATGCTCCCCTGAAAGCTTTGGCGATGGAAACAGAAGGCTTTTTATCACAGGACAAGAAATCAGCCCTCAACAACTTAACCGGCGGAAAATATTTTTTTGAAAAAATCCCTAAGCCCCGGGGTCACAATTTCAGCAAAAATCTGACTTTTGGCAATTCAATAAAAAATGGTGCCAAACGGTTGAAAATGCTCCCCTGAAAGCTTCGGCAGTTGAAACAAAGGGATTTTTATCACAGGACAAGAAATCAGCCCTCAACAACTTAAGCGGCGGAAAAAGATTTTTTTGAAAAAATCCCTAAGCCCCGGGGTCACAATTTCAGCAAAAATCTGACTTTTGGCAATTCACTCAAAAATGGTGCCAAACGGTTGCAAATGAAAGCTTCGGCAGTTGAAAAAAAGGGATTTTTATCACAGTACAAGAAATCAGCCCTCAACAACTTAAGCGGCTGAAAAAGATTTTTTTCAGCAAAAATCTGACTTTTGGCAATTCACTGAAAAATGGTGCCAAACACTTGCAAATGCACCCCTGAAAGCTTTGGGGATGGAAACAGAAGGCTTTTTATCACAGGACAAGAAATCAGCCCTCAACAACTTAACCGGCGGAAAATATTTTTTTGAAAAAATCCCTAAGCCCCGGGGTCACAATTTCAGCAAAAATCTGACTTTTGGCAATTCACTCGAAAATGGTGCCAACTGGTTGCAAATGCTCCCCTGAAAGCTTCGGCAGTCAAAACAGACGGCTTTTTATCACAGTACAAGAAATCAGCCCTCAGCAACTTAACCGGCGGAAAATATTTTTTTTAAAAAATCCATAAGCCCCGGGGTCACAATTTCAGGGAAAATCTGACTTTTGGCAATTCACGAAAAAATGGTGCCAAACACATGCAAATGCTCCCCTGAAAGCTTTGGCGATGGAAACAGAAGGCTTTTTACCACAGGACAAGAAATCAGCCCTCAGCAACTTAACCGGCGGAAAATATTTTTTTGAAAAAATCCCTAAGCCCTGGGGTCACAATTTCAGGAAAAATCTGACTTTTGGCAATTCACTCGAAAATGGTGCCAAACAATTGCAAATGCTCCCCTGAAAGCTTTGGCGATGGAAACAGAAGGCTTTTTATCACAGGACAAGAAATCAGCCCTCAACAACTTAACCGGCAGAAAATATTTTTTTGAAAAAATCCATAAGCCCCGGGGTCACAATATCAGCAAAAATCTGACTTTTGGCAATTCACTCAAAAATGCTGCCAAACGGTTGCACAAATGCTCCCCTGAAAGCTTCGGCAGTTGAAACAAATGGATTTTTATCACAGTACAAGAAATCAGCCCTCAACAACTTAACCGGCGGAAAATATTTTTTTGAAAAAATCCCTAAGCCCCGGGGTCACAATTTCAGTAAAAATCTGACTTTTGGCAATTCAATCAAAAATGTTGCCTACTGGTTGCAAATGCTCCCCTGAAAGCTTTGGCGATGGAAACAGAAGGCTTTTTATCACAGGACAAGAAATCAGCCCTCAACAACTTAACCGGCGGAAAATATTTTTTTGAAAAAATCCCTAAGCCCCGGGGTCACAATTTCAGCAAAAATCTGACTTTTGGCAATTCAATAAAAAATGCTGCCAAACGGTTGAAAATGCTCCCCTGAAAGCTTCGGCAGTTGAAACAAAGGGATTTTTATCACAGTACAAGAAATCAGCCCTCAACAACTTAAGCGGCGGAAAAAGATTTTTTTTGAAAAAATCCCTAAGCCCCGGGGTCACAATTTCAGCAAAAATCTGACTTTTGGCAATTCACTCAAAAATGGTGCCAAACGGTTGCAAATTCTCCCCTGAAAGCTTCGGCAGTTGAAAAAAAGGGATTTTTATCACAGGACAAGAAATCAGCCCTCAACAACTTAAGCGGCGGAAAAAGATTTTTTTCAGCAAAAATCTGACTTTTGGCAATTCACTGAAAAATGGTGCCAAACACTTGCAAATGCTCCCCTGAAAGCTTTGGGGATGGAAACAGAAGGCTTTTTATCACAGGACAAGAAATCAGCCCTCAACAACTTAACCGGCGGAAAATATTTTTTTGAAAAAATCCCTAAGCCCCGGGGTCACAATTTCAGCAAAAATCTGACTTTTGGCAATTCACTCGAAAATGGTGCCAACTGGTTGCAAATGCTCCCCTGAAAGCTTCAGCAGTCAAAACAGACGGCTTTTTATCACAGTACAAAAAATCAGCCCTCAACAACTTAACCGGCGGAAAATATTTTTTTGAAAAAATCCCTAAGCCCCGGGGTCACAATTTCAGCAAAAATCTGACTTTTGGCAATTCAGTCAAAAATGTTGCCAACTGGTTGCAAATGCTCCCCTGAAAGCTTTGGCAGTCGAAACAGAAGGCTTTTTATCACAGGACAAGAAATCAGCCCTCAGCAACTTAACCGGCGGAAAATATTTTTTTAAAAAAATCCATATGCCCCGGGGTCACAATTTCAGGAAAAATCTGACTTTTGGCAATTCACTCAAAAATGGTGTCAAACACATGCAAATGCTCCCCTAAAAGCTTTGGCGATGGAAACAGAAGGCTTTTTACCACAGGACAAGAAATCAGCCCTCAGCAACTTAACCGGCGGAAAATATTATTTTGAAAAAATCCCTAAGCCCTGGGGTCACAATTTCAGGAAAAATCTGACTTTTGGCAATTCACTCGAAAATGGTGCCAAACAATTGCAAATGCTCCCCTGAAAGCTTTGGCGATGGAAACAGAAGGCTTTTTATCACAGGACAAGAAATCAGCCCTCAACAACTTAACCGGCAGAAAATATTTTTTTGAAAAAATCCATAAGCCCCGGGGTCACAATATCAGCAAAAATCTGACTTTTGGCAATTCACTCAAAAATGCTGCCAAACGGTTGCACAAATGCTCCCCTGAAAGCTTCGGCAGTTGAAACAAATGGATTTTTATCACAGTACAAGAAATCAGCACTCAACAACTTAACCGGCGAAAAATATTTTTTTGAAAAAATCCCTAAGCCCCGGGGTCACAATTTCAGTAAAAATCTGACTTTTGGCAATTCAATCAAAAATGTTGCCTACTGGTTGCAAATGCTCCCCTGAAAGCTTTGGCGATGGAAACAGAAGGCTTTTTATCACAGGACAAGAAATCAGCCCTCAACAACTTAACCGGCGGAAAATATTTTTTTGAAAAAATCCCTAAGCCCCGGGGTCACAATTTCAGCAAAAATCTGACTTTTGGCAATTCAATAAAAAATGCTGCCAAACGGTTGAAAATGCTCCCCTGAAAGCTTCGGCAGTTGAAACAAAGGGATTTTTATCACAGTACAAGAAATCAGCCCTCAACAACTTAAGCGGCGGAAAAAGATTTTTTTTGAAAAAATCCCTAAGCCCCGGGGTCACAATTTCAGCAAAAATCTGACTTTTGGCAATTCACTCAAAAATGGTGCCAAACGGTTGCAAATTCTCCCCTGAAAGCTTCGGCAGTTGAAAAAAAGGGATTTTTATCACAGGACAAGAAATCAGCCCTCAACAACTTAAGCGGCGGAAAAAGATTTTTTTCAGCAAAAATCTGACTTTTGGCAATTCACTGAAAAATGGTGCCAAACACTTGCAAATGCTCCCCTGAAAGCTTTGGGGATGGAAACAGAAGGCTTTTTATCACAGGACAAGAAATCAGCCCTCAACAACTTAACCGGCGGAAAATATTTTTTTGAAAAAATCCCTAAGCCCCGGGGTCACAATTTCAGCAAAAATCTGACTTTTGGCAATTCACTCGAAAATGGTGCCAACTGGTTGCAAATGCTCCCCTGAAAGCTTCAGCAGTCAAAACAGACGGCTTTTTATCACAGTACAAAAAATCAGCCCTCAACAACTTAACCGGCGGAAAATATTTTTTTGAAAAAATCCCTAAGCCCCGGGGTCACAATTTCAGCAAAAATCTGACTTTTGGCAATTCAGTCAAAAATGTTGCCAACTGGTTGCAAATGCTCCCCTGAAAGCTTTGGCAGTCGAAACAGAAGGCTTTTTATCACAGGACAAGAAATCAGCCCTCAGCAACTTAACCGGCGGAAAATATTTTTTTAAAAAAATCCATATGCCCCGGGGTCACAATTTCAGGAAAAATCTGACTTTTGGCAATTCACGAAAAAATGGTGCCAAACACATGCAAATGCTCCCCTGAAAGCTTCGGCAGTTGAAACAAAGGGATTTTTATCACAGTACAAGAAATCAGCCCTCAACAACTTAAGTGGCGGAAAAAGATTTTTTTGAAAAAATCCCTAAGCCCCGGGGTCACAATTTCAGCAAAAATCTGACTTTTGGCAGTTCACTCAAAAATGGTGCCAAACGGTTGCAAATGCTCCCCTGAAAGCTTCGGAAGTTGAAACAAAGGAATTTTTATCACAGTACAAGAAATCAGCACTCAACAACTTAAGCAGCGGAAAAAGATTTTTTTGAAAAAATCCCTAAGCCCCGGGGTCACAATTTCAGCAAAAATCTGACTTTTGGCAATTCACTGAAAAATGGTGCCAAACACTTGCAAATGCTCCCCTGAAAGCTTTGGCGGTGGAAACAGAAGGCTTTTTATCACAGGACAAGAAATCAGTCCTCAACAACTTAACCGGCGGAAAATATTTTTTTGAAAAAATCCCTAAGCCCCGGGGTCACAATTTCAGCAAAAATCTGACTTTTGGCAATTCACTGAAAAATGGTGCCAAACACTTGCAAATGCTCCCCTAAAAGCTTTGGCGATGGAAACAGAAGGCTTTTTATCACAGGACAAGAAATCAGCCCTCAACAACTTAACCGGCGGAAAATATTTTTTTGAAAAAATCCCTAAGCCCCGGGGTCACAATTTCAGCAAAAATCTGACTTTTGGCAATTCAATCAAAAATGTTGCCAACTGGTTGCAAATGCTCCCCTGAAATCTTTGGCGATGGAAACAGAAGGCTTTTTATCACAGGACAAGAAATCAGCCCTCAACAACTTAACCGGCGGAAAATATTTTTTTGAAAAAATCCCTAAGCCCCGGGGTCACAATTTCAGGAAAAATCTGACTTTTGGCAATTCACTGAAAAATGGTGCCAAACACTTGCAAATGCTCCCCTGAAAGCTTTGGGGATGGAAACAGAAGGCTTTTTATCACAGGACAAGAAATCAGCCCTCAACAACTTAAGCGGCGGAAAAAGATTTTTTTCAGCAAAAATCTGACTTTTGGCAATTCACTCAAAAATGGTGCCAAACGGTTGCAAATGCTCCCCTGAAAGCTTCGGCAGTTGAAACAAAGGGATTTTTATCACAGTACAAGAAATCAGCCCTCAGCAACTTAACCGGCAGAAAATATTAAATATTAAATATTAAATATTAAATATTAAAAAAATCCATAAGCGCCGGGGTCACAATTTCAGCAAAAATCTGACTTTTGGCAATTCACTGAAAAATGGTGCCAAACACTTGCAAATGCTCCCCTAAAAGCTTTCGCAATGGAAACAGAAGGCTTTTTATCACAGGACAAGAAATCAGCCCTCAACAACTTAACCGGCGGAAAATATTTTTTTGAAAAAATCCCTAAGCCCCGGGGTCACAATTTCAGCAAAAATCTGACTTTTGGCAATTCAATCAAAAATGTTGCCAACTGGTTGCAAATGCTCCCCTGAAAGCTTTGGCGATGGAAACAGAAGGCTTTTTATCACAGGACAAGAAATCAGCCCTCAACAACTTAACCGGCGGAAAATATTTTTTTGAAAAAATCCCTAAGCCCCGGGGTCACAATTTCAGCAAAAATCTGACTTTTGGCAATTCAATAAAAAATGGTGCCAAACGGTTGAAAATGCTCCCCTGAAAGCTTCGGCAGTTGAAACAAAGGGATTTTTATCACAGGACAAGAAATCAGCCCTCAACAACTTAAGCGGCGGAAAAAGATTTTTTTGAAAAAATCCCTAAGCCCCGGGGTCACAATTTCAGCAAAAATCTGACTTTTGGCAATTCAATCAAAAATGTTTCCAACTGGTTGCAAATGCTCCCCTGAAAGATATGGCAATGGAAACAGAAGGCTTTTTATCACAGGACAAGAAATCAGCCCTCAACAACTTAACCGGCAGAAAATATATTTTGAAAAAATCCATAAGCCCCGGGGTCACAATTTCAGGAAAAATCTGACTTTTGGCAATTCACTAAAAAATGGTGCCAAACACTTGCAAATGCTCCCCTAAAAGCTTTGGTGATGGTAACAGAAGGCTTTTTATCACAGGAGAAGAAATCAGCCCTCAGTAACTTAACCGGCGGAAAATATTTTTTTGAAAAAATCCCTAAGCCCCGGGGTCACAATTTCAGCAAAAATCTGACTTTTGGCAATTCAATCAAAAATGTTGCCAACTGGTAGCAAATGCTCCCCTGAAAGCGTCGGCAGTCAAAACAGACGGCTTTTTATCACAGGACAAGAAATCAGCCCTCAACAACTTAACCGGCGGAAAAAGATTTTTTTCAGCAAAAATCTGACTTTTGGCAATTCACTGAAAAATGGTGCCAAACACTTGCAAATGCTCCCCTGAAAGCTTTGGCAGTTGAAACAGAAGGCTTTTAATCACAGGACAAGAAATCAGCCCTCGACAACTAAACCGGCAGAAAACATTTTTTTGAAAAAATCCCTAAGCCCCGGGGTCACAATTTCAGGAAAAATCTGACTTTGGGCAATTCACTCAAAAATGGTGCCAAACACTTGCAAATGCTCCCCTGAAAGCTTCGGCAGTCAAAACAGACGGCTTTTTATCATAGTACAAAAAATCAACCCTCAACAACTTATCCGGTGGAAAATATTTTTTTGAAAAAATCCCTAAGCCCCGGGGTCACAATTTCAGGAAAAATCTGACTTTTGGCAATTCACTCAAAAATGGTGCCAAACGGTTGCAAATGCTCCCCTGAAAGCTTCGGCAGTTGAAACAAAGGGATTTTTATCACAGTACAAGAAATCAGCCCTCAACAACTTAACCGGCTGGAAAAGATGTTTTTCAGCAAAAATTTGACTTTTGGCAATTCACTGAAAAATGGTGCCAACCGGTTGCAAATGCTCCCCTGAAAGCTTTGGCGATGAAAACAGAAGGCTTTTTATCACAGGACAAGAAATCAGCCCTCAACAACTTAACCGGCAGAAAATATTTTTTTGAAAAAATCCCTAAGCCCCGGGGTCACAATTTCAGCAAAAATCTGACTTTTGGCAATTCAATCAAAAATGTTGCCAACTGGTTGCAAATGCTCCCCTGAAAGCTTTGGCGATGGAAACAGAAGGCTTTTTATCACAGGAGAAGAAATCAGCCCTCAACAACTTAACCGGCGGAAAATATTTTTTTGTAAAAATCCCTAAGCCCCGGGGTCACAATTTCAGCAAAAATCTGACTTTTGGCAATTCACTCAAAAATGGTGCCAAACGGTTGCAAATGCTCCCCTGAAAGCTTCGGCAGTTGAAACAAAGGGATTTTTATCACAGGACAAGAAATCAGCCCTCAACAACTTAAGCGGCGGAAAAAGATTTTTTTCAGCAAAAATCTGACTTTTGGCAATTCACTGAAAAATGGTGCCAAACACTTGCAAATGCTCCCCTGAAAGCTTTGGGGATGGAAACAGAAGGCTTTTTATCACAGGACAAGAAATCAGCCCTCAATAACTTAACCGGCGGAAAATATTTTTTTGAAAAAATCCCTAAGCCCTGGGGTCACAATTTCAGCAAAAATCTGACTTTTGGCAATTCAATCAAAAATGTTGCCAACTGGTTGCAAATGCTCCCCTGAAAGCTTTGGCGATGGAAACAGAAGGCTTTTTATCACAGGACAAGAAATCAGCCCTCAGCAACTTAACCGGCGGAAAATATTTTTTTGAAAAAATCCCCAAGCCCCGAGGTTACAATTTCAGCAAAAATCTGACTTTTGGCAATTCACTCAAAAATGGTGCCAAACGGTTGGAAATGCTCCCCTGAAAGCTTCGGCAGTTGAAACAAAGGGATTTTTATCACAGGACAAGAAATCAGCCCTCAACAACTTAAGCGGCGGAAAAAGATTTTTTTCAGCAAAAATCTGACTTTTGGCAATTCACTGAAAAATGGTGCCAAACACTTGCAAATGCTCCCCTGAAAGCTTTGGGGATGGAAACAGAAGGCTTTTTATCACAGGACAAGAAATCAGCCCTCAACAACTTAACCGGCGGAAAATATTTTTTTGAAAAAATCCCTAAGCCCCGGGGTCACAATTTCAGCAAAAATCTGACTTTTAACAATTCAATAAAAAATGCTGCCAAACGGTTGAAAATGCTCCCCTGAAAGCTTCGGCAGTTGAAACAAAGGGATTTTTATCACAGTACAAGAAATCAGCCCTCAACAACTTAAGCGGCGGAAAAAGATTTTTTTGAAAAAATCCCTAAGCCCCGGGGTCACAATTTCAGCAAAAATCTAACTTTTGGCAATTCACTCAAAAATGGTGCCAAACGGTTGCAAATGCTCCCCTGAAAGCTTCGGCAGTTGAAACAAAGGGATTTTTATCACAGTACAAGAAATCAGCCCTCAGCAACTTAACCGGCAGAAAATATTAAATATTAAATATTAAATATTAAATATTAAAAAAATCCATAAGCGCCGGGGTCACAATTTCAGCAAAAATCTGACTTTTGGCAATTCACTGAAAAATGGTGCCAAACACTTGCAAATGCTCCCCTAAAATCTTTCGCAATGGAAACAGAAGGCTTTTTATCACAGGACAAGAAATCAGCCCTCAACAACTTAAGCGGCGGAAAAAGATTTTTTTGAAAAAATCCCTAAGCCCCGGGGTCACAATTTCAGCAAAAATCTGACTTTTGGCAATTCACTGAAAAATGGTGCCAAACACTTGCAAACGCTCCCCTGAAAGCTTTGGCGGTGGAAACAGAAGGCTTTTTATCACAGGACAAGAAATCAGCCCTCAACAACTTAACCGGCGGAAAATATTTTTTTGAAAAAATCCCTAAGCCCCGGGGTCACAATTTCAGGAAAAATCTGACTTTTGGCAATTCAATCAAAAATGTTTCCAACTGGTTGCAAATGCTCCCCTGAAAGCTTTGGCAATGGAAACAGAAGGCTTTTTATCACAGGACAAGAAATCAGCCCTCAACAACTTAACCGGCAGAAAATATATTTTGAAAAAATCCATAAGCCCCGGGGTCACAATTTCAGGAAAAATCTGACTTTTGGCAATTCACTAAAAAATGGTGCCAAACACTTGCAAATGCTCCCCTAAAAGCTTTGGTGATGGTAACAGAAGGCTTTTTATCACAGGAGAAGAAATCAGCCCTCAGTAACTTAACCGGCGGAAAATATTTTTTTGAAAAAATCCCTAAGCCCCGGGGTCACAATTTCAGCAAAAATCTGACTTTTGGCAATTCAATCAAAAATGTTGCCAACTGGTAGCAAATGCTCCCCTGAAAGCTTCGGCAGTCAAAACAGACGGCTTTTTATCACAGGACAAGAAATCAGCCCTCAACAACTTAACCGGCGGAAAAAGATTTTTTTCAGCAAAAATCTGACTTTTGGCAATTCACTGAAAAATGGTGCCAAACACTTGCAAATGCTCCCCTGAAAGCTTTGGTGATGGTAACAGAAGGCTTTTTATCACAGGAGAAGAAATCAGCCCTCAGCAACTTAACCGGCGGAAAATATTTTTTTGAAAAAATCCCTAAGCCCCGGGGTCACAATTTCAGCAAAAATCTGACTTTTGGCAATTCACTCGAAAATGGTGCCAACTGGTTGCAAATGCTCCCCTGAAAGGTTCAGCAGTCAAAACAGACGGCTTTTTATCACAGTACAAAAAATCAGCCCTCAACATCTTAAGCGGCGGAAAATATTTTTTTGAAAAAATCCCGAAGCCCCGGGGTCACAATTTCAGCAAAAATCTGACTTTTGGCAATTCAATCAAAAATGTTGTGTTGCCAACTGGTTGCAAATGCTCCCCTGAAAGCTTTGGCGATGGAAACAGAAGGCTTTTTATCACAGGAAAAGAAATCAGCCCTCAACAACTTAAGCGGCGGAAAATATTTTTTTGTAAAAATCCCTAAGCCCCGGGGTCACAATTTCAGCAAAAATCTGACTTTTGGCAATTCACTCAAAAATGGTGCCAAACGGTTGCAAATGCTCCCCTGAAAGCTTCGGCAGTTGAAACAAAGGGATTTTTATCACAGGACAAGAAATCAGCCCTCAACAACTTAAGCGGCGGAAAAAGATTTTTTTCAGCAAAAATCTGACTTTTGGCAATTCACTGAAAAATGGTGCCAAACACTTGCAAATGCTCCCCTGAAAGCTTTGGGGATGGAAACAGAAGGCTTTTTATCACAGGACAAGAAATCAGCCCTCAACAACTTAACCGGCGGAAAATATTTTTTTGAAAAAATCCCTAAGCCCTGGGGTCACAATTTCAGCAAAAATCTGACTTTTGGCAATTCAATCAAAAATGTTGCCAACTGGTTGCAAATGCTCCCCTGAAAGCTTTGGCGATGGAAACAGAAGGCTTTTTATCACAGGACAAGAAATCAGCCCTCAGCAACTTAACCGGCGGAAAATATTTTTTTGAAAAAATCCCCAAGCCCCGAGGTTACAATTTCAGCAAAAATCTGACTTTTGGCAATTCACTCAAAAATGGTGCCAAACGGTTGGAAATGCTCCCCTGAAAGCTTCGGCAGTTGAAACAAAGGGATTTTTATCACAGGACAAGAAATCAGCCCTCAACAACTTAAGCGGCGGAAAAAGATTTTTTTCAGCAAAAACCTGACTTTTGGCAATTCACTGAAAAATGGTGCCAAACACTTGCAAATGCTCCCCTGAAAGCTTTGGGGATGGAAACAGAAGGCTTTTTATCACAGGACAAGAAATAAGTCCTCAACAACTTAACCGGCGGAAAAGATTTTTTTGAAAAAATCCCTAAGCCCCGGGGTCACAATTTCAGCAAAAATCTGACTTTTGGCAATTCACTCGAAAATGGTGCCAACTGGTTGCAAATGCTCCCCTGAAAGCTTCGGCAGTCAAAACAGACGGCTTTTTATCACAGTACAAAAAATCAGCCCTCAACAACTTAACCGGCGGAAAATATTTTTTTGAAAAAATCCCTAAGCCCCGGGGTCACAATTTCAGCAAAAATCTGACTTTTGGCAATTCAATCAAAAATGTTGCCAACTGGTTGCAAATGCTCCCCTGAAAGCTTTGGCAGTCGAAACAGAAGGCTTTTTATCACAGGACAAGAAATCAGCCCTCAGCAACTTAACCGGCGGAAAATATTTTTTTAAAAAAATCCATAAGCCCCGGGGTCACAATTTCAGGAAAAATCTGACTTTTGGCAATTCACTCGAAAATGGTGCCAAACAATTGCAAATGCTCCCCTGAAAGCTTTGGCGATGGAAACAGAAGGCTTTTTACCACAGGACAAGAAATCAGCCCTCAGCAACTTAACCGGCGGAAAATATTTTTTTGAAAAAATCCCTAAGCCCTGGGGTCACAATTTCAGGAAAAATCTGACTTTTGGCAATTCACTCGAAAATGGTGCCAAACAATTGCAAATGCTCCCCTGAAAGCTTTGGCGATGGAAACAAAGGGATTTTTATCACAGGACAAGAAATCAGCCCTCAACAACTTAAGCGGCGGAAAAAAATTTTTTTCAGCAAAAATCTGACTTTTGGCAATTCACTGAAAAATGGTGCCAAACACTTGCAAATGCTCCCCTGAAAGCTTTGGGGATGGAAACAGAAGGCTTTTTATCACAGGACAAGAAATCAGCCCTCAACAACTTAACCGGCGGAAAATATTTTTTTGAAAAAATCCCTAAGCCCCGGGGTCACAATTTCAGGAAAAATCTGACTTTTGGCAATTCACTCAAAAATGGTGCCAAACGGTTGAAAATGCTTCCCTGAAAGCTTCGGCAGTTGAAACAAAGGGATTTTTATCACAGTACAAGAAATCAGCCCTCAGCAACTTAACCGGCAGAAAATATTAAATATTAAATATTAAATATTAAATATTAAAAAAATCCATAAGCGCCGGGGTCACAATTTCAGCAAAAATCTGACTTTTGGCAATTCACTGAAAAATGGTGCCAAACACTTGCAAATGCTCCCCTAAAAGCTTTCGCAATGGAAACAGAAGGCTTTTTATCACAGGACAAGAAATCAGCCCTCAACAACTTAACCGGCGGAAAATATTTTTTTGAAAAAATCCCTAAGCCCCGGGGTCACAATTTCAGCAAAAATCTGACTTTTGGCAATTCACTCGAAAATGGTGCCAACTGGTTGCAAATGCTCCCCTGAAAGCTTCGGCAGTCAAAACAGACGGCTTTTTATCACAGTACAAAAAATCAGCCCTCAACAACTTAACCGGCGGAAAATATTTTTTTGAAAAAATCCCTAAGCCCCGGGGTCACAATTTCAGCAAAAATCTGACTTTTGGCAATTCAATCAAAAATGTTGCCAACTGGTTGCAAATGCTCCCCTGAAAGCTTTGGCAGTCGAAACAGAAGGCTTTTTATCACAGGACAAGAAATCAGCCCTCAACAACTTAACCGGCGGAAAATATTTTTTTGAAAAAATCCCTAAGCCCCGGGGTCACAATTTCAGGAAAAATCTGACTTTTAGCAATTCAATAAAAAATGCTGCCAAACGGTTGGAAATGCTCCCCTGAAAGCTTCGGCAGTTGAAACAAAGGGATTTTTATCACAGGACAAGAAATCAGCCCTCAACAACTTAAGCGGCGGAAAAAGATTTTTTTGAAAAAATCCCTAAGCCCCGGGGTCACAATTTCAGCAAAAATCTGACTTTTGGCAATTCACTCAAAAATGGTGCCAAACGGTTGCAAATGCTCCCCTGAAAGCTTCGGCAGTTGAAACAAAGGGATTTTTATCACAGGACAAGAAATCAGCCCTCAACAACTTAAGCGGCGGAAAAAGATTTTTTTCAGCAAAAATCTGACTTTTGGCAATTCACTGAAAAATGGTGCCAAACACTTGCAAATGCTCCCCTGAAAGCTTTGGGGATGGAAACAGAAGGCTTTTTATCACAGGACAAGAAATCAGCCCTCAACAACTTAACCGGCGGAAAATATTTTTTTGAAAAAATCCCTAAGCCCCGGGGTCACAATTTCAGCAAAAATCTGACTTTTAACAATTCAATAAAAAATGCTGCCAAACGGTTGAAAATGCTCCCCTGAAAGCTTCGGCAGTTGAAACAAAGGGATTTTTATCACAGTACAAGAAATCAGCCCTCAACAACTTAAGCGGCGGAAAAAGATTTTTTTGAAAAAATCCCTAAGCCCCGGGGTCACAATTTCAGCAAAAATCTGACTTTTGGCAATTCACTCAAAAATGGTGCCAAACGGTTGCAAATGCTCCCCTGAAAGCTTCGGCAGTTGAAACAAAGGGATTTTTATCACAGGACAAGAAATCAGCCCTCAACAACTTAAGCGGCGGAAAAAGATTTTTTTCAGCAAAAATCTGACTTTTGGCAATTCACTGAAAAATGGTGCCAAACACTTGCAAATGCTCCCCTGAAAGCTTTGGGGATGGAAACAGAAGGCTTTTTATCACAGGACAAGAAATCAGCCCTCAACAACTTAACCGGCGGAAAATATTTTTTTGAAAAAATCCCTAAGCCCCGGGGTCACAATTTCAGGAAAAATCTGACTTTTGGCAATTCACTCAAAAATGGTGCCAAACGGTTGAAAATGCTTCCCTGAAAGCTTCGGCAGTTGAAACAAAGGGATTTTTATCACAGTACAAGAAATCAGCCCTCAGCAACTTAACCGGCAGAAAATATTTTTTTAAAACAATCCATAAGCGCCGGGGTCACAATTTCAGCAAAAATCTGACTTTTGGCAATTCAATGAAAAATGGTGCCAAGCACTTGCAAATGCTCCCCTAAAAGCTTTCGCAATGGAAACAGAAGGCTTTTTATCACAGGACAAGAAATCAGCCCTCAACAACGTAACCGGCGGAAAATATTTTTTTGAAAAAATCCCTAAGCCCCGGGGTCACAATTTCAGCAAAAATCTGACTTTTGGCAATTCAATCAAAAATGTTGCCAACTGGTTGCAAATGCTCCCCTGAAAGCTTTGGCGATGGAAACAGAAGGCTTTTTACCACAGGACAAGAAATCAGCCCTCAACAACTTAACCGGCGGAAAATATTTTTTTGAAAAAATCCCTAAGCCCCGGGGTCACAATTTCAGGAAAAATCTGACTTTTAGCAATTCAATAAAAAATGCTGCCAAACGGTTGAAAATGCTCCCCTGAAAGCTTCGGCAGTTGAAACAAAGGGATTTTTATCACAGGACAAGAAATCAGCCCTCAACAACTTAAGCGGCGGAAAAAGATTTTTTTCAGCAAAAATCTGACTTTTGGCAATTCACTGAAAAATGGTGCCAAACACTTGCAAATGCTCCCCTGAAAGCTTTGGGGATGGAAACAGAAGGCTTTTTATCACAGGACAAGAAATCAGCCCTCAACAACTTAACCGGCGGAAAATATTTTTTTGAAAAAATCCCTAAGCCCCGGGGTCACAATTTCAGCAAAAATCTGACTTTTGGCAATTCAATCAAAAATGTTGCCAACTGGTTGCAAATGCTCCCCTGAAAGCTTTGGCAGTCGAAACAGAAGGCTTTGGGGATGGAAACAGAAGGGGATGGAAAACAGAAGGCTTTTTATCACAGGACAAGAAATCAGCCCTCAACAACTTAACCTGGCGGAAAATATTTTTTTGAAAAAATCCCTAAGCCCTGGGGTCACAATTTCAGCAAAAATCTGACTTTTGGCAATTCAATCAAAAATGTTGCCAACTGGTTGCAAATGCTCCCCTGAAAGCTTTGGCGATGGAAACAGAAGGCTTTTTATCACAGGACAAGAAATCAGCCCTCAGCAACTTAACCGGCGGAAAATATTTTTTTGAAAAAATCCCCAAGCCCCGAGGTTACAATTTCAGCAAAAATCTGACTTTTGGCAATTCACTCAAAAATGGTGCCAAACGGTTGGAAATGCTCCCCTGAAAGCTTCGGCAGTTGAAACAAAGGGATTTTTATCACAGGACAAGAAATCAGCCCTCAACAACTTAAGCGGCGGAAAAAGATTTTTTTCAGCAAAAATCTGACTTTTGGCAATTCACTGAAAAATGGTGCCAAACACTTGCAAATGCTCCCCTGAAAGCTTTGGGGATGGAAACAGAAGGCTTTTTATCACAGGACAAGAAATAAGTCCTCAACAACTTAACCGGCGGAAAATATTTTTTTGAAAAAATCCCTAAGCCCCGGGGTCACAATTTCAGCAAAAATCTGACTTTTGGCAATTCACTCGAAAATGGTGCCAACTGGTTGAAATGCTCCCCTGAAAGCTTCAGCAGTCAAAACAGACGGCTTTTTATCACAGTACAAAAAATCAGCCCTCAACATCTTAAGCGGCGGAAAATATTTTTTTGAAAAAATCCCGAAGCCCCGGGGTCACAATTTCAGCAAAAATCTGACTTTTGGCAATTCAATCAAAAATGTTGCCAACTGGTTGCAAATGCTCCCCTGAAAGCTTTGGCGATGGAAACAGAAGGCTTTTTATCACAGGACAAGAAATCAGCCCTCAACAACTTAAGCGGCGGAAAAAGATTTTTTTGAAAAAATCCCTAAGCCCCGGGGTCACAATTTCAGCAAAAATCTGACTTTTGGCAATTCACTCAAAAATGGTGCCAAACGGTTGCAAATGCTCCCCTGAAAGCTTCGGCAGTTGAAACAAAGGGATTTTTATCACAGGACAAGAAATCAGCCCTCAACAACTTAAGCGGCGGAAAAAGATTTTTTTCAGCAAAATTCTGACTTTTGGCAATTCACTGAAAAATGGTGCCAAACACTTGCAAATGCTCCCCTGAAAGCTTTGGGGATGGAAACAGAAGGCTTTTTATCACAGGACAAGAAATCAGCCCTCAACAACTTAACCGGCGGAAAATATTTTTTTGAAAAAATCCCTAAGCCCCGGGGTCACAATTTCAGCAAAAATCTGACTTTTGGCAATTCAATCAAAAATGTTGCCAACTGGTTGCAAATGCTCCCCTGAAAGCTTTGGCAGTCGAAACAGAAGGCTTTTTATCACAGGACAAGAAATCAGCCCTCAACAACTTAACCGGCGGAAAATATTTTTTTGAAAAAATCCCTAAGCCCCGGGGTCACAATTTCAGGAAAAATCTGACTTTTAGCAATTCAATAAAAAATGCTGCCAAACGGTTGAAAATGCTCCCCTGAAAGCTTCGGCAGTTGAAACAAAGGGATTTTTATCACAGTACAAGAAATCAGCCCTCAACAACTTAAGCGGCGGAAAAAGATTTTTTTGAAAAAATCCCTAAGCCCCGGGGTCACAATTTCAGCAAAAATCTGACTTTTGGCAATTCACTCAAAAATGGTGCCAAACGGTTGCAAATGCTCCCCTGAAAGCTTCGGCAGTTGAAACAAAGGGATTTTTATCACAGGACAAGAAATCAGCCCTCAACAACTTAAGCGGCGGAAAAAGATTTTTTTCAGCAAAAATCTGACTTTTGGCAATTCACTGAAAAATGGTGCCAAACACTTGCAAATGCTCCCCTGAAAGCTTTGGGGATGGAAACAGAAGGCTTTTTATCACAGGACAAGAAATCAGCCCTCAACAACTTAACCGGCGGAAAATATTTTTTTGAAAAAATCCCTAAGCCCCGGGGTCACAATTTCAGCAAAAATCTGACTTTTAACAATTCAATAAAAAATGCTGCCAAACGGTTGAAAATGCTCCCCTGAAAGCTTCGGCAGTTGAAACAAAGGGATTTTTATCACAGTACAAGAAATCAGCCCTCAACAACTTAAGCGGCGGAAAAAGATTTTTTTGAAAAAATCCCTAAGCCCCGGGGTCACAATTTCAGCAAAAATCTGACTTTTGGCAATTCACTCAAAAATGGTGCCAAACGGTTGCAAATGCTCCCCTGAAAGCTTCGGCAGTTGAAACAAAGGGATTTTTATCACAGGACAAGAAATCAGCCCTCAACAACTTAAGCGGCGGAAAAAGATTTTTTTCAGCAAAAATCTGACTTTTGGCAATTCACTGAAAAATGGTGCCAAACACTTGCAAATGCTCCCCTGAAAGCTTTGGGGATGGAAACAGAAGGCTTTTTATCACAGGACAAGAAATCAGCCCTCAACAACTTAACCGGCGGAAAATATTTTTTTGAAAAAATCCCTAAGCCCCGGGGTCACAATTTCAGGAAAAATCTGACTTTTGGCAATTCACTCAAAAATGGTGCCAAACGGTTGAAAATGCTTCCCTGAAAGCTTCGGCAGTTGAAACAAAGGGATTTTTATCACAGTACAAGAAATCAGCCCTCAGCAACTTAACCGGCAGAAAATATTTTTTTAAAACAATCCATAAGCGCCGGGGTCACAATTTCAGCAAAAATCTGACTTTTGGCAATTCAATGAAAAATGGTGCCAAGCACTTGCAAATGCTCCCCTAAAAGCTTTCGCAATGGAAACAGAAGGCTTTTTATCACAGGACAAGAAATCAGCCCTCAACAACTTAACCGGCGGAAAATATTTTTTTGAAAAAATCCCTAAGCCCCGGGGTCACAATTTCAGCAAAAATCTGACTTTTGGCAATTCAATCAAAAATGTTGCCAACTGGTTGCAAATGCTCCCCTGAAAGCTTTGGCGATGGAAACAGAAGGCTTTTTACCACAGGACAAGAAATCAGCCCTCAACAACTTAACCGGCGGAAAATATTTTTTTGAAAAAATCCCTAAGCCCCGGGGTCACAATTTCAGGAAAAATCTGACTTTTAGCAATTCAATAAAAAATGCTGCCAAACGGTTGAAAATGCTCCCCTGAAAGCTTCGGCAGTTGAAACAAAGGGATTTTTATCACAGGACAAGAAATCAGCCCTCAACAACTTAAGCGGCGGAAAAAGATTTTTTTCAGCAAAAATCTGACTTTTGGCAATTCACTGAAAAATGGTGCCAAACACTTGCAAATGCTCCCCTGAAAGCTTTGGGGATGGAAACAGAAGGCTTTTTATCACAGGACAAGAAATCAGCCCTCAACAACTTAACCGGCGGAAAATATTTTTTTGAAAAAATCCCTAAGCCCCGGGGTCACAATTTCAGCAAAAATCTGACTTTTGGCAATTCAATCAAAAATGTTGCCAACTGGTTGCAAATGCTCCCCTGAAAGCTTTGGCAGTCGAAACAGAAGGCTTTTTATCACAGGACAAGAAATCAGCCCTCAACAACTTAACCGGCGGAAAATATTTTTTTGAAAAAATCCCTAAGCCCCGGGGTCACAATTTCAGGAAAAATCTGACTTTTAGCAATTCAATAAAAAATGCTGCCAAACGGTTGAAAATGCTCCCCTGAAAGCTTCGGCAGTTGAAACAAAGGGATTTTTATCACAGTACAAGAAATCAGCCCTCAACAACTTAAGCGGCGGAAAAAGATTTTTTTGAAAAAATCCCTAAGCCCCGGGGTCACAATTTCAGCAAAAATCTGACTTTTGGCAATTCACTCAAAAATGGTGCCAAACGGTTGCAAATGCTCCCCTGAAAGCTTCGGCAGTTGAAACAAAGGGATTTTTATCACAGGACAAGAAATCAGCCCTCAACAACTTAAGCGGCGGAAAAAGATTTTTTTCAGCAAAAATCTGACTTTTGGCAATTCACTGAAAAATGGTGCCAAACACTTGCAAATGCTCCCCTGAAAGCTTTGGGGATGGAAACAGAAGGCTTTTTATCACAGGACAAGAAATCAGCCCTCAACAACTTAACCGGCGGAAAATATTTTTTTGAAAAAATCCCTAAGCCCCGGGGTCACAATTTCAGCAAAAATCTGACTTTTGGCAATTCAATCAAAAATGTTGCCAACTGGTTGCAAATGCTCCCCTGAAAGCTTTGGCAGTCGAAACAGAAGGCTTTGGGGATGGAAACAGAAGGGGATGGAAAACAGAAGGCTTTTTATCACAGGACAAGAAATCAGCCCTCAACAACTTAACCTGGCGGAAAATATTTTTTTGAAAAAATCCCTAAGCCCTGGGGTCACAATTTCAGCAAAAATCTGACTTTTGGCAATTCAATCAAAAATGTTGCCAACTGGTTGCAAATGCTCCCCTGAAAGCTTTGGCGATGGAAACAGAAGGCTTTTTATCACAGGACAAGAAATCAGCCCTCAGCAACTTAACCGGCGGAAAATATTTTTTTGAAAAAATCCCCAAGCCCCGAGGTTACAATTTCAGCAAAAATCTGACTTTTGGCAATTCACTCAAAAATGGTGCCAAACGGTTGGAAATGCTCCCCTGAAAGCTTCGGCAGTTGAAACAAAGGGATTTTTATCACAGGACAAGAAATCAGCCCTCAACAACTTAAGCGGCGGAAAAAGATTTTTTTCAGCAAAAATCTGACTTTTGGCAATTCACTGAAAAATGGTGCCAAACACTTGCAAATGCTCCCCTGAAAGCTTTGGGGATGGAAACAGAAGGCTTTTTATCACAGGACAAGAAATAAGTCCTCAACAACTTAACCGGCGGAAAATATTTTTTTGAAAAAATCCCTAAGCCCCGGGGTCACAATTTCAGCAAAAATCTGACTTTTGGCAATTCACTCGAAAATGGTGCCAACTGGTTGCAAATGCTCCCCTGAAAGCTTCAGCAGTCAAAACAGACGGCTTTTTATCACAGTACAAAAAATCAGCCCTCAACATCTTAAGCGGCGGAAAATATTTTTTTGAAAAAATCCCGAAGCCCCGGGGTCACAATTTCAGCAAAAATCTGACTTTTGGCAATTCAATCAAAAATGTTGCCAACTGGTTGCAAATGCTCCCCTGAAAGCTTTGGCGATGGAAACAGAAGGCTTTTTATCACAGGACAAGAAATCAGCCCTCAGCAACTTAACCGGCGGAAAATATTTTTTTGAAAAAATCCCCAAGCCCCGAGGTTACAATTTCAGCAAAAATCTGACTTTTGGCAATTCACTCAAAAATGGTGCCAAACGGTTGGAAATGCTCCCCTGAAAGCTTCGGCAGTTGAAACAAAGGGATTTTTATCACAGGACAAGAAATCAGCCCTCAACAACTTAAGCGGCGGAAAAAGATTTTTTTCAGCAAAAATCTGACTTTTGGCAATTCACTGAAAAATGGTGCCAAACACTTGCAAATGCTCCCCTGAAAGCTTTGGGGATGGAAACAGAAGGCTTTTTATCACAGGACAAGAAATAAGTCCTCAACAACTTAACCGGCGGAAAATATTTTTTTGAAAAAATCCCTAAGCCCCGGGGTCACAATTTCAGCAAAAATCTGACTTTTGGCAATTCACTCGAAAATGGTGCCAACTGGTTGCAAATGCTCCCCTGAAAGCTTCAGCAGTCAAAACAGACGGCTTTTTATCACAGTACAAAAAATCAGCCCTCAACATCTTAAGCGGCGGAAAATATTTTTTTGAAAAAATCCCGAAGCCCCGGGGTCACAATTTCAGCAAAAATCTGACTTTTGGCAATTCAATCAAAAATGTTGCCAACTGGTTGCAAATGCTCCCCTGAAAGCTTTGGCGATGGAAACAGAAGGCTTTTTATCACAGGACAAGAAATCAGCCCTCAACAACTTAAGCGGCGGAAAAAGATTTTTTTGAAAAAATCCCTAAGCCCCGGGGTCACAATTTCAGCAAAAATCTGACTTTTGGCAATTCACTCAAAAATGGTGCCAAACGGTTGCAAATGCTCCCCTGAAAGCTTCGGCAGTTGAAACAAAGGGATTTTTATCACAGGACAAGAAATCAGCCCTCAACAACTTAAGCGGCGGAAAAAGATTTTTTTCAGCAAAAATCTGACTTTTGGCAATTCACTGAAAAATGGTGCCAAACACTTGCAAATGCTCCCCTGAAAGCTTTGGGGATGGAAACAGAAGGCTTTTTATCACAGGACAAGAAATCAGCCCTCAACAACTTAACCGGCGGAAAATATTTTTTTGAAAAAATCCCTAAGCCCCGGGGTCACAATTTCAGCAAAAATCTGACTTTTGGCAATTCAATCAAAAATGTTGCCAACTGGTTGCAAATGCTCCCCTGAAAGCTTTGGCAGTCGAAACAGAAGGCTTTTTATCACAGGACAAGAAATCAGCCCTCAACAACTTAACCGGCGGAAAATATTTTTTTGAAAAAATCCCTAAGCCCCGGGGTCACAATTTCAGGAAAAATCTGACTTTTAGCAATTCAATAAAAAATGCTGCCAAACGGTTGAAAATGCTCCCCTGAAAGCTTCGGCAGTTGAAACAAAGGGATTTTTATCACAGTACAAGAAATCAGCCCTCAACAACTTAAGCGGCGGAAAAAGATTTTTTTGAAAAAATCCCTAAGCCCCGGGGTCACAATTTCAGCAAAAATCTGACTTTTGGCAATTCACTCAAAAATGGTGCCAAACGGTTGCAAATGCTCCCCTGAAAGCTTCGGCAGTTGAAACAAAGGGATTTTTATCACAGGACAAGAAATCAGCCCTCAACAACTTAAGCGGCGGAAAAAGATTTTTTTCAGCAAAAATCTGACTTTTGGCAATTCACTGAAAAATGGTGCCAAACACTTGCAAATGCTCCCCTGAAAGCTTTGGGGATGGAAACAGAAGGCTTTTTATCACAGGACAAGAAATCAGCCCTCAACAACTTAACCGGCGGAAAATATTTTTTTGAAAAAATCCCTAAGCCCCGGGGTCACAATTTCAGCAAAAATCTGACTTTTAACAATTCAATAAAAAATGCTGCCAAACGGTTGAAAATGCTCCCCTGAAAGCTTCGGCAGTTGAAACAAAGGGATTTTTATCACAGTACAAGAAATCAGCCCTCAACAACTTAAGCGGCGGAAAAAGATTTTTTTGAAAAAATCCCTAAGCCCCGGGGTCACAATTTCAGCAAAAATCTGACTTTTGGCAATTCACTCAAAAATGGTGCCAAACGGTTGCAAATGCTCCCCTGAAAGCTTCGGCAGTTGAAACAAAGGGATTTTTATCACAGGACAAGAAATCAGCCCTCAACAACTTAAGCGGCGGAAAAAGATTTTTTTCAGCAAAAATCTGACTTTTGGCAATTCACTGAAAAATGGTGCCAAACACTTGCAAATGCTCCCCTGAAAGCTTTGGGGATGGAAACAGAAGGCTTTTTATCACAGGACAAGAAATCAGCCCTCAACAACTTAACCGGCGGAAAATATTTTTTTGAAAAAATCCCTAAGCCCCGGGGTCACAATTTCAGGAAAAATCTGACTTTTGGCAATTCACTCAAAAATGGTGCCAAACGGTTGAAAATGCTTCCCTGAAAGCTTCGGCAGTTGAAACAAAGGGATTTTTATCACAGTACAAGAAATCAGCCCTCAGCAACTTAACCGGCAGAAAATATTTTTTTAAAACAATCCATAAGCGCCGGGGTCACAATTTCAGCAAAAATCTGACTTTTGGCAATTCAATGAAAAATGGTGCCAAGCACTTGCAAATGCTCCCCTAAAAGCTTTCGCAATGGAAACAGAAGGCTTTTTATCACAGGACAAGAAATCAGCCCTCAACAACTTAACCGGCGGAAAATATTTTTTTGAAAAAATCCCTAAGCCCCGGGGTCACAATTTCAGCAAAAATCTGACTTTTGGCAATTCAATCAAAAATGTTGCCAACTGGTTGCAAATGCTCCCCTGAAAGCTTTGGCGATGGAAACAGAAGGCTTTTTACCACAGGACAAGAAATCAGCCCTCAACAACTTAACCGGCGGAAAATATTTTTTTGAAAAAATCCCTAAGCCCCGGGGTCACAATTTCAGGAAAAATCTGACTTTTAGCAATTCAATAAAAAATGCTGCCAAACGGTTGAAAATGCTCCCCTGAAAGCTTCGGCAGTTGAAACAAAGGGATTTTTATCACAGGACAAGAAATCAGCCCTCAACAACTTAAGCGGCGGAAAAAGATTTTTTTCAGCAAAAATCTGACTTTTGGCAATTCACTGAAAAATGGTGCCAAACACTTGCAAATGCTCCCCTGAAAGCTTTGGGGATGGAAACAGAAGGCTTTTTATCACAGGACAAGAAATCAGCCCTCAACAACTTAACCGGCGGAAAATATTTTTTTGAAAAAATCCCTAAGCCCCGGGGTCACAATTTCAGCAAAAATCTGACTTTTGGCAATTCAATCAAAAATGTTGCCAACTGGTTGCAAATGCTCCCCTGAAAGCTTTGGCAGTCGAAACAGAAGGCTTTTTATCACAGGACAAGAAATCAGCCCTCAACAACTTAACCGGCGGAAAATATTTTTTTGAAAAAATCCCTAAGCCCCGGGGTCACAATTTCAGGAAAAATCTGACTTTTAGCAATTCAATAAAAAATGCTGCCAAACGGTTGAAAATGCTCCCCTGAAAGCTTCGGCAGTTGAAACAAAGGGATTTTTATCACAGTACAAGAAATCAGCCCTCAACAACTTAAGCGGCGGAAAAAGATTTTTTTGAAAAAATCCCTAAGCCCCGGGGTCACAATTTCAGCAAAAATCTGACTTTTGGCAATTCACTCAAAAATGGTGCCAAACGGTTGCAAATGCTCCCCTGAAAGCTTCGGCAGTTGAAACAAAGGGATTTTTATCACAGGACAAGAAATCAGCCCTCAACAACTTAAGCGGCGGAAAAAGATTTTTTTCAGCAAAAATCTGACTTTTGGCAATTCACTGAAAAATGGTGCCAAACACTTGCAAATGCTCCCCTGAAAGCTTTGGGGATGGAAACAGAAGGCTTTTTATCACAGGACAAGAAATCAGCCCTCAACAACTTAACCGGCGGAAAAATTTTTTTTGAAAAAATCCCTAAGCCCCGGGGTCACAATTTCAGCAAAAATCTGACTTTTGGCAATTCAATCAAAAATGTTGCCAACTGGTTGCAAATGCTCCCCTGAAAGCTTTGGCAGTCGAAACAGAAGGCTTTGGGGATGGAAACAGAAGGGGATGGAAAACAGAAGGCTTTTTATCACAGGACAAGAAATCAGCCCTCAACAACTTAACCTGGCGGAAAATATTTTTTTGAAAAAATCCCTAAGCCCTGGGGTCACAATTTCAGCAAAAATCTGACTTTTGGCAATTCAATCAAAAATGTTGCCAACTGGTTGCAAATGCTCCCCTGAAAGCTTTGGCGATGGAAACAGAAGGCTTTTTATCACAGGACAAGAAATCAGCCCTCAGCAACTTAACCGGCGGAAAATATTTTTTTGAAAAAATCCCCAAGCCCCGAGGTTACAATTTCAGCAAAAATCTGACTTTTGGCAATTCACTCAAAAATGGTGCCAAACGGTTGGAAATGCTCCCCTGAAAGCTTCGGCAGTTGAAACAAAGGGATTTTTATCACAGGACAAGAAATCAGCCCTCAACAACTTAAGCGGCGGAAAAAGATTTTTTTCAGCAAAAATCTGACTTTTGGCAATTCACTGAAAAATGGTGCCAAACACTTGCAAATGCTCCCCTGAAAGCTTTGGGGATGGAAACAGAAGGCTTTTTATCACAGGACAAGAAATAAGTCCTCAACAACTTAACCGGCGGAAAATATTTTTTTGAAAAAATCCCTAAGCCCCGGGGTCACAATTTCAGCAAAAATCTGACTTTTGGCAATTCACTCGAAAATGGTGCCAACTGGTTGCAAATGCTCCCCTGAAAGCTTCAGCAGTCAAAACAGACGGCTTTTTATCACAGTACAAAAAATCAGCCCTCAACATCTTAAGCGGCGGAAAATATTTTTTTGAAAAAATCCCGAAGCCCCGGGGTCACAATTTCAGCAAAAATCTGACTTTTGGCAATTCAATCAAAAATGTTGCCAACTGGTTGCAAATGCTCCCCTGAAAGCTTTGGCGATGGAAACAGAAGGCTTTTTATCACAGGACAAGAAATCAGCCCTCAACAACTTAAGCGGCGGAAAATATTTTTTTGTAAAAATCCCTAAGCCCCGGGGTCACAATTTCAGCAAAAATCTGACTTTTGGCAATTCACTCAAAAATGGTGCCAAACGGTTGCAAATGCTCCCCTGAAAGCTTCGGCAGTTGAAACAAAGGGATTTTTATCACAGGACAAGAAATCAGCCCTCAACAACTTAAGCGGCGGAAAAAGATTTTTTTCAGCAAAAATCTGACTTTTGGCAATTCACTGAAAAATGGTGCCAAACAATTGCAAATGCTCCCCTGAAAGCTTTGGCGATGGAAACAGAAGGCTTTTTATCACAGGACAAGAAATCAGTCCTCAACAACTTAACCGGCGGAAAATATTTTTTTGAAAAAATCCCGAAGCCCCGGGGTCACAATTTCAGGAAAAATCTGACTTTTGGCAATTCAATCAAAAATGTTGCCAACTGGTTGCAAATGCTCCCCTGAAAGCTTTGGGGATGGAAACAGAAGGCTTTTTATCACAGGACAAGAAATCAGCCCTCAACAACTTAACCGGCGGAAAATATTTTTTTGAAAAAATCCCCAAGCCCCGAGATTACAATTTCAGCAAAAATCTGACTTTTGGCAATTCACTCAAAAATGGTGCCAAACGGTTGGAAATGCTCCCCTGAAAGCTTCGGCAGTTGAAACAAAGGGATTTTTATCACAGGACAAGAAATCAGCCCTCAACAACTTAAGCGGCGGAAAAAGATTTTTTTCAGCAAAAATCTGACTTTTGGCAATTCACTGAAAAATGGTGCCAAACACTTGCAAATGCTCCCCTGAAAGCTTTGGGGATGGAAACAGAAGGCTTTTTATCACAGGACAAGAAATAAGTCCTCAACAACTTAACCGGCGGAAAAGATTTTTTTGAAAAAATCCCTAAGCCCCGGGGTCACAATTTCAGCAAAAATCTGACTTTTGGCAATTCACTCGAAAATGGTGCCAACTGGTTGCAAATGCTCCCCTGAAAGCTTCGGCAGTCAAAACAGACGGCTTTTTATCACAGTACAAAAAATCAGCCCTCAACAACTTAACCGGCGGAAAATATTTTTTTGAAAAAATCCATAAGCCCCGGGGTCACAATTTCAGGAAAAATCTGACTTTTGGCAATTCACTCGAAAATGGTGCCAAACAATTGCAAATGCTCCCCTGAAAGCTTTGGCGATGGAAACAGAAGGCTTTTTACCACAGGACAAGAAATCAGCCCTCAGCAACTTAACCGGCGGAAAATATTTTTTTGAAAAAATCCCTAAGCCCTGGGGTCACAATTTCAGGAAAAATCTGACTTTTGGCAATTCACTCGAAAATGGTGCCAAACAATTGCAAATGCTCCCCTGAAAGCTTTGGCGATGGAAACAGAAGGCTTTTTATCACAGGACAAGAAATCAGTCCTCAACAACTTAACCGGCGGAAAATATTTTTTTGAAACAATCCCGAAGCCCCGGGGTCACAATTTCAGGAAAAATCTGACTTTTGGCAATTCAATCAAAAATGTTGCCAACTGGTTGCAAATGCTCCCCTGAAAGCTTTGGCGATGGAAACAGAAGGCTTTTTATCACAGGACAAGAAATCAGCCCTCAACAACTTAAGCGGCGGAAAAAGTTTTTTTTGAAAAAATCCCTAAGCCTCGGGGTCACAATTTCAGCAAAAATCTGACTTTTGGCAATTCACTCAAAAATGGTGCCAAACGGTTGCAAATGCTCCCCTGAAAGCTTCGGCAGTTGAAACAAAGGGATTTTTATCACAGGACAAGAAATCAGCCCTCAACAACTTAAGCGGCGGAAAAAGATTTTTTTCAGCAAAAATCTGACTTTTGGCAATTCACTGAAAAATGGTGCCAAACACTTGCAAATGCTCCCCTGAAAGCTTTGGGGATGGAAACAGAAGGCTTTTTATCACAGGACAAGAAATCAGCCCTCAACAACTTAACCGGCGGAAAATATTTTTTTGAAAAAATCCCTAAGCCCCGGGGTCACAATTTCAGGAAAAATCTGACTTTTGGCAATTCACTCAAAAATGGTGCCAAACGGTTGAAAATGCTTCCCTGAAAGCTTCGGCAGTTGAAACAAAGGGATTTTTATCACAGTACAAGAAATCAGCCCTCAGCAACTTAACCGGCAGAAAATATTTTTTTAAAAAAATCCATAAGCCCCGGGGTCACAATTTCAGCAAAAATCTTACTTTTGGCAATTCACTGAAAAATGGTGCCAAACACTTGCAAATGCTCCCCTAAAAGCTTTCGCAATGGAAACAGAAGGCTTTTTATCACAGGACAAGAAATCAGCCCTCAACAACTTAACAGGCGGAAAATATTTTTTTGAAAAAATCCCTAAGCCCCGGGGTCACAATTTCAGGAAAAATCTGACTTTTAGCAATTCAATAAAAAATGCTGCCAAACGGTTGAAAATGCTCCCCTGAAAGCTTCGGCAGTTGAAACAAAGGGATTTTTATCACAGTACAAGAAATCAGCCCTCAACAACTTAAGCGGCGGAAAAAGATTTTTTTGAAAAAATCCCTAAGCCCCGGGGTCACAATTTCAGCAAAAATCTGACTTTTGGCAATTCACTCAAAAATGGTGCCAAACGGTTGCAAATGCTCCCCTGAAAGCTTCGGCAGTTGAAACAAAGGGATTTTTATCACAGGACAAGAAATCAGCCCTCAACAACTTAAGCGGCGGAAAAAGATTTTTTTCAGCAAAAATCTGACTTTTGGCAATTCACTGAAAAATGGTGCCAAACACTTGCAAATGCTCCCCTGAAAGCTTTGGGGATGGAAACAGAAGGCTTTTTATCACAGGACAAGAAATCAGCCCTCAACAACTTAACCGGCGGAAAATATTTTTTTGAAAAAATCCCTAAGCCCCGGGGTCACAATTTCAGCAAAAATCTGACTTTTGGCAATTCACTCGAAAATGGTGCCAACTGGTTGCAAATGCTCCCCTGAAAGCTTCGGCAGTCAAAACAGACGGCTTTTTATCACAGTACAAAAAATCAGCCCTCAACAACTTAACCGGCGGAAAATATTTTTTTGAAAAAATCCCTAAGCCCCGGGGTCACAATTTCAGCAAAAATCTGACTTTTGGCAATTCAATCAAAAATGTTGCCAACTGGTTGCAAATGCTCCCCTGAAAGCTTTGGCAGTCGAAACAGAAGGCTTTTTATCACAGGACAAGAAATCAGCCCTCAACAACTTAACCGGCGGAAAATATTTTTTTGAAAAAATCCCTAAGCCCCGGGGTCACAATTTCAGGAAAAATCTGACTTTTAGCTATTCAATAAAAAATGCTGCCAAACGGTTGAAAATGCTCCCCTGAAAGCTTCGGCAGTTGAAACAAAGGGATTTTTATCACAGTACAAGAAATCAGCCCTCAACAACTTAAGCGGCGGAAAAAGATTTTTTTGAAAAAATCCCTAAGCCCCGGGGTCACAATTTCAGCAAAAATCTGACTTTTGGCAATTCACTCGAAAATGGTGCCAACTGGTTGCAAATGCTCCCCTGAAAGCTTCGGCAGTCAAAACAGACGGCTTTTTATCACAGTACAAAAAATCAGCCCTCAACAACTTAACCGGCGGAAAATATTTTTTTGAAAAAATCCCTAAGCCCCGGGGTCACAATTTCAGCAAAAATCTGACTTTTGGCAATTCAATCAAAAATGTTGCCAACTGGTTGCAAATGCTCCCCTGAAAGCTTTGGCAGTCGAAACAGAAGGCTTTTTATCACAGGACAAGAAATCAGCCCTCAACAACTTAACCGGCGGAAAATATTTTTTTGAAAAAATCCCTAAGCCCCGGGGTCACAATTTCAGGAAAAATCTGACTTTTAGCTATTCAATAAAAAATGCTGCCAAACGGTTGAAAATGCTCCCCTGAAAGCTTCGGCAGTTGAAACAAAGGGATTTTTATCACAGTACAAGAAATCAGCCCTCAACAACTTAAGCGGCGGAAAAAGATTTTTTTGAAAAAATCCCTAAGCCCCGGGGTCACAATTTCAGCAAAAATCTGACTTTTGGCAATTCACTCAAAAATGGTGCCAAACGGTTGCAAATGCTCCCCTGAAAGCTTCGGCAGTTGAAACAAAGGGATTTTTATCACAGGACAAGAAATCAGCCCTCAACAACTTAAGCGGCGGAAAAAGATTTTTTTCAGCAAAAATCTGACTTTTGGCAATTCACTGAAAAATGGTGCCAAACACTTGCAAATGCTCCCCTGAAAGCTTTGGGGATGGAAACAGAAGGCTTTTTATCACAGGACAAGAAATCAGCCCTCAACAACTTAACCGGCGGAAAATATTTTTTTGAAAAAATCCCTAAGCCCCGGGGTCACAATTTCAGCAAAAATCTGACTTTTAACAATTCAATAAAAAATGCTGCCAAACGGTTGAAAATGCTCCCCTGAAAGCTTCGGCAGTTGAAACAAAGGGATTTTTATCACAGTACAAGAAATCAGCCCTCAACAACTTAAGCGGCGGAAAAAGATTTTTTTGAAAAAATCCCTAAGCCCCGGGGTCACAATTTCAGCAAAAATCTGACTTTTGGCAATTCACTCAAAAATGGTGCCAAACGGTTGCAAATGCTCCCCTGAAAGCTTCGGCAGTTGAAACAAAGGGATTTTTATCACAGGACAAGAAATCAGCCCTCAACAACTTAAGCGGCGGAAAAAGATTTTTTTCAGCAAAAATCTGACTTTTGGCAATTCACTGAAAAATGGTGCCAAACACTTGCAAATGCTCCCCTGAAAGCTTTGGGGATGGAAACAGAAGGCTTTTTATCACAGGACAAGAAATCAGCCCTCAACAACTTAACCGGCGGAAAATATTTTTTTGAAAAAATCCCTAAGCCCCGGGGTCACAATTTCAGCAAAAATCTGACTTTTGGCAATTCACTCAAAAATGGTGCCAAACGGTTGCAAATGCTCCCCTGAAAGCTTCGGCAGTTGAAACAAAGGGATTTTTATCACAGGACAAGAAATCAGCCCTCAACAACTTAAGCGGCGGAAAAAGATTTTTTTCAGCAAAAATCTGACTTTTGGCAATTCACTGAAAAATGGTGCCAAACACTTGCAAATGCTCCCCTGAAAGCTTTGGGGATGGAAACAGAAGGCTTTTTATCACAGGACAAGAAATCAGCCCTCAACAACTTAACCGGCGGAAAATATTTTTTTGAAAAAATCCCTAAGCCCCGGGGTCACAATTTCAGGAAAAATCTGACTTTTGGCAATTCACTCAAAAATGGTGCCAAACGGTTGAAAATGCTTCCCTGAAAGCTTCGGCAGTTGAAACAAAGGGATTTTTATCACAGTACAAGAAATCAGCCCTCAGCAACTTAACCGGCAGAAAATATTTTTTTAAAAAAATCCATAAGCCCCGGGGTCACAATTTCAGCAAAAATCTTACTTTTGGCAATTCACTGAAAAATGGTGCCAAACACTTGCAAATGCTCCCCTAAAAGCTTTCGCAATGGAAACAGAAGGCTTTTTATCACAGGACAAGAAATCAGCCCTCAACAACTTAACAGGCGGAAAATATTTTTTTGAAAAAATCCCTAAGCCCCGGGGTCACAATTTCAGCAAAAATCTGACTTTTGGCAATTCAATCAAAAATGTTGCCAACTGGTTGCAAATGCTCCCCTGAAAGCTTTGGCAGTCGAAACAGAAGGCTTTTTATCACAGGACAAGAAATCAGCCCTCAACAACTTAACCGGCGGAAAATATTTTTTTGAAAAAATCCCTAAGCCCCGGGGTCACAATTTCAGGAAAAATCTGACTTTTAGCTATTCAATAAAAAATGCTGCCAAACGGTTGAAAATGCTCCCCTGAAAGCTTCGGCAGTTGAAACAAAGGGATTTTTATCACAGTACAAGAAATCAGCCCTCAACAACTTAAGCGGCGGAAAAAGATTTTTTTGAAAAAATCCCTAAGCCCCGGGGTCACAATTTCAGCAAAAATCTGACTTTTGGCAATTCACTCAAAAATGGTGCCAAACGGTTGCAAATGCTCCCCTGAAAGCTTCGGCAGTTGAAACAAAGGGATTTTTATCACAGGACAAGAAATCAGCCCTCAACAACTTAAGCGGCGGAAAAAGATTTTTTTCAGCAAAAATCTGACTTTTGGCAATTCACTGAAAAATGGTGCCAAACACTTGCAAATGCTCCCCTGAAAGCTTTGGGGATGGAAACAGAAGGCTTTTTATCACAGGACAAGAAATCAGCCCTCAACAACTTAACCGGCGGAAAATATTTTTTTGAAAAAATCCCTAAGCCCCGGGGTCACAATTTCAGCAAAAATCTGACTTTTAACAATTCAATAAAAAATGCTGCCAAACGGTTGAAAATGCTCCCCTGAAAGCTTCGGCAGTTGAAACAAAGGGATTTTTATCACAGTACAAGAAATCAGCCCTCAACAACTTAAGCGGCGGAAAAAGATTTTTTTGAAAAAATCCCTAAGCCCCGGGGTCACAATTTCAGCAAAAATCTGACTTTTGGCAATTCACTCAAAAATGGTGCCAAACGGTTGCAAATGCTCCCCTGAAAGCTTCGGCAGTTGAAACAAAGGGATTTTTATCACAGGACAAGAAATCAGCCCTCAACAACTTAAGCGGCGGAAAAAGATTTTTTTCAGCAAAAATCTGACTTTTGGCAATTCACTGAAAAATGGTGCCAAACACTTGCAAATGCTCCCCTGAAAGCTTTGGGGATGGAAACAGAAGGCTTTTTATCACAGGACAAGAAATCAGCCCTCAACAACTTAACCGGCGGAAAATATTTTTTTGAAAAAATCCCTAAGCCCCGGGGTCACAATTTCAGCAAAAATCTGACTTTTGGCAATTCACTCAAAAATGGTGCCAAACGGTTGCAAATGCTCCCCTGAAAGCTTCGGCAGTTGAAACAAAGGGATTTTTATCACAGGACAAGAAATCAGCCCTCAACAACTTAAGCGGCGGAAAAAGATTTTTTTCAGCAAAAATCTGACTTTTGGCAATTCACTGAAAAATGGTGCCAAACACTTGCAAATGCTCCCCTGAAAGCTTTGGGGATGGAAACAGAAGGCTTTTTATCACAGGACAAGAAATCAGCCCTCAACAACTTAACCGGCGGAAAATATTTTTTTGAAAAAATCCCTAAGCCCCGGGGTCACAATTTCAGGAAAAATCTGACTTTTGGCAATTCACTCAAAAATGGTGCCAAACGGTTGAAAATGCTTCCCTGAAAGCTTCGGCAGTTGAAACAAAGGGATTTTTATCACAGTACAAGAAATCAGCCCTCAGCAACTTAACCGGCAGAAAATATTTTTTTAAAAAAATCCATAAGCCCCGGGGTCACAATTTCAGCAAAAATCTTACTTTTGGCAATTCACTGAAAAATGGTGCCAAACACTTGCAAATGCTCCCCTAAAAGCTTTCGCAATGGAAACAGAAGGCTTTTTATCACAGGACAAGAAATCAGCCCTCAACAACTTAACAGGCGGAAAATATTTTTTTGAAAAAATCCCTAAGCCCCGGGGTCACAATTTCAGCAAAAATCTGACTTTTGGCAATTCAATCAAAAATGTTGCCAACTGGTTGCAAATGCTCCCCTGAAAGCTTTGGCGATGGAAACAGAAGGCTTTTTACCACAGGACAAGAAATCAGCCCTCAACAACTTAACCGGCGGAAAATATTTTTTTGAAAAAATCCCTAAGCCCCGGGGTCACAATTTCAGGAAAAATCTGACTTTTAGCAATTCAATAAAAAATGCTGCCAAACGGTTGAAAATGCTCCCCTGAAAGCTTCGGCAGTTGAAACAAAGGGATTTTTATCACAGTACAAGAAATCAGCCCTCAACAACTTAAGCGGCGGAAAAAGATTTTTTTGAAAAAATCCCTAAGCCCCGGGGTCACAATTTCAGCAAAAATCTGACTTTTGGCAATTCACTCAAAAATGGTGCCAAACGGTTGCAAATGCTCCCCTGAAAGCTTCGGCAGTTGAAACAAAGGGATTTTTATCACAGGACAAGAAATCAGCCCTCAACAACTTAAGCGGCGGAAAAAGATTTTTTTCAGCAAAAATCTGACTTTTGGCAATTCACTGAAAAATGGTGCCAAACACTTGCAAATGCTCCCCTGAAAGCTTTGGGGATGGAAACAGAAGGCTTTTTATCACAGGACAAGAAATCAGCCCTCAACAACTTAACCGGCGGAAAATATTTTTTTGAAAAAATCCCTAAGCCCCGGGGTCACAATTTCAGCAAAAATCTGACTTTTGGCAATTGACTCGAAAATGGTGCCAACTGGTTGCAAATGCTCCCCTGAAAGCTTCGGCAGTCAAAACAGACGGCTTTTTATCACAGTACAAAAAATCAGCCCTCAACAACTTAACCGGCGGAAAATATTTTTTTGAAAAAATCCCTAAGCCCCGGGGTCACAATTTCAGCAAAAATCTGACTTTTGGCAATTCAATCAAAAATGTTGCCAACTGGTTGCAAATGCTCCCCTGAAAGCTTTGGCAGTCGAAACAGAAGGCTTTTTATCACAGGACAAGAAATCAGCCCTCAACAACTTAACCGGCGGAAAATATTTTTTTGAAAAAATCCCTAAGCCCCGGGGTCACAATTTCAGGAAAAATCTGACTTTTAGCAATTCAATAAAAAATGCTGCCAAACGGTTGAAAATGCTCCCCTGAAAGCTTCGGCAGTTGAAACAAAGGGATTTTTATCACAGTACAAGAAATCAGCCCTCAACAACTTAAGCGGCGGAAAAAGATTTTTTTGAAAAAATCCCTAAGCCCCGGGGTCACAATTTCAGCAAAAATCTGACTTTTGGCAATTCACTCAAAAATGGTGCCAAACGGTTGCAAATGCTCCCCTGAAAGCTTCGGCAGTTGAAACAAAGGGATTTTTATCACAGGACAAGAAATCAGCCCTCAACAACTTAAGCGGCGGAAAAAGATTTTTTTCAGCAAAAATCTGACTTTTGGCAATTCACTGAAAAATGGTGCCAAACACTTGCAAATGCTCCCCTGAAAGCTTTGGGGATGGAAACAGAAGGCTTTTTATCACAGGACAAGAAATCAGCCCTCAACAACTTAACCGGCGGAAAATATTTTTTTGAAAAAATCCCTAAGCCCCGGGGTCACAATTTCAGCAAAAATCTGACTTTTAACAATTCAATAAAAAATGCTGCCAAACGGTTGAAAATGCTCCCCTGAAAGCTTCGGCAGTTGAAACAAAGGGATTTTTATCACAGTACAAGAAATCAGCCCTCAACAACTTAAGCGGCGGAAAAAGATTTTTTTGAAAAAATCCCTAAGCCCCGGGGTCACAATTTCAGCAAAAATCTGACTTTTGGCAATTCACTCAAAAATGGTGCCAAACGGTTGCAAATGCTCCCCTGAAAGCTTCGGCAGTTGAAACAAAGGGATTTTTATCACAGGACAAGAAATCAGCCCTCAACAACTTAAGCGGCGGAAAAAGATTTTTTTCAGCAAAAATCTGACTTTTGGCAATTCACTGAAAAATGGTGCCAAACACTTGCAAATGCTCCCCTGAAAGCTTTGGGGATGGAAACAGAAGGCTTTTTATCACAGGACAAGAAATCAGCCCTCAACAACTTAACCGGCGGAAAATATTTTTTTGAAAAAATCCCTAAGCCCCGGGGTCACAATTTCAGGAAAAATCTGACTTTTGGCAATTCACTCAAAAATGGTGCCAAACGGTTGAAAATGCTTCCCTGAAAGCTTCGGCAGTTGAAACAAAGGGATTTTTATCACAGTACAAGAAATCAGCCCTCAGCAACTTAACCGGCAGAAAATATTTTTTTAAAAAAATCCATAAGCCCCGGGGTCACAATTTCAGGAAAAATCTGACTTTTGGCAATTCACTGAAAAATGGTGCCAAACACTTGCAAATGCTCCCCTAAAAGCTTTCGCAATGGAAACAGAAGGCTTTTTATCACAGGACAAGAAATCAGCCCTCAACAACTTAACCGGCGGAAAATATTTTTTTGAAAAAATCCCTAAGCCCCGGGGTCACAATTTCAGCAAAAATCTGACTTTTGGCAATTCAATCAAAAATGTTGCCAACTGGTTGCAAATGCTCCCCTGAAAGCTTTGGCGATGGAAACAGAAGGCTTTTTACCACAGGACAAGAAATCAGCCCTCAACAACTTAACCGGCGGAAAATATTTTTTTGAAAAAATCCCTAAGCCCCGGGGTCACAATTTCAGGAAAAATCTGACTTTTAGCAATTCAATAAAAAATGCTGCCAAACGGTTGAAAATGCTCCCCTGAAAGCTTCGGCAGTTGAAACAAAGGGATTTTTATCACAGTACAAGAAATCAGCCCTCAACAACTTAAGCGGCGGAAAAAGATTTTTTTGAAAAAATCCCTAAGCCCCGGGGTCACAATTTCAGCAAAAATCTGACTTTTGGCAATTCACTCAAAAATGGTGCCAAACGGTTGCAAATGCTCCCCTGAAAGCTTCGGCAGTTGAAACAAAGGGATTTTTATCACAGGACAAGAAATCAGCCCTCAACAACTTTAGCGGCGGAAAAAGATTTTTTTCAGCAAAAATCTGACTTTTGGCAATTCACTGAAAAATGGTGCCAAACACTTGCAAATGCTCCCCTGAAAGCTTTGGGGATGGAAACAGAAGGCTTTTTATCACAGGACAAGAAATCAGCCCTCAACAACTTAACCGGCGGAAAATATTTTTTTGAAAAAATCCCTAAGCCCCGGGGTCACAATTTCAGCAAAAATCTGACTTTTGGCAATTCAATCAAAAATGTTGCCAACTGGTTGCAAATGCTCCCCTGAAAGCTTTGGCAGTCGAAACAGAAGGCTTTTTATCACAGGACAAGAAATCAGCCCTCAGCAACTTAACCGGCGGAAAATATTTTTTTTAAAAAAATCCATATGCCCCGGGGTCACAATTTCAGGAAAAATCTGACTTTTGGCAATTCACTCGAAAATGGTGCCAAACAATTGCAAATGCTCCCCTGAAAGCTTTGGCGATGGAAACCGAAGGCTTTTTACCACAGGACAAGAAATCAGCCCTCAGCAACTTAACCGGCGGAAAATATTTTTTTGAAAAAATCCCGAAGCCCCGGGGTCACAATTTCAGCAAAAATCTGACTTTTGGCAATTCAATCAAAAATGTTGCCAACTGGTTGCAAATGCTCCCCTGAAAGCTTTGGCGATGGAAACAGAAGGCTTTTTATCACAGGACAAGAAATCAGCCCTCAACAACTTAAGCGGCGGAAAATATTTTTTTGAAAAAATCCCTAAGCCCCGGGGTCACAATTTCAGCAAAAATCTGACTTTTGGCAATTCACTCAAAAATGGTGCCAAACGGTTGCAAATGCTCCCCTGAAAGCTTCGGCAGTTGAAACAAAGGGATTTTTATCACAGGACAAGAAATCAGCCCTCAACAACTTAAGCGGCGGAAAAAGATTTTTTTCAGCAAAAATCTGACTTTTGGCAATTCACTGAAAAATGGTGCCAAACACTTGCAAATGCTCCCCTGAAAGCTTTGGGGATGGAAACAGAAGGCTTTTTATCACAGGACAAGAAATCAGCCCTCAACAACTTAACCGGCGGAAAATATTTTTTTGAAAAAATCCCTAAGCCCCGGGGTCACAATTTCAGCAAAAATCTGACTTTTGGCAATTCACTCGAAAATGGTGCCAACTGGTTGCAAATGCTCCCCTGAAAGCTTTGGCAGTCAAAACAGACGGCTTTTTATCACAGTACAAAAAATCAGCCCTCAACAACTTAACCGGCGGAAAATATTTTTTTGAAAAAATCCCTAAGCCCCGGGGTCACAATTTCAGCAAAAATCTGACTTTTGGCAATTCAATCAAAAATGTTGCCAACTGGTTGCAAATGCTCCCCTGAAAGCTTTGGCAGTCGAAACAGAAGGCTTTTTATCACAGGACAAGAAATCAGCCCTCAGCAACTTAACCGGCGGAAAATATTTTTTTAAAAAAATCCATAAGCCCCGGGGTCACAATTTCAGGAAAAATCTGACTTTTGGCAATTCACTCGAAAATGGTGCCAAACAATTGCAAATGCTCCCCTGAAAGCTTTGGCGATGGAAACAGAAGGCTTTTTACCACAGGACAAGAAATCAGCCCTCAGCAACTTAACCGGCGGAAAATATTTTTTTGAAAAAATCCCTAAGCCCTGGGGTCACAATTTCAGGAAAAATCTGACTTTTGGCAATTCACTCGAAAATGGTGCCAAACAATTGCAAATGCTCCCCTGAAAGATTTGGTGATGGAAACAGAAGGCTTTTTATCACAGGACAAGAAATCAGCCCTCAACAACTTAACCGGCAGAAAATATTTTTTTGAAAAAATCCATAAGCCCCGGGGTCACAATTTCAGCAAAAATCTGACTTTTGGCAATTCACTGAAAAATGGTGCCAAACACTTGCAAATGCTCCCCCTGAAAGCTTTGGCACGCGAAACAGAAGGCTTTTTATCACAGGACAAGAAATCAGCCCTCAACAACTTAACCGGCAGAAAATATTTTTTTGAAAAAATCCATAAGCCCCGGGGTCACAATTTCAGCAAAAATCTGACTTTTGGCAATTCACTCAAAAATGGTGCCAAACGGTTGCAAATGCTCCCCTGAAAGCTTCGGCAGTTGAAACAAAGGGATTTTTATCACAGGACAAGAAATCAGCCCTCAACAACTTAACCGGCGGAAAATATTTTTTTGAAAAAATCCCTAAGCCCTGGGGTCACAATTTCAGCAAAAATCTGACTTTTGGCAATTCAATCAAAAATGTTGCCAACTGGTTGCAAATGCTCCCCTGAAAGCTTTGGCGATGGAAACAGAAGGCTTTTTATCACAGGACAAGAAATCAGCCCTCAGCAACTTAACCGGCGGAAAATATTTTTTTGAAAAAATCCCCAAGCCCCGAGGTTACAATTTCAGCAAAAATCTGACTTTTGGCAAATCACTCAAAAATGGTGCCAAACGGTTGCAAATGCTCCCCTGAAAGCTTCGGCAGTTGAAACAAAGGGATTTTTATCACAGGACAAGAAATCAGCCCTCAACAACTTAAGCGGCGGAAAAAGATTTTTTTCAGCAAAAATCTGACTTTTGGCAATTCACTGAAAAATGGTGCCAAACACTTGCAAATGCTCCCCTGAAAGCTTTGGGGATGGAAACAGAAGGCTTTTTATCACAGGACAAGAAATAAGTCCTCAACAACTTAACCGGCGGAAAAGATTTTTTTGAAAAAATCCCTAAGCCCCGGGGTCACAATTTCAGGAAAAATCTGACTTTTGGCAATTCACGAAAAAATGGTGCCAAACACATGCAAATGCTCCCCTGAAAGCTTCGGCAGTTGAAACAAAGGGATTTTTATCACAGTACAAGAAATCAGCCCTCAACAACTTAAGTGGCGGAAAAAGATTTTTTTGAAAAAATCCCTAAGCCCCGGGGTCACAATTTCAGCAAAAATCTGACTTTTGGCAGTTCACTCAAAAATGGTGCCAAACGGTTGCAAATGCTCCCCTGAAAGCTTCGGAAGTTGAAACAAAGGAATTTTTATCACAGTACAAGAAATCAGCACTCAACAACTTAAGCAGCGGAAAAAGATTTTTTTGAAAAAATCCCTAAGCCCCGGGGTCACAATTTCAGCAAAAATCTGACTTTTGGCAATTCACTGAAAAATGGTGCCAAACACTTGCAAATGCTCCCCTGAAAGCTTTGGCGGTGGAAACAGAAGGCTTTTTATCACAGGACAAGAAATCAGTCCTCAACAACTTAACCGGCGGAAAATATTTTTTTGAAAAAATCCCTAAGCCCCGGGGTCACAATTTCAGGAAAAATCTGACTTTTGGCAATTCACTCAAAAAAGATTCCAGAAGCTTGCAAATGCTCCCCTGAAAGGTTTGGGAGTCGAAACAGAAGGCTTTTTATCACAGGACAAGAAATCAGCCCTCAACAACTTAAGCGGCGGAAAAAGATTTTTTTCAGCAAAAATCTGACTTTTGGCAATTCACTGAAAAATGGTGCCAAACACTTGCAAATGCTCCCCTGAAAGCTTTGGGGATGGAAACAGAAGGCTTTTTATCACAGGACAAGAAATCAGCCCTCAACAACTTAACCGGCGGAAAATATTTTTTTGAAAAAATCCCTAAGCCCCGGGGTCACAATTTCAGCAAAAATCTGACTTTTAACAATTCAATAAAAAATGCTGCCAAACGGTTGAAAATGCTCCCCTGAAAGCTTCGGCAGTTGAAACAAAGGGATTTTTATCACAGTACAAGAAATCAGCCCTCAACAACTTAAGCGGCGGAAAAAGATTTTTTTGAAAAAATCCCTAAGCCCCGGGGTCACAATTTCAGCAAAAATCTGACTTTTGGCAATTCACTCAAAAATGGTGCCAAACGGTTGCAAATGCTCCCCTGAAAGCTTCGGCAGTTGAAACAAAGGGATTTTTATCACAGGACAAGAAATCAGCCCTCAACAACTTAAGCGGCGGAAAAAGATTTTTTTCAGCAAAAATCTGACTTTTGGCAATTCACTGAAAAATGGTGCCAAACACTTGCAAATGCTCCCCTGAAAGCTTTGGGGATGGAAACAGAAGGCTTTTTATCACAGGACAAGAAATCAGCCCTCAACAACTTAACCGGCGGAAAATATTTTTTTGAAAAAATCCCTAAGCCCCGGGGTCACAATTTCAGGAAAAATCTGACTTTTGGCAATTCACTCAAAAATGGTGCCAAACGGTTGAAAATGCTTCCCTGAAAGCTTCGGCAGTTGAAACAAAGGGATTTTTATCACAGTACAAGAAATCAGCCCTCAGCAACTTAACCGGCAGAAAATATTTTTTTAAAAAAATCCATAAGCCCCGGGGTCACAATTTCAGGAAAAATCTGACTTTTGGCAATTCACTGAAAAATGGTGCCAAACACTTGCAAATGCTCCCCTAAAAGCTTTGGCGATGGAAACAGAAGGCTTTTTATCACAGGACAAGAAATCAGCCCTCAACAACTTAACCGGCGGAAAATATTTTTTTGAAAAAATCCCTAAGCCCCGGGATCACAATTTCAGCAAAAATCTGACTTTTGGCAATTCAATCAAAAATGTTGCCAACTGGTTGCAAATGCTCCCCTGAAAGCTTTGGCGATGGAAACAGAAGGCTTTTTATCACAGGACAAGAAATCAGCCCTCAACAACTTAACCGGCGGAAAATATTTTTTTGAAAAAATCCCTAAGCCCCGGGGTCACAATTTCAGGAAAAATCTGACTTTTAGCAATTCAATAAAAAATGCTGCCAAACGGTTGAAAATGCTCCCCTGAAAGCTTCGGCAGTTGAAACAAAGGGATTTTTATCACAGTACAAGAAATCAGCCCTCAACAACTTAAGCGGCGGAAAAAGATTTTTTTGAAAAAATCCCTAAGCCCCGGGGTCACAATTTCAGCAAAAATCTGACTTTTGGCAATTCACTCAAAAATGGTGCCAAACACTTGCAAATGCTCCCCTGAAAGCTTCGGTAGTTGAAACAAAGGGATTTTTATCACAGGACAAGAAATCAGCCCTCAACAACTTAAGCGGCGGAAAAAGATTTTTTTCAGCAAAAATCTGACTTTTGGCAATTCACTGAAAAATGGTGCCAAACACTTGCAAATGCTCCCCTGAAAGCTTTGGCGATGGAAACAGAAGGCTTTTTATCACAGGACAAGAAATCAGCCCTCAACAACTTAACCGGCGGAAAATATTTTTTTGAAAAAATCCCTAAGCCCCGGGGTCACAATTTCAGCAAAAATCTGACTTTTAACAATTCAATAAAAAATGCTGCCAAACGGTTGAAAATGCTTCCCTGAAAGCTTCGGCAGTTGAAACAAAGGGATTTTTATCACAGTACAAGAAATCAGCCCTCAGCAACTTAACCGGCAGAAAATATTTTTTTAAAAAAATCCATAAGCCCCGGGGTCACAATTTCAGGAAAAATCTGACTTTTGGCAATTCACTGAAAAATGGTGCCAAACACTTGCAAATGCTCCCCTAAAAGCTTTCGCAATGGAAACAGAAGGCTTTTTATCACAGGACAAGAAATCAGCCCTCAACAACTTAACCGGCGGAAAATATTTTTTTGAAAAAATCCCTAAGCCCCGGGGTCACAATTTCAGCAAAAATCTGACTTTTGGCAATTCAATCAAAAATGTTGCCAACTGGTTGCAAATGCTCCCCTGAAAGCTTTGGCGATGGAAACAGAAGGCTTTTTATCACAGGACAAGAAATCAGCCCTCAACAACTTAACCGGCGGAAAATATTTTTTTGAAAAAATCCCTAAGCCCCGGGGTCACAATTTCAGGAAAAATCTGACTTTTAGCAATTCAATAAAAAATGCTGCCAAACGGTTGAAAATGCTCCCCTGAAAGCTTCGGCAGTTGAAACAAAGGGATTTTTATCACAGTACAAGAAATCAGCCCTCAACAACTTAAGCGGCGGAAAAAGATTTTTTTGAAAAAATCCCTAAGCCCCGGGGTCACAATTTCAGCAAAAATCTGACTTTTGGCAATTCACTCAAAAATGGTGCCAAACGGTTGCAAATGCTCCCCTGAAAGCTTCGGCAGTTGAAACAAAGGGATTTTTATCACAGGACAAGAAATCAGCCCTCAACAACTTAAGCGGCGGAAAAAGATTTTTTTCAGCAAAAATCTGACTTTTGGCAATTCACTGAAAAATGGTGCCAAACACTTGCAAATGCTCCCCTGAAAGCTTTGGGGATGGAAACAGAAGGCTTTTTATCACAGGACAAGAAATCAGCCCTCAACAACTTAACCGGCGGAAAATATTTTTTTGAAAAAATCCCTAAGCCCCGGGGTCACAATTTCAGCAAAAATCTGACTTTTAACAATTCAATAAAAAATGCTGCCAAACAGTTGAAAATGCTCCCCTGAAAGCTTCGGCAGTTGAAACAAAGGGATTTTTATCACAGTACAAGAAATCAGCCCTCAACAACTTAAGCGGCGGAAAAAGATTTTTTTGAAAAAATCCCTAAGCCCCGGGGTCACAATTTCAGCAAAAATCTGACTTTTGGCAATTCACTCAAAAATGGTGCCAAACGGTTGCAAATGCTCCCCTGAAAGCTTCGGCAGTTGAAACAAAGGGATTTTTATCACAGGACAAGAAATCAGCCCTCAACAACTTAAGCGGCGGAAAAAGATATTTTTCAGCAAAAATCTGACTTTTGGCAATTCACTGAAAAATGGTGCCAAACACTTGCAAATGCTCCCCTGAAAGCTTTGGGGATGGAAACAGAAGGCTTTTTATCACAGGACAAGAAATCAGCCCTCAACAACTTAACCGGCGGAAAATATTTTTTTGAAAAAATCCCTAAGCCCCGGGGTCACAATTTCAGGAAAAATCTGACTTTTGGCAATTCACTCAAAAATGGTGCCAAACGGTTGAAAATGCTTCCCTGAAAGCTTCGGCAGTTGAAACAAAGGGATTTTTATCACAGTACAAGAAATCAGCCCTCAGCAACTTAACCGGCAGAAAATATTTTTTTAAAAAAATCCATAAGCCCCGGGGTCACAATTTCAGGAAAAATCTGACTTTTGGCAATTCACTGAAAAATGGTGCCAAACACTTGCAAATGCTCCCCTAAAAGCTTTCGCAATGGAAACAGAAGGCTTTTTATCACAGGACAAGAAATCAGCCCTCAACAACTTAACCGGCGGAAAATATTTTTTTGAAAAAATCCCTAAGCCCCGGGGTCACAATTTCAGCAAAAATCTGACTTTTGGCAATTCAATCAAAAATGTTGCCAACTGGTTGCAAATGCTCCCCTGAAAGCTTTGGCGATGGAAACAGAAGGCTTTTTACCACAGGACAAGAAATCAGCCCTCAACAACTTAACCGGCGGAAAATATTTTTTTTTAAAAAATCCATATGCCCCGGGGTCACAATTTCAGGAAAAATCTGACTTTTGGCAATTCACTCAAAAATGGTGCCAAACACATGCAAATGCTCCCCTGAAAGCTTTGGCGATGGAAACAGAAGGCTTTTTATCACAGGACAAGAAATCAGCCCTCAGCAACTTAACCGGCGGAAAATATTTTTTTGAAAAAATCCCTAAGCCCTGGGGTCACAATTTCAGGAAAAATCTGACTTTTGGCAATTCACTGAAAAATGGTGCCAAACACTTGCAAATGCTCCCCTAAAAGCTTTGGCGATGGAAACAGAAGGCTTTTTATCACAGGACAAGAAATCAGCCCTCAACAACTTAACCTGCGGAAAAGATTTTTTTGAAAAAATCCCTAAGCCCCGGGGTCACAATTTCAGCAAAAATCTGACTTTTGGCAATTCAATCAAAAATGTTGCCAACTGGTTGCAAATGCTCCCCTGAAAGCTTTGGCGATGGAAACAGAAGGCTTTTTATCACAGGACAAGAAATCAGCCCTCAACAACTTAACCGGCGGAAAATATTTTTTTGAAAAAATCCCTAAGCCCCGGGGTCACAATTTCAGGAAAAACCTGACTTTTGGCAATTCACTCAAAAATGGTGCCAAACGGTTGAAAATGCTTCCCTGAAAGCTTCGGCAGTTGAAACAAAGGGATTTTTATCACAGTACAAGAAATCAGCCCTCAGCAACTTAACCGGCGGAAAATATTTTTTTAAAAAAATCCATAAGCCCCGGGGTCACAATTTCAGCAAAAATCTGACTTTTGGCAATTCACTGAAAAATGGTGCCAAACACTTGCAAATGCTCCCCTAAAAGCTTTCGCAATGGAAACAGAAGGCTTTTTATCACAGGACAAGAAATCAGCCCTCAACAACTTAACCGGCGGAAAATATTTTTTTGAAAAAATCCCTAAGCCCCGGGGTCACAATTTCAGCAAAAATCTGACTTTTGGCAATTCAATCAAAAATGTTGCCAACTGGTTGCAAATGCTCCCCTGAAAGCTTTGGCGATGGAAACAGAAGGCTTTTTATCACAGGACAAGAAATCAGCCCTCAACAACTTAACCGGCGGAAAATATTTTTTTGAAAAAATCCCTAAGCCCCGGGGTCACAATTTCAGGAAAAATCTGACTTTTAGCAATTCAATAAAAAATGCTGCCAAACGGTTGAAAATGCTCCCCTAAAAGCTTCGGCAGTTGAAACAAAGGGATTTTTATCACAGTACAAGAAATCAGCCCTCAACAACTTAAGCGGCGGAAAAAGATTTTTTTGAAAAAATCCCTAAGCCCCGGGGTCACAATTTCAGTAAAAATCTGACTTTTGGCAATTCGCTCAAAAATGGTGCCAAACGGTTGCAAATGCTCCCCTGAAAGCTTCGGCAGTTGAAACAAAGGGATTTTTATCACAGGACAAGAAATCAGCCCTCAACAACTTAAGCGGCGGAAAAAGATTTTTTTCAGCAAAAATCTGACTTTTGGCAATTCACTGAAAAATGGTGCCAAACACTTGCAAATGCTCCCCTGAAAGCTTTGGGGATGGAAACAGAAGGCTTTTTATCACAGGACAAGAAATCAGCCCTCAACAACTTAACCGGCGGAAAATATTTTTTTGAAAAAATCCCTAAGCCCCGGGGTCACAATTTCAGGAAAAATCTGACTTTTGGCAATTCACTCAAAAATGGTGCCAAACGGTTGAAAATGCTTCCCTGAAAGCTTCGGCAGTTGAAACAAAGGGATTTTTATCACAGTACAAGAAATCAGCCCTCAGCAACTTAACCGGCAGAAAATATTTTTTTAAAAAAATCCATAAGCCCCGGGGTCACAATTTCAGGAAAAATCTGACTTTTGGCAATTCACTGAAAAATGGTGCCAAACACTTGCAAATGCTCCCCTAAAAGCTTTCGCAATGGAAACAGAAGGCTTTTTATCACAGGACAAGAAATCAGCCCTCAACAACTTAAACGGCGGAAAATATTTTTTTGAAAAAATCCCTAAGCCCCGGGGTCACAATTTCAGGAAAAATCTGACTTTTGGCAATTCAATCAAAAATGTTGCCAACTGGTTGCAAATGCTCCCCTGAAAGCTTTGGCGATGGAAACAGAAGGCTTTTTATCACAGGACAAGAAATCAGCCCTCAACAACTTAACCGGCGGAAAATATTTTTTTGAAAAAAATCCCTAAGCCCCGGGGTCACAATTTCAGCAAAAATCTGACTTTTGGCAATTCAATAAAAAATGTTTCCAACTGGTTGCAAATGCTCCCCTGAAAGCTTTGGCGATGGAAACAGAAGGCTTTTTATCTCAGGACAAGAAATCAGTCCTCAACAACTTAACCGGCGGAAAATATTTTTTTGAAAAAATCCCTAAGCCCCGGGGTCACAATTTCAGGAAAAATCTGACTTTTGGCAATTCACTCAAAAATGGTGCCAAACGGTTGCAAATGCTCCCCTGAAAGCTTCGGCAGTTGAAACAAAGGGATTTTTATCACAGTACAAGAAATCAGCACTCAACAACTTAAGCAGCGGAAAAAGATTTTTTTGAAAAAATCCCTAAGCCCCGGGGTCACAATTTCAGGAAAAATCTGACTTTTGGCAATTCACTGAAAAATGTTTCCAACTGGTTGCAAATGCTCCCCTGAAAGCTTTGGCGATGGAAACTGAAGGCTTTTTATCTCAGGACAAGAAATCAGCACTCAACAACTTAAGCAGCGGAAAAAGATTTTTTTGAAAAAATCCCTAAGCCCCGGGGTCACAATTTCAGCAAAAATCTGACTTTTGGCAATTCACTGAAAAATGGTGCCAAACACTTGCAAATGCTCCCCTGAAAGCTTTGGCGGTGGAAACAGAAGGCTTTTTATCACAGGACAAGAAATCAGCCCTCAACAACTTAACCGGCGGAAAATATTTTTTTGAAAAAATCCCTAAGCCCCGGGGTCACAATTTCAGGAAAAATCTGACTTTTGGCAATTCAATCAAAAATGTTGCCAACTGGTTGCAAATGCTCCCCTGAAAGCTTTGGCGATGGAAACAGAAGGCTTTTTATCACAGGACAAGAAATCAGCCCTCAACAACTTAACCGGCGGAAAATATTTTTTTGAAAAAATCCCTAAGCCCCGGGGTCACAATTTCAGGAAAAACCTGACTTTTGGCAATTCACTCAAAAATGGTGCCAAACGGTTGAAAATGCTTCCCTGAAAGCTTCGGCAGTTGAAACAAAGGGATTTTTATCACAGTACAAGAAATCAGCCCTCAGCAACTTAACCGGCGGAAAATATTTTTTTAAAAAAATCCATAAGCCCCGGGGTCACAATTTCAGCAAAAATCTGACTTTTGGCAATTCACTGAAAAATGGTGCCAAACACTTGCAAATGCTCCCCTAAAAGCTTTCGCAATGGAAACAGAAGGCTTTTTATCACAGGACAAGAAATCAGCCCTCAACAACTTAACCGGCGGAAAATATTTTTTTGAAAAAATCCCTAAGCCCCGGGGTCACAATTTCAGCAAAAATCTGACTTTTGGCAATTCAATCAAAAATGTTGCCAACTGGTTGCAAATGCTCCCCTGAAAGCTTTGGCGATGGAAACAGAAGGCTTTTTATCACAGGACAAGAAATCAGCCCTCAACAACTTAACCGGCGGAAAATATTTTTTTGAAAAAATCCCTAAGCCCCGGGGTCACAATTTCAGGAAAAATCTGACTTTTAGCAATTCAATAAAAAATGCTGCCAAACGGTTGAAAATGCTCCCCTGAAAGCTTCGGCAGTTGAAACAAAGGGATTTTTATCACAGTACAAGAAATCAGCCCTCAACAACTTAAGCGGCGGAAAAAGATTTTTTTGAAAAAATCCCTAAGCCCCGGGGTCACAATTTCAGCAAAAATCTGACTTTTGGCAATTCGCTCAAAAATGGTGCCAAACGGTTGCAAATGCTCCCCTGAAAGCTTCGGCAGTTGAAACAAAGGGATTTTTATCACAGGACAAGAAATCAGCCCTCAACAACTTAAGCGGCGGAAAAAGATTTTTTTCAGCAAAAATCTGACTTTTGGCAATTCACTGAAAAATGGTGCCAAACACTTGCAAATGTCCCCTGAAAGCTTTGGGGATGGAAACAGAAGGCTTTTTATCACAGGACAAGAAATCAGCCCTCAACAACTTAACCGGCGGAAAATATTTTTTTGAAAAAATCCCTAAGCCCCGGGGTCACAATTTCAGGAAAAATCTGACTTTTGGCAATTCACTCAAAAATGGTGCCAAACGGTTGAAAATGCTTCCCTGAAAGCTTCGGCAGTTGAAACAAAGGGATTTTTATCACAGTACAAGAAATCAGCCCTCAGCAACTTAACCGGCAGAAAATATTTTTTTAAAAAAATCCATAAGCCCCGGGGTCACAATTTCAGGAAAAATCTGACTTTTGGCAATTCACTGAAAAATGGTGCCAAACACTTGCAAATGCTCCCCTGAAAGCTTTGGCGATGGAAACAGAAGGCTTTTTATCACAGGACAAGAAATCAGCCCTCAACAACTTAACCGGCGGAAAATATTTTTTTGAAAAAATCCCTAAGCCCCGGGGTCACAATTTCAGGAAAAATCTGACTTTTGGCAATTCACTCAAAAATGGTGCCAAACGGTTGCAAATGCTCCCCTGAAAGCTTCGGCAGTTGAAACAAAGGGATTTTTATCACAGGACAAGAAATCAGCCCTCAACAACTTAAGCGGCGGAAAAAGATTTTTTTCAGCAAAAATCTGACTTTTGGCAATTCACTGAAAAATGGTGCCAAACACTTGCAAATGCTCCCCTGAAAGCTTTGGCGATGGAAGCAGAAGGCTTTTTATCACAGGACAAGAAATCAGCCCTCAACAACTTAATCGGCAGAAAATATTTTTTTGAAAAAATCCATAAGCCCCGGGGTCACAATTTTAGGAAAAATCTGACTTTTGGCAATTCACTCAAAAATGGTGCCAAACACTTGCAAATGCTCCCCTGAAAGCTTCGGCAGTTGAAACAAAGGGATTTTTATCACAGTACAAGAAATCAGCACTCAACAACTTAAGCAGCGGAAAAAGATTTTTTTGAAAAAATCCCTAAGCCCCAGGGTCACAATTTCAGCAAAAATCTGACTTTTGGCAATTCACTGAAAAATGGTGCCAAACACTTGCAAATGCTCCCCTGAAAGCTTTGGCGATGGAAACAGAAGGCTTTTTATCACAGGACAAGAAATCAGCCCTCAACAACTTAACCGGCGGAAAATATTTTTTTGAAAAAATCCCTAAGCCCCGGGGTCACAATTTCAGCAAAAATCTGACTTTTGGCAATTCACTCAAAAATGGTGCCAAACGGTTGAAAATGCTCACCTGAAAGCTTCGGTAGTTGAAACAAAGGGATTTTTATCACAGTACAAGAAATCAGCCCTCAACAACTTAAGCGGCGGGAAAAGATTTTTTTCAGCAAAAATCTGACTTTTGGCAATTCACTGAAAAATGGTGCCAAACACTTGCAAATGCTCCCCTGAAAGCTTTGGCGATGGAAGCAGACGGCTTTTTATCACAGGACAAGAAATCAGCCCTCAACAACTTAACCGGCGGAAAATATTTTTTTGAAAAAATCCCTAAGCCCCGGGGTCACAATTTCAGGAAAAATCTGACTTTTGGCAATTCACTCAAAAATGGTGCCAAACGGTTGAAAATGCTTCCCTGAAAGCTTCGGCAGTTGAAACAAAGGGATTTTTATCACAGTACAAGAAATCAGCCCTCAGCAACTTAACCGGCAGAAAATATTTTTTTAAAAAAATCCATAAGCCCCGGGGTCACAATTTCAGGAAAAATCTGACTTTTGGCAATTCACTGAAAAATGGTGCCAAACACTTGCAAATGCTCCCCTGAAAGCTTTGGCGATGGAAACAGAAGGCTTTTTATCACAGGACAAGAAATCAGCCCTCAACAACTTAACCGGCGGAAAATATTTTTTTGAAAAAATCCCTAAGCCCCGGGGTCACAATTTCAGGAAAAATCTGACTTTTGGCAATTCACTCAAAAATGGTGCCAAACGGTTGCAAATGCTCCCCTGAAAGCTTCGGCAGTTGAAACAAAGGGATTTTTATCACAGGACAAGAAATCAGCCCTCAACAACTTAAGCGGCGGAAAAAGATTTTTTTCAGCAAAAATCTGACTTTTGGCAATTCACTGAAAAATGGTGCCAAACACTTGCAAATGCTCCCCTGAAAGCTTTGGCGATGGAAGCAGAAGGCTTTTTATCACAGGACAAGAAATCAGCCCTCAACAACTTAATCGGCAGAAAATATTTTTTTGAAAAAATCCATAAGCCCCGGGGTCACAATTTTAGGAAAAATCTGACTTTTGGCAATTCACTCAAAAATGGTGCCAAACACTTGCAAATGCTCCCCTGAAAGCTTCGGCAGTTGAAACAAAGGGATTTTTATCACAGTACAAGAAATCAGCACTCAACAACTTAAGCAGCGGAAAAAGATTTTTTTGAAAAAATCCCTAAGCCCCAGGGTCACAATTTCAGCAAAAATCTGACTTTTGGCAATTCACTGAAAAATGGTGCCAAACACTTGCAAATGCTCCCCTGAAAGCTTTGGCGATGGAAACAGAAGGCTTTTTATCACAGGACAAGAAATCAGCCCTCAACAACTTAACCGGCGGAAAATATTTTTTTGAAAAAATCCCTAAGCCCCGGGGTCACAATTTCAGCAAAAATCTGACTTTTGGCAATTCACTCAAAAATGGTGCCAAACGGTTGAAAATGCTCACCTGAAAGCTTCGGTAGTTGAAACAAAGGGATTTTTATCACAGTACAAGAAATCAGCCCTCAACAACTTAAGCGGCGGGAAAAGATTTTTTTCAGCAAAAATCTGACTTTTGGCAATTCACTGAAAAATGGTGCCAAACACTTGCAAATGCTCCCCTGAAAGCTTTGGCGATGGAAGCAGACGGCTTTTTATCACAGGACAAGAAATCAGCCCTCAACAACTTAACCGGCGGAAAATATTTTTTTGAAAAAATCCCTAAGCCCCGGGGTCACAATTTCAGGAAAAATCTGACTTTTGGCAATTCACTCAAAAATGGTGCCAAACGGTTGAAAATGCTTCCCTGAAAGCTTCGGCAGTTGAAACAAAGGGATTTTTATCACAGTACAAGAAATCAGCCCTCAGCAACTTAACCGGCAGAAAATATTTTTTTAAAAAAATCCATAAGCCCCGGGGTCACAATTTCAGGAAAAATCTGACTTTTGGCAATTCACTGAAAAATGGTGCCAAACACTTGCAAATGCTCCCCTGAAAGCTTTGGCGATGGAAACAGAAGGCTTTTTATCACAGGACAAGAAATCAGCCCTCAACAACTTAACCGGCGGAAAATATTTTTTTGAAAAAATCCCTAAGCCCCGGGGTCACAATTTCAGGAAAAATCTGACTTTTGGCAATTCACTCAAAAATGGTGCCAAACGGTTGCAAATGCTCCCCTGAAAGCTTCGGCAGTTGAAACAAAGGGATTTTTATCACAGGACAAGAAATCAGCCCTCAACAACTTAAGCGGCGGAAAAAGATTTTTTTCAGAAAAATCTGACTTTTGGCAATTCACTGAAAAATGGTGCCAAACACTTGCAAATGCTCCCCTGAAAGCTTTGGCGATGGAAGCAGAAGGCTTTTTATCACAGGACAAGAAATCAGCCCTCAACAACTTAATCGGCAGAAAATATTTTTTTGAAAAAATCCATAAGCCCCGGGGTCACAATTTTAGGAAAAATCTGACTTTTGGCAATTCACTCAAAAATGGTGCCAAACACTTGCAAATGCTCCCCTGAAAGCTTCGGCAGTTGAAACAAAGGGATTTTTATCACAGTACAAGAAATCAGCACTCAACAACTTAAGCAGCGGAAAAAGATTTTTTTGAAAAAATCCCTAAGCCCCAGGGTCACAATTTCAGCAAAAATCTGACTTTTGGCAATTCACTGAAAAATGGTGCCAAACACTTGCAAATGCTCCCCTGAAAGCTTTGGCGATGGAAACAGAAGGCTTTTTATCACAGGACAAGAAATCAGCCCTCAACAACTTAACCGGCGGAAAATATTTTTTTGAAAAAATCCCTAAGCCCCGGGGTCACAATTTCAGCAAAAATCTGACTTTTGGCAATTCACTCAAAAATGGTGCCAAACGGTTGAAAATGCTCACCTGAAAGCTTCGGTAGTTGAAACAAAGGGATTTTTATCACAGTACAAGAAATCAGCCCTCAACAACTTAAGCGGCGGGAAAAGATTTTTTTCAGCAAAAATCTGACTTTTGGCAATTCACTGAAAAATGGTGCCAAACACTTGCAAATGCTCCCCTGAAAGCTTTGGCGATGGAAGCAGACGGCTTTTTATCACAGGACAAGAAATCAGCCCTCAACAACTTAATCGGCAGAAAATATTTTTTTGAAAAAATCCCTAAGCCCCGGGGTCACAATTTCAGGAAAAATCTGACTTTTGGCAATTCACTCAAAAATGGTGCCAAACACTAGCAAATGCTCCCCTAAAAGCTTTGGCGGTGGAAACAGAAGGCTTTTTATCACAGGACAAGAAATCAGCCCTCAACAACTTAACCGGCAGAAAATACTTTTTTGAAAAAATCCCTAAGCCCCGGGGTCACAATTTCAGGAAAAATCTGACTTTTGGCAATTCACTGAAAAATGGTGCCAAACACTTGCAAATGCTCCCCTAAAAGCTTTGGCGATGGAAACAGAAGGCTTTTTATCACAGGACAAGAAATCAGCCCTCAACAACTTAACCGGCGGAAAATATTTTTTTGAAAAAATCCCTAAGCCCCGGGGTCACAATTTCAGCAAAAATCTGACTTTTGGCAATTCACTGAAAAATGGTGCCAAACACTTGCAAATGCTCCCCTGAAAGCTTTGGCGGTGGAAACAGAAGGCTTTTTATCATAGGACAAGAAATCAGCCCTCAACAACTTAACCGGCGGAAAATATTTTTTTGAAAAAATCCCTAAGCCCCGGGGTCACAATTTCAGGAAAAATCTGACTTTTGGCAATTCAATCAAAAATGTCTCCAACTGGTTGCAAATGCTCCCCTGAAAGCTTTGGCAGTCGAAACAGAAGGCTTTTTATCACAGGACAAGAAATCAGCCCTCAACAACTTAACCGGCAGAAAATATATTTTGAAAAAATCCATAAGCCCCGGGGTCACAATTTCAGGAAAAATCTGACTTTTGGCAATTCACTCAAAAATGGTACCAAACACTTGCAAATGCTCCCCTAAAATCTTTGGCAATCGAAACAGAAGGCTTTTTATCACAGGACAAGAAATCAGCCCTCAGCAACTTAACCGGCGGAAAATATTTTTTTGAAAAAATCCATAAGCCCCGGGGTCACAATTTCAGGAAAAATCTGACTTTTGGCAATTCACTGAAAAATGGTGCCAAACACTTGCAAATGCTCCCCTAAAAGCTTTGGCGATGGAAACAGAAGACTTTTTATCACAGGACAAGAAATCAGCCCTCAACAACTTAACCGGCGGAAAATATTTTTTTGAAAAAATCCCTAAGCCCCGGGGTCACAATTTCAGCAAAAATCTGACTTTTGGCAATTCACTCAAAAATGGTGCCAAACGGTTGCAAATGCTCCCCTGAAAGCTTCGGCAGTTGAAACAAAGGGATTTTTATCACAGTACAAGAAATCAGCCCTCAACAACTTAAGCAGCGGAAAAAGTTTTTTTTGAAAAAATCCCCAAGCCCCGGGGTCACAATTTCAGCAAAAATCTGACTTTTGGCAATTCACTGAAAAATGGTGCCAAACACTTGCAAATGCTCCCCTGAAAGCTTTGGCGGTGGAAACAGAAGGCTTTTTATCACAGGACAAGAAATCAGCCCTCAACAACTTAACCGGCGGAAAATATTTTTTTGAAAAAATCCCTAAGCCCCGGGGTCACAATTTCAGGAAAAATCTGACTTTTGGCAATTCAATCAAAAATGTTTCCAACTGGTTGCAAATGCTCCCCTGAAAGCTTTGGCAATGGAAACAGAAGGCTTTTTATCACAGGACAAGAAATCAGCCCTCAACAACTTAACCGGCAGAAAATATATTTTGAAAAAATCCATAAGCCCCGGGGTCACAATTTCAGGAAAAATCTGACTTTTGGCAATTCACTAAAAAATGGTGCCAAACACTTGCAAATGCTCCCCTAAAAGCTTTGGTGATGGTAACAGAAGGCTTTTTATCACAGGAGAAGAAATCAGCCCTCAGTAACTTAACCGGCGGAAAATATTTTTTTGAAAAAATCCCTAAGCCCCGGGGTCACAATTTCAGCAAAAATCTGACTTTTGGCAATTCAATCAAAAATGTTGCCAACTGGTAGCAAATGCTCCCCTGAAAGCTTCGGCAGTCAAAACAGACGGCTTTTTATCACAGGACAAGAAATCAGCCCTCAACAACTTAACCGGCGGAAAAAGATTTTTTTCAGCAAAAATCTGACTTTTGGCAATTCACTGAAAAATGGTGCCAAACACTTGCAAATGCTCCCCTGAAAGCTTTGGCAGTTGAAACAGAAGGCTTTTATTCACAGGACAAGAAATCAGCCCTCGACAACTAAACCGGCAGAAAACATTTTTTTGAAAAAATCCCTAAGCCCCGGGGTCACAATTTCAGGAAAAATCTGACTTTGGGCAATTCACTCAAAAATGGTGCCAAACACTTGCAAATGCTCCCCTGAAAGCTTCGGCAGTCAAAACAGACGGCTTTTTATCACAGTACAAAAAATCAACCCTCAACAACTTATCCGGTGGAAAATATTTTTTTGAAAAAATCCCTAAGCCCCGGGGTCACAATTTCAGGAAAAATCTGACTTTTGGCAATTCACTCAAAAATGGTGCCAAACGGTTGCAAATGCTCCCCTGAAAGCTTCGGCAGTTGAAACAAAGGGATTTTTATCACAGTACAAGAAATCAGCCCTCAACAACTTAACCGGCTGGAAAAGATGTTTTTCAGCAAAAATTTGACTTTTGGCAATTCACTGAAAAATGGTGCCAACCGGTTGCAAATGCTCCCCTGAAAGCTTTGGCGATGAAAACAGAAGGCTTTTTATCACAGGACAAGAAATCAGCCCTCAACAACTTAACCGGCAGAAAATATTTTTTTGAAAAAATCCCTAAGCCCCGGGGTCACAATTTCAGCAAAAATCTGACTTTTGGCAATTCACTCAAAAATGGTGCCAAACACTTGCAAATGCTCCCCCGAAAGCTTTGGCGATGGAAGCAAAGGGATTTTTATCACAGGACAAGAAATCAGCCCTTAGCAATTTAACCGGCGGAAAATATTTTTTTGAAAAAATCCCTAAGGTCCGAGGTCACAATTTCAGCAAAAATCTGACTTTTGGCTATTTACTCGAAAATGGTGCCAACTGGTTGCAAATGATCCCCTGAAAGCTTCGGCAGTCAAAACAGACGGCTTTTTATCACAGGTACAAAAAATTAGCCCTCAACAACTTAACCGGCGGAAAATATTTTTTTTAAAAAATCCCTAAGCCCCGGGGTCACAATTTCAGGAAAAATCTGACTTTTGGCAATTCACTCGAAAATGGTGCCAAACACTTGCAAATGCTCCCCTGACAGCTTTGGCAGTCGAAACAGAAGGCTTTTTATCACAGGACAAGAAATCAGCCCTCAGCAATTTAACCGGCGGAAAATATTTTTTTGAAAAAATCCCTAAGCCCCGGGGTCACAATTTCAGGAAAAATCTGACTTTTGGCAATTCACTCAAAAATGGTGCCAACCGGTTGCAAATGCTCCCCTGAAAGCTTTGGCAGTTGAAACAAAGGGATTTTTATCACAGTACAAGAAATCAGCCCTCAACAACTTAGGCGGCGGAAAAAGATTTTTTTGAAAAAATCCCTAAGCCCCGGGGGTCACAATTTCAGCAAAAATCTGACTTTTGGCAATTCATTCAAAAAAGGTGCCAAACGGTTGCAAATGCTCCCCTGAAAGCTTCGGCAGTTGAAACAAAGGGATTTTTATCACAGGACAAGAAATCAGCCCTCAGTAACTTAACCGGCGGAAAATATTTTTTTGAAAAAATCCCTAAGCCCCGGGGTCACAATTTCAGCAAAAATCTGACTTTTGGCAATTCAATCAAAAATGTTGCCAACTGGTTGCAAATGCTCCCCTGAAAGCTTCGGCAGTCAAAACAGACGGCTTTTTATCACAGGACAAGAAATCAGCCCTCAACAACTTAACCGGCGGAAAAAGATTTTTTTCAGCAAAAATCTGACTTTTGGCAATTCACTGAAAAATGGTGCCAAACACTTGCAAATGCTCCCCTGAAAGCTTTGGCAGTTGAAACAGAAGGCTTTTAATCACAGGACAAGAAATCAGCCCTCGACAACTAAACCGGCAGAAAACATTTTTTTGAAAAAATCCCTAAGCCCCGGGGTCACAATTTCAGGAAAAATCTGACTTTGGGCAATTCACTCAAAAATGGTGCCAAACACATGCAAATGCTCCCCTGAAAGCTTCGGCAGTCAAAACAGACGGCTTTTTATCACAGTACAAAAAATCAACCCTCAACAACTTATCCGGTGGAAAATATTTTTTTGAAAAAATCCCTAAGCCCCGGGGTCACAATTTCAGGAAAAATCTGACTTTTGGCAATTCACTCAAAAATGGTGCCAAACGGTTGCAAATGCTCCCCTGAAAGCTTCGGCAGTTGAAACAAAGGGATTTTTATCACAGTACAAGAAATCAGCCCTCAACAACTTAACCGGCTGGAAAAGATGTTTTTCAGCAAAAATTTGACTTTTGGCAATTCACTGAAAAATGGTGCCAACCGGTTGCAAATGCTCCCCTGAAAGCTTTGGCGATGAAAACAGAAGGCTTTTTATCACAGGACAAGAAATCAGCCCTCAACAACTTAACCGGCAGAAAATATTTTTTTGAAAAAATCCCTAAGTCCCGGGGTCACAATTTCAGCAAAAATCTGACTTTTGGCTATTCACTCAAAAATGGTGCCAAACACTTGCAAATGCTCCCCTGAAAGCTTTGGCGATGGAAACAAAGGGATTTTTATCACAGGACAAGAAATCAGCCCTTAGCAATTTAACCGGCAGAAAATATTTTTTTGAAAAAATCCCTAAGGTCCGAGGTCACAATTTCAGCAAAAATCTGACTTTTGGCTATTTACTCGAAAATGGTGCCAACTGGTTGCAAATGATCCCCTGAAAGCTTCGGCAGTCAAAACAGACGGCTTTTTATCACAGGTACAAAAAATTAGCCCTCAACAACTTAACCGGCGGAAAATATTTTTTTGAAAAAATCCCTAAGACCCGGGGTCACAATTTCAGTAAAAATCTGACTTTTGGCAATTCAATCAAAAATGTTGCCAACTGGTTGCAAATGCTCCCCTGAAAGCTTTGGCAGTCGAAACAGAAGGCTTTTTATCACAGGATAAGAAATCAGCCCTCAGCAACTTAACCGGCGGAAAATATTTTTTTGAAAAAATCCCTAAGCCCCGGGGTCACAATTTCAGCAAAAATCTGACTTTTGGCAATTCACTGAAAAATGGTGCCAAACACTTGCAAATGCTCCCCTGAAAGCTTTGGCGGAGGAAACAGAAGGCTTTTTATCACAGGACAAGAAATCAGCCCTCAACAACTTAACCGGCGGAAAATATTTTTTTGAAAAAATCCCTAAGCCCCGGGGTCACAATTTCAGGAAAAATCTGACTTTTGGCAATTCACTGAAAAATGGTGCCAAACACTTGCAAATGCTCCCCTAAAAGCTTTGGCGATGGAAACAGAAGGCTTTTTATCACAGGACAAGAAATCAGCCCTCAGCAACTTAACCAGCGGAAAATATTTTTTTGAAAAAATCCCTAAGCCCCGGGGTCACAATTTCATGAAAAATCTGACTTTTGGCAATTCAATCAAAAATGTTGCCAACTGGTTGCAAATGCTCCCCTGAAAGCTTTGGCGATGGAAAAAGAAGGCTTTTTATCACGGGACAAGAAATGAGCCCTCAAAAACTTAACCGGCGGAAAATATTTTTTTTAAAAAATCCCTAAGCCCCGGGGTCACAATTTCAGGAAAAATCTGACTTTTGGCAATTCACTCGAAAATGGTGCCAAACACTTGCAAATGCTCCCCTGAAAGCTTTGGCAGTCGAAACAGAAGGCTTTTTATCACAGGACAAGAAATCAGCCCTCAGCAATTTAACCGGCGGAAAATATTTTTTTGAAAAAATCCCTAAGCCCCGGGGTCACAATTTCAGGAAAAATCTGACTTTTGGCAATTCACTCAAAAATGGTGCCAAACGGTTGCAAATGCTCGCCTGAAAGCTTCGGCAGTTGAAACAAAGGGATTTTTATCACAGTACAAGAAATCAGCCCTCAACAACTTAGGCGGCGGAAAAAGATTTTTTTGAAAAAATCCCTAAGCCCCGGGGGTCACAATTTCAGCAAAAATCTGACTTTTGGCAATTCATTCAAAAAAGGTGCCAAACGGTTGCAAATGCTCCCCTGAAAGCTTCGGCTGTTGAAACAAAGGGATTTTTATCACAGGACAAGAAATCAGCCCTCAACAACTTAAGCGGGGGAAAAAGATTTTTTTCAGCAAAAATCTGACTTTTGGCAATTCACTGAAAAATGGTGCCAAACACTTGCAAATGCTCCCCTAAAAGCTTTGGGGATGGAAACAGAAGGCTTTTTATCACAGGACAATAAATCAGCCCTCAACAACTTAACCGGCGGAAAATATTTTTTTGAAAAAATCCCTAAGCCCCGGGGTCACAATTTCAGGAAAAATCTGACTTTTGGCAATTCACTCAAAAATGGTGCCAAACGGTTGCAAATGCTCCCCTGAAAGCTTCGGCAGTTGAAACAAAGGGATTTTTATCACAGTACAAGAAATCAGCCGTCAACAACTTAAGCGGCGGAAAAAGATTTTTTTGAAAAAATCCCTAAGCCCCGGGGGTCACAATTTCAGCAAAAATCTGACTTTTGGCAATTCACTGAAAAATGGTGCCAAAGACTTGCAAATGCTCCCCTGAAAGCTTTGGCGATGGAAACAGAAGGCTTTTTATCACAGGACAAGAAATCAGCCCTCAGCAACTTAACCGGCGGAAAATATTTTTTTGAAAAAATCCATAAGCCCCGGGGTCACAATTTCAGGAAAAATCTGACTTTTGGCAATTCACTCAAAAATGGTGCCAAACGGTTGAAAATGTTCCCCTGAAAGCTTCGGCAGTTGAAACAAAGGGATTTTTATCACAATACAAGAAATCAGCCCTCAACAACTTAAGCGGCGGAAAAAGATTTTTTTCAGCAAAAATCTGACTTTTGGCAATTCACTGAAAAATGGTGCCAAACACTTGCAAATGAAAGCTTTGGCGATGGAAGCAGAAGGCTTTTTATCACAGGACAAGAAATCAGCCCTCAACAACTTAATCGGCAGAAAATATTTTTTTGAAAAAATCCATAAGCCCCGGGGTCACAATTTCAGGAAAAATCTGACTTTTGGCAATTCACTGAAAAATGGTGCCAAACACTTGCAAATGCTCCCCTGAAAGCTTTGGCGATGGAAGCAGAAGGCTTTTTATCACAGGACAAGAAATCAGCCCTCAACAACTTAATCGGCAGAAAATATTTTTTTGAAAAAATCCATAAGCCCCGGGGTCAAAATTTCAGCAAAGATCTGACTTTTGGCAATTCAATAAAAAATGTTTCCAACTGGTTGCAAATGCTCCCCTGAAAGCTTTGGCGATGGAAACTGAAGGCTTTTTATCTCAGGACAAGAAATCAGCACTCAACAACTTAAGCAGCGGAAAAAGATTTTTTTGAAAAAATCCCTAAGCCCCGGGGTCACAATTTCAGGAAAAATCTGACTTTTGGCAATTCACTGAAAAATGGTGCCAAACACTTGCAAATGCTCCCCTGAAAGCTTTGGCGGTGGAAACAGAAGTCTTTTTATCACAGGACAAGAAATCAGCCCTCAGCAACTTAACCGGCGGAAAATATTTTTTTGAAAAAATCCCTAAGCCCCGGGGTCACAATTTCAGCAAAAATCTGACTTTTGGCAATTCAATCAAAAATGTTGCCAACTGGTTGCAAATGCTCCCCTGAAAGCTTTGGCGATGGAAACAGAAGGCTTTTTATCTCAGGACAAGAAATCAGTCCTCAACAACTTAACCGGCGGAAAATATTTTTTTGAAAAAATCCCTAAGCCCCGGGGTCACAATTTCAGCAAAAATCTGACTTTTGGCAATTCAATCAAAAATGTTGCCAACTGGTTGCAAATGCTCCCCTGAAAGCTTCGGCAGTTGAAACAAAGGGATTTTTATCACAGTACAAGAAATCAGCACTCAACAACTTAAGCAGCGGAAAAAGATTTTTTTGAAAAAATCCCTAAGCCCCGGGGTCACAATTTCAGGAAAAATCTGACTTTTGGCAATTCACTGAAAAATGGTGCCAAACACTTGCAAATGCTCCCCTGAAAGCTTTGGCGGTGGAAACAGAAGGCTTTTTATCACAGGACAAGAAATCAGCCCTCAACAACTTAACCGGCGGAAAATATTTTTTTGAAAAAATCCCTAAGCCCCGGGGTCACAATTTCAGCAAAAATCTGACTTTTGGCAATTCACTGAAAAATGGTGCCAAACACTTGCAAATGCTCCCCTGAAAGCTTTGGCGATGGAAACAGAAGGCTTTTTATCACAGGACAAGAAATCAGCCCTCAACATCTTAACCGGCGGAAAATATTTTTTTGAAAAAATCCCTAAGCCCCGGGGTCACAATTTCAGCAAAAATCTGACTTTTGGCAATTCACTGAAAAATGGTGCCAAACACTTGCAAATGCTCCCCTGAAAGCTTTGGCGGAGGAAACAGAAGGCTTTTTATCACAGGACAAGAAATCAGCCCTCAACAACTTAACCGGCGGAAAATATTTTTTTGAAAAAATCCCTAAGCCCCGGGGTCACAATTTCAGGAAAAACCTGACTTTTGGCAATTCACTGAAAAATGGTGCCAAACACTTGCAAATGCTCCCCTAAAAGCTTTGGCGATGGAAACAGAAGGCTTTTTATCACAGGACAAGAAATCAGCCCTCAGCAACTTAACCAGCGGAAAATATTTTTTTGAAAAAATCCCTAAGCCCCGGGGTCACAATTTCATGAAAAATCTGACTTTTGGCAATTCAATCAAAAATGTTGCCAACTGGTTGCAAATGCTCCCCTGAAAGCTTTGGCGATGGAAAAAGAAATCTTTTTATCACGGGACAAGAAATGAGCCCTCAAAAACTTAACCGGCGGAAAATATTTTTTTGAAAAAATCCCTAAGCCCCGGGGTCACAATTTCAGGAAAAATCTGACTTTTGGCAATTCACTCAAAAATGGTGCCAACCGGTTGCAAATGCTCCCCTGAAAGCTTCGGCAGTTGAAACAAAGGGATTTTTATCACAGTACAAGAAATCAGCCCTCAACAACTTAGGCGGCGGAAAAAGATTTTTTTGAAAAAATCCCTAAGCCCCGGGGTCACAATTTCAGCAAAAATCTGACTTTTGGCAATTCATTCAAAAAAGGTGCCAAACGGTTGCAAATGCTCCCCTGAAAGCTTCGGCAGTTGAAACAAAGGGATTTTTATCACAGGACAAGAAATCAGCCCTCAACAACTTAAGCGGGGGAAAAAGATTTTTTTCAGCAAAAATCTGACTTTTGGCAATTCACTGAAAAATGGTGCCAAACACTTGCAAATGCTCCCCTAAAAGCTTTGGGGATGGAAACAGAAGGCTTTTTATCACAGGACAATAAATCAGCCCTCAACAACTTAACCGGCGGAAAATATTTTTTTGAAAAAATCCCTTAGCCCCGGGGTCACAATTTCAGGAAAAATCTGACTTTTGGCAATTCACTCAAAAATGGTGCCAAACGGTTGAAAATGCTCCCCTGAAAGCTTCGGCAGTTGAAACAAAGGGATTTTTATCACAGTACAAGAAATCAGCCGTCAACAACTTAAGCGGCGGAAAAAGATTTTTTTGAAAAAATCCCTAAGCCCCGGGGGTCACAATTTCAGCAAAAATCTGACTTTTGGCAATTCACTCAAAAATGGTGCCAAACGGTTGCAAATGCTCCCCTGAAAGCTTTGGCAGTCAAAACAGAAGGCTTTTTATCACAGGACAAGAAATCAGCCCTCAGCAACTTAACCGGCGGAAAATATTTTTTTGAAAAAATCCATAAGCCCCGGGGTCACAATTTCAGGAAAAATCTGACTTTTGGCAATTCACTAAAAAATGGTGCCAAACACTTGCAAATGCTCCCCTAAAAGCTTTGGTGATGGTAACAGAAGGCTTTTTATCACAGGACAAGAAATCAGCCCTCAGCAACTTAACCGGCGGAAAATATTTTTTTGAAAAAATCCCTAAGCCCCGGGGTCACAATTTCAGCAAAAATCTGACTTTTGGCAATTCAATCAAAAATGTTGCCAACTGGTTGCAAATGCTCCCCTGAAAGCTTTGGCGATGGAAACAGAAGGCTTTTTATCACAGGACAAGAAATCAGCCCTCAACAACTTAACCGGCGGAAAATATTTTTTTGAAAAAATCCCTAAGCCCCGGGGTCACAATGTCAGGAAAAATCTGACTTTTGGCAATTCACTCAAAAATGGTGCCAAACGGTTGAAAATGTTCCCCTGAAAGCTTCGGCAGTTGAAACAAAGGGATTTTTATCACAATACAAGAAATCAGCCCTCAACAACTTAAGCGGCGGAAAAAGATTTTTTTCAGCAAAAATCTGACTTTTGGCAATTCACTGAAAAATGGTGCCAAACACTTGCAAATGAAAGCTTTGGCGATGGAAACAGAAGGCTTTTTATCACAGGACAAGAAATCAGCCCTCAACAACTTAACCGGCGGAAAATATTTTTTTGAAAAAAATCCCTAAGCCCCGGGGTAACAATTTCAGCAAAAATCTGACTTTTGGCAATTCAATAAAAAATGTTTCCAACTGGTTGCAAATGCTCCCCTGAAAGCTTTGGCCATGAAAACAGAAGGCTTTTTATCTCAGGACAAGAAATCTGTCCTCAACAACTTAACCGGCGGAAAATATTTTTTTGAAAAAATCCCTAAGCCCCGGGTCACAATTTCAGGAAAAATCTGACTTTTGGCAATTCACTCAAAAATGGTGCCAAACGGTTGCAAATGCTCCCCTGAAAGCTTCGGCAGTTGAAACAAAGGGATTTTTATCACAGTACAAGAAATCAGCACTCAACAACTTAAGCAGCCTAAAAAGATTTTTTTGAAAAAATCCCTAAGCCCCGGGGTCACAATTTCAGGAAAAATGTGACTTCTGGCAATTCACTGAAAAATGGTGCCAAACACTTGCAAATGCTGCCCTGAAAGCTTTGGCGGTGGAAACAGAAGGCTTTTTATCACAGGCCAAGAAATCAGCCCTCAACAACTTAACCGGCGGAAAATATTTTTTTGAAAAAATCCCTAAGCCCCGGGGTCACAATTTCAGGAAAAATTTGACTTTTGGCAATTCACTGAAAAATGGTGCCAAACACTTGCAAATGCTCCCGTAAAAGCTTTGGCGATGGAAACAGAAGGCTTTTTATCACAGGATAAGAAATCAGCCCTCAACAACTTAACCGGCGGTAAATATTTTTTTGAAAAAATCCCTAAGCCCCGGGGTCACAATTTCAGCAAAAATCTGACTTTTGGCAATTCAATCAAAAATGTTGCCAACTGGTTGCAAATGCTCCCCTGAAAGCTTTGGCGATGGAAACAGAAGGCTTTTTATCACAGGACAAGAAATCAGCCCTCAACATCTTAACCGGCGGAAAATATTTTTTTGAAAAAATCCCTAAGCCCCGGGGGTCACAATTTCAGGAAAAATCTAATTTTTGGCAATTCACTCAAAAATGGTGCCAAACGGTTGAAAATGTTCCCCTGAAAGCTTCGGCAGTTGAAACAAAGGGATTTTTATCACAATACAAGAAATCAGCCCTCAACAACTTAAGCGGCGGAAAAAGATATTTTTCAGCAAAAATCCCTAAGCCCCGGGGTCACAATTTCAGGAAAAATCTGACTTTTGGCAATTCAATAAAAAATGTTTCCAACTGGTTGCAAATGCTCCCCTGAAAGCTTTGGCGATGGAAACAGAAGGCTTTTTATCTCAGGACAAGAAATCAGTCCTCAACAACTTAACCGGCGGAAAATATTTTTTTGAAAAAATCCCTAAGCCCCGGGGTCACAATTTCAGGAAAAATCTGACTTTTGGCAATTCACTCAAAAATGGTGCCAAACGGTTGCAAATGCTCCCCTGAAAGCTTCGGCAGTTGAAACAAAGGGATTTTTATCACAGTACAAGAAATCAGCACTCAACAACTTAAGCAGCGGAAAAAGATTTTTTTGAAAAAATCCCTAAGCCCCGGGGTCACAATTTCAGGAAAAATCTGACTTTTGGCAATTCAATAAAAAATGTTTCCAACTGGTTGCAAATGCTCCCCTGAAAGCTTTGGCGATGGAAACTGAAGGCTTTTTATCTCAGGACAAGAAATCAGCACTCAACAACTTAAGCAGCGGAAAAAGATTTTTTTGAAAAAATCCCTAAGCCCCGGGGTCACAATTTCAGCAAAAATCTGACTTTTGGCAATTCACTGAAAAATGGTGCCAAACACTTGCAAATGCTCCCCTGAAAGCTTTGGCGGTGGAAACAGAAGGCTTTTTATCACAGGACAAGAAATCAGCCCTCAACAACTTAACCGGCGGAAAATATTTTTTTGAAAAAATCCCTAAGCCCCGGGGTCACAATTTCAGCAAAAATCTGACTTTTGGCAATTCAATCAAAAATGTTGCCAACTGGTTGCAAATGCTCCCCTGAAAGCTTTGGCGATGGAAACAGAAGGCTTTTTATCACAGGACAAGAAATCAGCCCTCAACAACTTAACCGGCGCAAAATATTTTTTTGAAAAAAATCCCTAAGCCCCGGGGTCACAATTTCAGCAAAAATCTGACTTTTGGCAATTCAATAAAAAATGTTTCCAACTGGTTGCAAATGCTCCCCTGAAAGCTTTGGCGATGGAAACAGAAGGCTTTTTATCTCAGGACAAGAAATCAGTCCTCAACAACTTAACCGGCGGAAAATATTTTTTTGAAAAAATCCCTAAGCCCCGGGGTCACAATTTCAGGAAAAATCTGACTTTTGGCAATTCACTCAAAAATGGTGCCAAACGGTTGCAAATGCTCCCCTGAAAGCTTTGGCGGTGGAAACAGAAGGCTTTTTATCACAGGCCAAGAAATCAGCCCTCAACAACTTAACCGGCGGAAATTTTTTTTTGAAAAAATCCCTAAGCCCCGGGGTCACAATTTCAGCAAAAATCTGACTTTTGGCAATTCAATCAAAAATGTTGCCAACTGGTTGCAAATGCTACCCTGAAAGCTTTGGCGATGGAAACAGAAGGCTTTTTATCACAGGAGAAGAAATCAGCCCTCAACAACTTAACCGGCGGAAAATATTTTTTTGAAAAAAATCCCTAAGCCCCGGGGTCACAATTTCAGCAAAAATCAGACTTTTGGCAATTCACTGAAAAATGGTGCCAAACACTTGCAAATGCTCCCCTGAAAGCTTTGGCGATGGAAACAGAAGGCTTTTTATCACAGGACAAGAAATCAGCCCTCAACAACTTAACCGGCGGAAAATATTTTTTTGAAAAAATCCCTAAGCCCCGGGGTCACAATTTCAGGAAAAATCTGACTTTTGGCAATTCACTCAAAAATGTTGCCAACTGGTTGCAAATGCTCCCCTGAAAGCTTTGGCAATGGAAACAGAAGGCTTTTTATCACAGGACAAGAAATCAGCCCTCAACATCTTAACCGGCGGAAAATATTTTTTTGAAAAAATCCCTAAGGCCCGGGGGTCACAATTTCAGGAAAAATCTGACTTTTGGCAATTCACTCAAAAATGGTGCCAAACGGTTGAAATGTTCCCCTGAAAGCTTCGGCAGTTGAAACAAAGGGATTTTTATCACAATACAAGAAATCAGCCCTCAACAACTTAAGCGGCGGAAAAAGATTTTTTTCAGCAAAAATCTGACTTTTGGCAATTCACTGAAAAATGGTGCCAAACACTTGCAAATGAAAGCTTTGGCGATGGAAGCAGAAGGCTTTTTATCACAGGACAAGAAATCAGCCCTCAGCAACTTAACCAGCGGAAAATATTTTTTTGAAAAAATCCCTAAGCCTCGGGGTCCCAATTTCAGCAAAATTTGACTTTTGGCAATTCAATCAAAAATGTTGCCAACTGGTTGCAAATGCTCCCCTGAAAGCTTTGGCGATGGAAACAGAAGGCTTTTTATCACGGGGCAAGAAAGCAGCCCTGAAAAACTCAACCGGCGGAAAATATTTTTTTGAAAAAATCCCTAAGCCCCGGGGTGACAATTTCAGGAAAAATCTGACTTTTGGCAGTTCACTGAAAAATGGTGCCAAACACTTGCAAATGCTCCCCTGAAAGCTTTGGCAGTCGAAACAGGAGGCTTTTTATCACAGGACAAGAAATCAGCCCTCAACAACTTAACCGGCGGAAAATATTTTTTTGAAAAAATCCCTAAGCCACGGGGTCCCAATTTCAGCAAAAAATTGACTTTTGGCAATTCAATCAAAAATGTTGCCAACTGGTTGCAAATGCTCCCCTGAAAGCTTTGGCGGTGGAAACAGAAGGCTTTTTATCACGGGACAAGAAATCACCCCTCAAAAACTTAACCGGTGGAAAATATTTTTTTGAAAAAATCCCTAAGCCCCGGGGTCACAATTTCAGGAAAAATCTGACTTTTGGCAATTCACTGAAAAATGGTGACAAACACTTGCAAATGCTCCCCTGAAAGCTTTGGCAGTCGAAACAGGAGGCTTTTTATCACAGGACAAGAAATCAGCCCTCAACAACTTAACCGGCGGAAAATATTTTTTTGAAAAAATCCCTAAGCCTCGGGGTCCCAATTTCAGCAAAAATTTGACTTTTGGCAATTCAATAAAAAATGTTGACAACTGGTTGCAAATGCTGCCCTGAAAGCTTTGGCGATGGAAACAGAAGGCTTTTTATCACGGGACAAGATATCAGCCCTCAAAAACTTAACCGGCGGAAAATATTTTTTTGAAAAAATCCCTAAGCCCCGGGGTCACAATTTCAGCAAAAATCTGACTTTTGGCAATTCACTCGAAAATGGTGCCAAACACTTGCAAATGCTCCCCTGAAAGATTTGGCAGTCGAAACAGAAGGCTTTTTATCACAGGACAAGAAATCAGCCCTCAGCAATTTAACCGGCGGAAAAAGATTTTCTTCAGCAAAAATCTGACTTTTGGCAATTCACTCAAAAATGGTGCCAAACAGTTGCAAATGCTCCGCTGAAAGCTTTGGCGATGGAAACAGAAGGCTTTTTATCACAGGACCAGAAATCAGCCCTCAACAACTTAACCGGCAGAAAATATTTTTTTGAAAAATCCCTAAGCCCCGGGGTCACAATTTCAGCAAAAATCTGACTTTTGGCAATTCACTCAAAAATGGTGCCAAACACTTGCAAATGCTCCCCTGAAAGCTTTGGCGATGGAAACAGAAGGCTTTTTATCACAGGACAAGAAATCAGCCCTCAACAACTTAACCGGCGGAAAATATTTTTTTGAAAAAATCCCTAAGCCCCGGGGTCACAATTTCAGGAAAAATCTGACTTTTGGCAATTCACTCAAAAATGGTGCCAAACGGTTGCAAATGCTCCCCTGAAAGCTTCGGCAATTGAAACAAAGGGATTTTTATCTCAGGACAAGAAATCAGCACTCAACAACTTAAGCAGCGGAAAAAGATTTTTTTGAAAAAATCCCTAAGCCCCGGGGTCACAATTTCAGCAAAAATCTGACTTTTGGCAATTCACTCAAAAATGGTGCCAAACACTTGCAAATGCTCCCCTGAAAGCTTTGGCGGTGGAAACAGAAGGCTTTTTATCACAGGACAAGAAATCAGTCCTCAACAACTTAACCGGCGGAAAATATTTTTTTGAAAAAATCCCTAAGCCTCGGGGTCCCAATTTCAGCAAAAATTTGACTTTTGGCAATTCAATAAAAAATGTTGACAACTGGTTGCAAATGCTGCCCTGAAAGCTTTGGCGATGGAAACAGAAGGCTTTTTATCACGGGACAAGAAATCAGCCCTCAAAAACTTAACCGGCGGAAAATATTTTTTTGAAAAAATCCCTAAGCCCCGGGGTCACAATTTCAGCAAAAATCTGACTTTTGGCAATTCACTCGAAAATGGTGCCAAACACTTGCAAATGCTCCCCTGAAAGATTTGGCAGTCGAAACAGAAGGCTTTTTATCACAGGACAAGAAATCAGCCCTCAGCAATTTAACCGGCGGAAAAAGATTTTCTTCAGCAAAAATCTGACTTTTGGCAATTCACTCAAAAATGGTGCCAAACAGTTGCAAATGCTCCCCTGAAAGCTTTGGCGATGGAAACAGAAGGCTTTTTATCACAGGACCAGAAATCAGCCCTCAACAACTTAACCGGCAGAAAATATTTTTTTGAAAAATCCCTAAGCCCCGGGGTCACAATTTCAGCAAAAATCTGACTTTTGGCAATTCACTCAAAAATGGTGCCAAACACTTGCAAATGCTCCCCTGAAAGCTTTGGCGATGGAAACAGAAGGCTTTTTATCACAGGACAAGAAATCAGCCCTCAACAACTTAACCGGCGGAAAATATTTTATTGAAAAAATCCCTAAGCCCCGGGGTCACAATTTCAGGAAAAATCTGACTTTTGGCAATTCACTCAAAAATGGTGCCAAACGGTTGCAAATGCTCCCCTGAAAGCTTCGGCAGTTGAAACAAAGGGATTTTTATCTCAGGACAAGAAATCAGCACTCAACAACTTAAGCAGCGGAAAAAGATTTTTTTGAAAAAATCCCTAAGCCCCGGTGTCAGAGCTGCTTGAAGATCCTAGCTCACAGAGGATCACGCTAGCCAGCGGTCATTAAGTAAAAGTCTTTATTGAATTACAGTTTCCATTCTCACGCTGCTGCGCGCAACTCTACGCCTAGTGGCTAGGTCGGCGAAGCTCCGTCTGAGTCTCCGCCATGTGTGCACCAACTTAATATCCAAGCCTTGCTCCACCTTTTCCTCCTGACTGTCCTCCTCTGGGTCCCTCTACCCCCCGGGGCTTCTTCCTTCCGGGATTCTTCTGACGCTGACCCAGACCCTCCTGCCTCCTTGCGCCGGGCTTTAGGACCTGGTTCCCTTTCGGGGCTGCTTACTGCGCCGCCTTCCTCTGCATTTGAACTTGGCGCGCGCGCCCAACCTTCCACTTTCCTCTCAACCGTTTCTTCGCTTCCCGATGGAGGTGTGGCCACTCCCGACTCATGTCCTCCCTCCTGTGGAGGTGTGGCCACTCCTGACTCATGTCCTCCCTCCTGTGGTGAGCTGCCAGCGCTTCCCCCCTGGCTCCCTTCCTCTTCCCTGCTTCCTGGCGGTGACGCTGGTCCCGATTTCCAGCTGCTCCCCCCTGAGTCCTCTCTGGCTCTGTCTTCCTGGGGTGCCCCCCTAGACTCCCCCCTTGCCCTCGCCACTGGTGCTCCTTTCTGTGAATCCTCTGATTCACTGGAAAGACTAGGAGATCTCGGGTCGTCGTCATCACTCATCTTTTCTTCTGCCTCCTCCCCTTCACTCTCTGTTTCCTCCCTTGCCCGTGCTTCTGCTCCTAAACCCCTGACATCCATCCCCCCCTCGAAGCCCCCCATTCCCCCCTCCCCTCCTTCCGGTGCTGGAGCTGGGTGCTGCTGTTGCAAAGGGACGAACGTCGGATATCGGTCGCTTCCCGTGTCAGGCCTCCATCTGAAGTCTCCCGGGTCTTCCTCCCTGCTCTCGTCGACGACAGTCACCTCCGCTTCCATCTCTGTGCCGCCGTGCTCGAAACCAGGGTCGTCCCCGAAAACGTCCATGTCCGTCTCTCCCTCACTTCCTCCTGTCGGTGTTGCTCGTCCTGGGCCTTCCAGCCATCGTCTGCGCCACTGCTCCTCTGGTCTATCGTCCCACCAATACGAGGGTTCTGATGCAGATCCCGAGGGTGACCCCTCCGGGGAACGGACGTCTCGTGTCGGTTCCTCGTCCGAGTCGAACCCCCGGAACGTGCTGGCCGAAAGCGTGGGCGTGAAAAGCCAGTCGTCGAAAAAGTCTGCTGGCATAGGTCTATGTGGGAAGAGGGCATGAAACTCGTCTTTGAGCAGAGGTTCGTCTAAGGCGTAGCCCGGCACCCAGCTGTTCGCACTGGCCGGGGTGCCCTCCTTGGCGAGAAAGTATTCTACCCCCTCTTCCCCCCATCTGGAGTCCAAAATCTCAGTGACTTCGTTGATGCGCTCCTTCTGTGCCACTCCCGCGTGCCCTGTTCTGTCTCTGGCCGGACTCGGCGCCGTTCCGGGTTCCTGGAACCTGTGCGGTGCCTTGTAGGGAGTGAGCACCGATCTGTGGAATACCGGATGCATTCTGGAACCCTCCGGAAGTGCCAGTCTGAAAGCTACCGGGTTGACCTGCTCTTCGACTTGGTAGGGCCCCAGTTGTTTATGCCCTAGTTTCTTCTTGGCCAACGACCTGGCCGGCACTGCGTGGGCTGCTAACCAAACCCAGTCTCCCACGTGGAGCTCTTCTCCAACCCTCCTGTGCTTGTCTGCTTGTACCTTGTATGCGTGCTTGGCCAGCTCCAGGTGGCGCCTCAGCTGATCGTGGACTTCCTGCAGCTCCGACGCGAACGCATCTGCTGTCTGCGGCTCCCCCTCCCCCATTCTTTCCAGTCCCGGGAAGGTTCTGGGGTGCCTCCCGTTGTTGGCGAAGAACGGCGTGACCCCCGTGGACACGTGCTTCGTGTTGTTGTAGGCGAACTCGGCAAGCGGCAGGTAATCCACCCACGTCGCAGGCTGTTGATTTGCATAACATCTCAGGTACTGCTGCATGATGGCATTGACCCGCTCTGCTTGCCCGTTGGTCTGCGGGTGTCTCGCCGACGCCAGGTTGATCTTGACGTTCAGGAAGCCCATCAGCTTCTGCCAGAAATTCGAGATGAACTGCCGCCCCCGGTCGGACAGAATAGACCGTGGCAGACCGTGAACCTTGAACACGTGGTCTATGAACAGTTTGGCGGTTTGCTCCGCCGTGGCCACCTTAGCACACGGAATGAAATGCGCCATTTTGGAAAACAGGTCCACCACCACCAGCACTGCCGTCTTGCCCCTTGAGCTGGGCAGATCCGTGACAAAGTCCAGGGCCACCCTTTCCCAAGGTTCGACCGGAGTTTGCAGCGGTTCCAACAGTCCGGCCGGCGGTCTGTGCACTGGTTTGGCCCTCTGGCAGGTGTCACACCTCGCCACGTAGTCTGCGACCTCCCCTCTCATTCCAGGCCACCAGAAATCCCTGGCTACTAATTCCACCGTCTTCTCCTTGCCAAAGTGCCCGGCCGTGGGCGCGTCGTGCAGCTGCTGCAGCACCTTGGCTCGAAGTTCGTCTCCCGGCACGTAGATGGCCCCTTTACGGATGAGCAATCCATCTCTTAGCTGGAAACCGTCGGCCGCTGCCTTGCCCCTTTGCACCTCTGCCATCTTTGCTTGTGCGAAGGAGTCCCCCTGCAACGCTCGTCGCACCGCCTCTAGGTCCACGGTCGCCGCGGCGCACGCCCACACTGTTGGTGCGAAGATGTGCATGGCGGCCGCTGGTGTTGCGTCCTCCAGATACTGTGGCTTACGGGAGAGAGCGTCTGCCATGATGTTGGTGTCCCCCGGGACATACTCTATTCGGAAGTCGAAGTTTGCAAAGAACTCAGCCCAACGTATCTGCCTCTGGTTCAGGAACTGTGCCGTGCGCCAGTGCTCTAGATTCTTGTGGTCCGTGCAAACCTGCACCGTGTGCTTGGCGCCGATCAGAAAGTGCCTCCACGCCTTGAACGCTGCGTGAATGGCCAGCAACTCCCTGTCCCAGATGGTGTAGTTCTGTTCGGACTTGCTGAGCTTCCTGGAGTAAAACGCTCCCGGTCGCCACACCCCCTGCGGGTCTTTCTGCAGCAGGACCGCCCCCACGGCTCTGTCCGAGGCGTCTGTCTCCACCCTCATCGGCTTGCTGGGGTTGACATGAAGCAGCTGCTCTTCCGACGCGAAGAGACGCTTGAGTGCCTGAAAGGACTGCTCCGCCTGCTCTGTCCAAACGAACTTCTTTTTCTTGGAGCTAAGCGTGTCAGTGATGGCCGCTGTCTGCATAGCGAAGCCCTTGATAAACTTGCGATAGAAGTTCGCAAAGCCGACAAACCGTTGGACCTCCTTCCGGTTGCGCGGACTCTTCCAATCCAACACCGCTCGAACCTTGGCGCTGTCCATGGCGAGCCCCTTGTCAGACAGCTTGTAGCCCAGAAAATCCACCTCCGGCACGTCAAATTGGCACTTCTCCAGCTTGGCGTAGAGCCTATGTTGCTTTAGCCTGCTCAGCACTTCCTTGACGTGCCCGTCATGCTCCTGCCGCGACTCCGAAAAGATCAGGATGTCATCTAAGAAACAGACGCACGTCTTGTAGAGAAGTCCTGCCAACACGTGATGCATAAACGCTTGAAAAACGTGGGAGCCATTTTGCAATCCAAAAGGCATAACTCTATATTCGTAGGTCCCCAGTGGCGTGAACATGGCTGTCTTCCACTCATCTCCTTCCCGCATGCGAATGAGGTTGTACGCCCCCCGCAGGTCCAGCTTGGTGAACACTCTGCCCTTCCGTACCTTTGCGAGGAGGTCGTCAATACGGGGCATGGGGAAGTCCGATGGCCTAGTCAGACTGTTCAAAATCCTGTAATCCACTACCAGTCTTTTTTGGGGCGTGTCCCGCTTCTTAACAAAGAATACGGGACTGCCCCCCACTGCCCTGGACTCCCGGATGAAGCCGCGTTGCAAATTATGATCAATGAACGCCTTGAGTTCTTGCAGTTCGTCCTCTGACATGGAATACAGTTTCCCTTTAGGCAGCGCCGCCCCCGGCAGCAGGTCAATTTTGCAGTCATATGGTCTGTGAGGGGGTAGCCTGTCTGCCTCCTTCTCGCAGAAAACTTCCAAAAATTCAGCGTACTTGTGGGGAATCGCTTGCAGCGTGCCTAGCAGCAGCTGTGACTCCTCTTCCTCTCCTTCCTGCCTGGGCACGATGCAGTGTTCAGCACAAAAGGAAGAGCCGAAGGTCAGCTGCCTCTGGTACCAAGCCATCGCTGGGCTGTGCTTGTCCAGCCAACTCATGCCCAATACAATGGGCGTGTCAGATAGTTGAGTGACGTTGAAGCTGATGATTTCTCTGTGATTCCCAAGTCGCATCACCATTGGTGGCGTCTGCTTCACCACTTGCCCCCCGAGCAGCTCCCTGCCATCCACCGTGACAACCTGCAGGGGCAGTGTGGCCGGCAGCAACTGCACAGCGTGCCTGTCGACAAAGTCCTGCCCTATAAAGTCCGCATTGCTGCCTGAGTCAATGGTGATTGGTACGTCCATGGTGATTCCATTGGGCAGCTGGAGAGACGCTGTGAGCCTCACTACTGGTTTGGGCGGGAGGGGGTTCACGGGCTGTAAAATCTCTGGGGACTGCGTCACTAACACGTCTGGCTGGGCCCCAGTGCCTCTTCCTCCAGCCAGACAGCCTCGTTTCCCTGCTGTGGTCCTCCTTGCTGTGTTGCTGCAGTCACCATTGCTGAGGCTGCAGTGAACTTGTGGGGCCTCTGGGGACACTCTTTCGCCATATGCCCTGGCTCCTCACAGACGTAACACTTCCTGTTCCCTCTAGGAGGCTTCGCTTTCACTGCTGCCGGTGCTAGGGCTCTGGCTGCTGACTGAGCCCTTGCACCTCCCACCTCCATAGGTTCGGCTCCTCCTCCTGGCGGAGGCGTGGATTGCGCCCGCGCTGCTTCCCTGGGAAAGAAGGAGGGGCCCCCGGCTGGTTCGCGCCCTCCACACCCTTCGTCCCTGTTCCACGGACGTCCTTCCAGCCTCACCCCCACTGCCAGTGCCCTCTGCACGACCTCCTGGGTGGTTCGGGGTCTCTCCCCCCTCGCTATCTCATCTTTAATCGAGTTGTACAGCCCCTCCCAAAAGAGGTCTCTTACAGGAGCCGAATCTCTGTCCCATTCCAGGGCACTGACCAAGGCGAAAAAGCGGGCATGATACTGCCTGACGCTGGCCCTCCCTTGTCTCAGCCCATGCACCTCCTTCCGTGCAAGATCCACGTCAATACTTGATAAAAAACACCCATCCATTGCTTTAATAAAGGCATCTGCATTCTGTAGCGCCGGATCCTTATCTCTCCATAAATTGCGTAGCCATGCTCTCGCATCCCCATGCAGATGGGACATGATGAACCCCACTCTCTCTTGTTCATCTCTAAAGTCTTTATGCAGCAGTTGCAGTGCGCACAGTACGTCGGCTCTAAAGTTGGGATACTGTTGCAGGTTCCCATCGAAGTGAGAGACCAGCCCGCCTGTCCGTCTCGCCAACCCAATTCCCTCCTGCCGGGGTGTCTGCTTTGTCAGCACGTCTAACCTGACCTGGAGATCCCTGCAGGCTGCGGCTGCCTCCTCCTCTCTCTTCCTGGATGCGAGAGCCTCGGCGTTCAGTTGTGCCACCGCGTTTCTGAGTTCCTCTATCTGCTGCTCAGCCGTCATGTCGTCTGCCGTTCGTGAGCTCGCTAGTAGGCACCTGTGTCTCTCCCCTCCTCGAGGCTGTAGATGCCCACAAGTGGAGACGGAGCTTACTGTCAGAGCTGCTTGAAGATCCTAGCTCACAGAGGATCACGCTAGCCAGCGGTCATTAAGTAAAAGTCTTTATTGAATTACAGTTTCCATTCTCACGCTGCTGCGCGCAACTCTACGCCTAGTGGCTAGGTCGGCGAAGCTCCGTCTGAGTCTCCGCCCTGTGTGCACCAACTTAATATCCTAGCCTTGCTCCACCTTTTCCTCCTGACTGTCCTCCTCTGGGTCCCTCTACCCCCCGGGGCTTCTTCCTTCCGGGATTCTTCTGACGCTGACCCAGACCCTCCTGCCTCCTTGCGCCGGGCTTTAGGACCTGGTTCCCTTTCGGGGCTGCTTACTGCGCCGCCTTCCTCTGCATTTGAACTTGGCGCGCGCGCCCAACCTTCCACTTTCCTCTCAACCGTTTCTTCGCTTCCCGATGGAGGTGTGGCCACTCCCGACTCATGTCCTCCCTCCTGTGGAGGTGTGGCCACTCCTGACTCATGTCCTCCCTCCTGTGGTGAGCTGCCAGCGCTTCCCCCCTGGCTCCCTTCCTCTTCCCTGCTTCCTGGCGGTGACGCTGGTCCCGATTTCCAGCTGCTCCCCCCTGAGTCCTCTCTGGCTCTGTCTTCCTGGGGTGCCCCCCTAGACTCCCCCCTTGCCCTCGCCACTGGTGCTCCTTTCTGTGAATCCTCTGATTCACTGGAAAGACTAGGAGATCTCGGGTCGTCGTCATCACTCATCTTTTCTTCTGCCTCCTCCCCTTCACTCTCTGTTTCCTCCCTTGCCCGTGCTTCTGCTCCTAAACCCCTGACACCCGGGGTCACAATTTCAGCAAAAATCTGACTTTTGGCAATTCACTCAAAAATGTTGCCAAACACTTGCAAATGCTCCCCTGAAAGCTTTGGCGGTGGAAACAGAAGGCTTTTTATCACAGGACAAGAAATCAGTCCTCAACAACTTAACCGGCGGAAAATATTTTTTTGAAAAAATCCCTAAGCCCCGGGGTCACAATTTCAGGAAAAATCTGACTTTTGGCAATTCAATCAAAAATGTTGCCAACTGGTTGCAAATGCTCCCCTGAAAGCTTTGGCGATGGAAACAGAAGGCTTTTTATCACAGGACAAGAAATCAGCCCTCAACAACTTAACCGGCGGAAAATATTTTTTTGAAAAAAATCCCTAAGCCCCGGGGTAACAATTTCAGCAAAAATCTGACTTTTGGCAATTCAATAAAAAATGTTTCCAACTGGTTGCAAATGCTCCCCTGAAAGCTTTGGCGATGGAAACAGAAGGCTTTTTATCTCAGGACAAGAAATCTGTCCTCAACAACTTAACCGGCGGAAAATATTTTTTTGAAAAAATCCCTAAGCCCCGGGGTCACAATTTCAGGAAAAATCTGACTTTTGGCAATTCACTCAAAAATGGTGCCAAACGGTTGCAAATGCTCCCCTGAAAGCTTCGGCAGTTGAAACAAAGGGATTTTTATCACAGTACAAGAAATCAGCACTCAACAACTTAAGCAGCCTAAAAAGATTTTTTTGAAAAAATCCCTAAGCCCCGGGGTCACAATTTCAGGAAAAATGTGACTTCTGGCAATTCACTGAAAAATGGTGCCAAACACTTGCAAATGCTCCCCTGAAAGCTTTGGCGGTGGAAACAGAAGGCTTTTTATCACAGGCCAAGAAATCAGCCCTCAACAACTTAACCGGCGGAAAATATTTTTTTGAAAAAATCCCTAAGCCCCGGGGTCACAATTTCAGGAAAAATTTGACTTTTGGCAATTCACTGAAAAATGGTGCCAAACACTTGCAAATGCTCCCGTAAAAGCTTTGGCGATGGAAACAGAAGGCTTTTTATCACAGGATAAGAAATCAGCCCTCAACAACTTAACCGGCGGTAAATATTTTTTTGAAAAAATCCCTAAGCCCCGGGGTCACAATTTCAGGAAAAATCTGACTTTTGGCAATTCAATCAAAAATGTTGCCAACTGGTTGCAAATGCTCCCCTGAAAGCTTTGGGGATGGAAACAGAAGGCTTTTTATCACAGGACAAGAAATCAGCCCTCAACATCTTAACCGGCGGAAAATATTTTTTTGAAAAAATCCCTAAGCCCCGGGGGTCACAATTTCAGAAAAAATCTGACTTTTGGCAATTCACTCAAAAATGGTGCCAAACGGTTGAAAATGTTCCCCTGAAAGCTTCGGCAGTTGAAACAAAGGGATTTTTATCACAATACAAGAAATCAGCCCTCAACAACTTAAGCGGCGGAAAAAGATTTTTTTCAGCAAAAATCTGACTTTTGGCAATTCACTGAAAAATGGTGCCAAACACTTGCAAATGAAAGCTTTGGCGATGGAAGCAGAAGGCTTTTTATCACGGGACAAGAAATCAGCCCTCAAAAACTTAACCGGCGGAAAATATTTTTTTGAAAAAATCCCTAAGCCCCCGGGGTCACAATTTCAGCAAAAATCTGACTTTTGGCAATTCAATCAAAAATGTTGACAACTGGTTGCAAATGCTCCCCTGAAAGCTTTGGCGATGGAAACAGAAGGCTTTTTATCACGGGACAAGAAATCAGCCCTCAAAAACTTAACCGGCGGAAAATATTTTTTTGAAAAAATCCCTAAGCCCCCGGGGACACAATTTCAGCAAAAATCTGACTTTTGGCAATTCACTCGAAAATGGTGCCAAACACTTGCAAATTCTCCCCTGAAAGCTTTGGCAGTCGAAACAGAAGGCTTTTTATCACAGGACAAGAAATCAGCACTCAGCAATTTAACCGGCGGAAAAAGATTTTCTTCAGCAAAAATCTGACTTTTGGCAATTCACTGAAAAATGGTGCCAAACAGTTGCAAATGCTCCCCTGAAAGCTTTGGCGATGGAAACAGAAGGCTTTTTATCACAGGACAAGAAATCAGCCCTCAACAACTTAACCGGCAGAAAATATTTTTTTGAAAAATCCCTAAGCCCCGGTGTCACAATTTCAGCAAAAATCTGACTTTTGGCAATTCACTCAAAAATGGTGCCAAACACTTGCAAATGCTCCCCTGAAAGCTTTGGCGATGGAAACAGAAGGCTTTTTATCACAGGACAAGAAATCAGCCCTCAACAACTTAACCGGCGGAAAATATTTTTTTGAAAAAATCCCTAAGCCCCGGGGTCACAATTTCAGGAAAAATCTGACTTTTGGCAATTCACTCAAAAATGGTGCCAACTGGTTGCAAACGTTCCCCTGAAAGCTTCGGCAGTCAAAACAGACGGCTTTTTCTCACAGTACAAGAAATAAGCACTCAACAACTTAACCGGCCGAAAAAGATTTTTTTCAGCAAAAATCTGACTTTTGGCAATTCACTCAAAAATGCTGCGAAACACTTGCAAATGCTCCCCTGAAAGCTTTGGCGATGGAAACAGAAGGCTTTTTATCACAGCACAAGAAATCAGCCCTCAACAACTTATCCGGTGGAAAATATTTTTTTGAAAATATCCCAAAGCCCCGGGGTCACAATTTCAGCAAAAATCTGACTTTTGGCAATTCACTCAAAAATGGTGCCAACTGGTTGCAAATGCTCACCGGAAAGCTTCGGCAGTCGAAACAGAAGGCTTTTTATCACAGGACAAGAAATCAGCCCTCAACAACTTAACCGGCAGAAAATAATTTTTAGAAAAAATCTCTAAGCCCCGGGGTCACAATTTCAGCAAAAATCTGACTTTTGGCAATTCACTCAAAAATGGTGCCAAACACTTGCAAATGCTCCCCTGAAAGCTTTGGCGAAGGAAAAAGAAGGCTTTTTATCACAGGACAAGAAATCAGCCCTCAACAACTTAACTGGCGGAAAAATATTTTTTTCAGCAAAAATCTGACTTTTGGCAATTCACTGAAAAATGGTGCCAAACACTTGCAAATGCTCCCCTGAAAGCTTTGGCGATGGAAACAGAAGGCTTTTTATCACAGGATAAGAAATCAGCCCTCAACAACTTAACCGGCGGAAAATATTTTTTTGAAAAAATCCCTAAGCCCCGGGGTCACAATTTCAGCAAAAATCTGACTTTTGGCAATTCACTCAAAAATGGTGCCAACTGGTAGCAAATGCTCACCGGAAAGCTTCGGCAGTCGAAACAGAAGGCTTTTTATCAAAGGACAAGAAATCAGCCCTCAACAACTTAACCGGCAGAAAAAGATTTTTTTCAGCAAAAAATTGACTTTTGGCAATTCACTCAAAAATGGTGCCAAACACTTGCAAATGCTCCCCTGAAAGCTTTGGCGATGGAAACAGAAGGCTTTTTATCACAGGACAAGAAATCAGCCCTCAACAACTTTACCGGCGGAAAATATTTTTTTGAAAAAATCCCTAAGCCCCGGGGTCACAATTTCAGGAAAAATCTGACTTTTGGCAATTCACTCAAAAATGGTGCCAACTGGTTGCAAATGCTTCCCTGAAAGGTTTGGCAGTCGAAACAGAAGGCTTTTTATCACAGGACAAGAAATCAGCCCTCAGCAATTTAACCGGCGGAAAAAGATTTTCTTCAGCAAAAATCTGACTTTTGGCAATTCACTCAAAAATGGTGCCAAACAGTTGCAAATGCTCCCCTGAAAGCTTTGGCGATGGAAACAGAAGGCTTTTTATCACAGGACCAGAAATCAGCCCTCAACAACTTAACCGGCAGAAAATATTTTTTTGAAAAATCCCTAAGCCCCGGGGTCACAATTTCAGCAAAAATCTGACTTTTGGCAATTCACTCAAAAATGGTGCCAAACACTTGCAAATGCTCCCCTGAAAGCTTTGGCGATGGAAACAGAAGGCTTTTTATCACAGGACAAGAAATCAGCCCTCAACAACTTAACCGGCGGAAAATATTTTTTTGAAAAAATCCCTAAGCCCCGGGGTCACAATTTCAGGAAAAATCTGACTTTTGGCAATTCACTCAAAAATGGTGCCAAACGGTTGCAAATGCTCCCCTGAAAGCTTCGGCAGTTGAAACAAAGGGATTTTTATCTCAGGACAAGAAATCAGCACTCAACAACTTAAGCAGCGGAAAAAGATTTTTTTGAAAAAATCCCTAAGCCCCGGGGTCACAATTTCAGCAAAAATCTGACTTTTGGCAATTCACTCAAAAATGTTGCCAAACACTTGCAAATGCTCCCCTGAAAGCTTTGGCGGTGGAAACAGAAGGCTTTTTATCACAGGACAAGAAATCAGTCCTCAACAACTTAACCGGCGGAAAATATTTTTTTGAAAAAATCCCTAAGCCCCGGGGTCACAATTTCAGGAAAAATCTGACTTTTGGCAATTCAATAAAAAATGTTTCCAACTGGTTGCAAATGCTCCCCTGAAAGCTTTGGCGATGGAAACAGAAGGCTTTTTATCTCAGGACAAGAAATCTGTCCTCAACAACTTAACCGGCGGAAAATATTTTTTTGAAAAAATCCCTAAGCCCCGGGGTCACAATTTCAGGAAAAATCTGACTTTTGGCAATTCACTCAAAAATGGTGCCAAACGGTTGCAAATGCTCCCCTGAAAGCTTCGGCAGTTGAAACAAAGGGATTTTTATCACAGTACAAGAAATCAGCACTCAACAACTTAAGCAGCCTAAAAAGATTTTTTTGAAAAAATCCCTAAGCCCCGGGGTCACAATTTCAGGAAAAATGTGACTTCTGGCAATTCACTGAAAAATGGTGCCAAACACTTGCAAATGCTCCCCTGAAAGCTTTGGCGGTGGAAACAGAAGGCTTTTTATCACAGGCCAAGAAATCAGCCCTCAACAACTTAACCGGCGGAAAATATTTTTTTGAAAAAATCCCTAAGCCCCGGGGTCACAATTTCAGGAAAAATTTGACTTTTGGCAATTCACTGAAAAATGGTGCCAAACACTTGCAAATGCTCCCGTAAAAGCTTTGGCGATGGAAACAGAAGGCTTTTTATCACAGGATAAGAAATCAGCCCTCAACAACTTAACCGGCGGTAAATATTTTTTTGAAAAAATCCCTAAGCCCCGGGGTCACAATTTCAGGAAAAATCTGACTTTTGGCAATTCAATCAAAAATGTTGCCAACTGGTTGCAAATGCTCCCCTGAAAGCTTTGGGGATGGAAACAGAAGGCTTTTTATCACAGGACAAGAAATCAGCCCTCAACATCTTAACCGGCGGAAAATATTTTTTTGAAAAAATCCCTAAGCCCCGGGGGTCACAATTTCAGAAAAAATCTGACTTTTGGCAATTCACTCAAAAATGGTGCCAAACGGTTGAAAATGTTCCCCTGAAAGCTTCGGCAGTTGAAACAAAGGGATTTTTATCACAATACAAGAAATCAGCCCTCAACAACTTAAGCGGCGGAAAAAGATTTTTTTCAGCAAAAATCTGACTTTTGGCAATTCACTGAAAAATGGTGCCAAACACTTGCAAATGAAAGCTTTGGCGATGGAAGCAGAAGGCTTTTTATCACGGGACAAGAAATCAGCCCTCAAAAACTTAACCGGCGGAAAATATTTTTTTGAAAAAATCCCTAAGCCTCGGGGTCACAATTTCAGGAAAAATTTGACTTTTGGCAATTCAATCAAAAATGTTGACAACTGGTTGCAAATGCTCCCCTGAAAGCTTTGGCGATGGAAACAGAAGGCTTTTTATCACGGGACAAGAAATCAGCCCTCAAAAACTTAACCGGCGGAAAATATTTTTTTGAAAAAATCCCTAAGCCCCCGGGGACACAATTTCAGCAAAAATCTGACTTTTGGCAATTCACTCGAAAATGGTGCCAAACACTTGCAAATTCTCCCCTGAAAGCTTTGGCAGTCGAAACAGAAGGCTTTTTATCACAGGACAAGAAATCAGCACTCAGCAATTTAACCGGCGGAAAAAGATTTTCTTCAGCAAAAATCTGACTTTTGGCAATTCACTGAAAAATGGTGCCAAACAGTTGCAAATGCTCCCCTGAAAGCTTTGGCGATGGAAACAGAAGGCTTTTTATCACAGGACAAGAAATCAGCCCTCAACAACTTAACCGGCAGAAAATATTTTTTTGAAAAATCCCTAAGCCCCGGTGTCACAATTTCAGCAAAAATCTGACTTTTGGCAATTCACTCAAAAATGGTGCCAAACACTTGCAAATGCTCCCCTGAAAGCTTTGGCGATGGAAACAGAAGGCTTTTTATCACAGGACAAGAAATCAGCCCTCAACAACTTAACCGGCGGAAAATATTTTTTTGAAAAAATCCCTAAGCCCCGGGGTCACAATTTCAGGAAAAATCTGACTTTTGGCAATTCACTCAAAAATGGTGCCAACTGGTTGCAAACGTTCCCCTGAAAGCTTCGGCAGTCAAAACAGACGGCTTTTTCTCACAGTACAAGAAATAAGCACTCAACAACTTAACCGGCCGAAAAAGATTTTTTTCAGCAAAAATCTGACTTTTGGCAATTCACTCAAAAATGCTGCGAAACACTTGCAAATGCTCCCCTGAAAGCTTTGGCGATGGAAACAGAAGGCTTTTTATCACAGGACAAGAAATCAGCCCTCAACAACTTAACCGGTGGAAAATATTTTTTTGAAAATATCCCAAAGCCCCGGGGTCACAATTTCAGCAAAAATCTGACTTTTGGCAATTCACTCAAAAATGGTGCCAACTGGTTGCAAATGCTCACCGGAAAGCTTCGGCAGTCGAAACAGAAGGCTTTTTATCACAGGACAAGAAATCAGCCCTCAACAACTTAACCGGCAGAAAATAATTTTTAGAAAAAATCTCTAAGCCCCGGGGTCACAATTTCAGCAAAAATCTGACTTTTGGCAATTCACTCAAAAATGGTGCCAAACACTTGCAAATGCTCCCCTGAAAGCTTTGGCGAAGGAAAAAGAAGGCTTTTTATCACAGGACAAGAAATCAGCCCTCAACAACTTAACTGGCGGAAAAATATTTTTTTCAGCAAAAATCTGACTTTTGGCAATTCACTGAAAAATGGTGCCAAACACTTGCAAATGCTCCCCTGAAAGCTTTGGCGATGGAAACAGAAGGCTTTTTATCACAGGATAAGAAATCAGCCCTCAACAACTTAACCGGCGGAAAATATTTTTTTGAAAAAATCCCTAAGCCCCGGGGTCACAATTTCAGCAAAAATCTGACTTTTGGCAATTCACTCAAAAATGGTGCCAACTGGTAGCAAATGCTCACCGGAAAGCTTCGGCAGTCGAAACAGAAGGCTTTTTATCAAAGGACAAGAAATCAGCCCTCAACAACTTAACCGGCAGAAAAAGATTTTTTTCAGCAAAAAATTGACTTTTGGCAATTCACTCAAAAATGGTGCCAAACACTTGCAAATGCTCCCCTGAAAGCTTTGGCGATGGAAACAGAAGGCTTTTTATCACAGGACAAGAAATCAGCCCTCAACAACTTTACCGGCGGAAAATATTTTTTTGAAAAAATCCCTAAGCCCCGGGGTCACAATTTCAGCAAAAATCTGACTTTTGGCAATTCACTCAAAAATGGTGCCAACTGGTTGCAAATGCTTCCCTGAAAGGTTTGGCAGTCGAAACAGAAGGCTTTTTATCACAGGACAAGAAATCAGCCCTCAGCAATTTAACCGGCGGAAAAAGATTTTCTTCAGCAAAAATCTGACTTTTGGCAATTCACTCAAAAATGGTGCCAAACAGTTGCAAATGCTCCCCTGAAAGCTTTGGCGATGGAAACAGAAGGCTTTTTATCACAGGACCAGAAATCAGCCCTCAACAACTTAACCGGCAGAAAATATTTTTTTGAAAAATCCCTAAGCCCCGGGGTCACAATTTCAGCAAAAATCTGACTTTTGGCAATTCACTCAAAAATGGTGCCAAACACTTGCAAATGCTCCCCTGAAAGCTTTGGCGATGGAAACAGAAGGCTTTTTATCACAGGACAAGAAATCAGCCCTCAACAACTTAACCGGCGGAAAATATTTTTTTGAAAAAATCCCTAAGCCCCGGGGTCACAATTTCAGCAAAAATCTGACTTTTGGCAATTCACTCAAAAATGTTGCCAAACACTTGCAAATGCTCCCCTGAAAGCTTTGGCGGTGGAAACAGAAGGCTTTTTATCACAGGACAAGAAATCAGTCCTCAACAACTTAACCGGCGGAAAATATTTTTTTGAAAAAATCCCTAAGCCCCGGGGTCACAATTTCAGGAAAAATCTGACTTTTGGCAATTCAATCAAAAATGTTGCCAACTGGTTGCAAATGCTCCCCTGAAAGCTTTGGCGATGGAAACAGAAGGCTTTTTATCACAGGACAAGAAATCAGCCCTCAACAACTTAACCGGCGGAAAATATTTTTTTGAAAAAAATCCCTAAGCCCCGGGGTAACAATTTCAGCAAAAATCTGACTTTTGGCAATTCAATAAAAAATGTTTCCAACTGGTTGCAAATGCTCCCCTGAAAGCTTTGGCGATGGAAACAGAAGGCTTTTTATCTCAGGACAAGAAATCTGTCCTCAACAACTTAACCGGCGGAAAATATTTTTTTGAAAAAATCCCTAAGCCCCGGGGTCACAATTTCAGGAAAAATCTGACTTTTGGCAATTCACTCAAAAATGGTGCCAAACGGTTGCAAATGCTCCCCTGAAAGCTTCGGCAGTTGAAACAAAGGGATTTTTATCACAGTACAAGAAATCAGCACTCAACAACTTAAGCAGCCTAAAAAGATTTTTTTGAAAAAATCCCTAAGCCCCGGGGTCACAATTTCAGGAAAAATGTGACTTCTGGCAATTCACTGAAAAATGGTGCCAAACACTTGCAAATGCTCCCCTGAAAGCTTTGGCGGTGGAAACAGAAGGCTTTTTATCACAGGCCAAGAAATCAGCCCTCAACAACTTAACCGGCGGAAAATATTTTTTTGAAAAAATCCCTAAGCCCCGGGGTCACAATTTCAGGAAAAATTTGACTTTTGGCAATTCACTGAAAAATGGTGCCAAACACTTGCAAATGCTCCCGTAAAAGCTTTGGCGATGGAAACAGAAGGCTTTTTATCACAGGATAAGAAATCAGCCCTCAACAACTTAACCGGCGGTAAATATTTTTTTGAAAAAATCCCTAAGCCCCGGGGTCACAATTTCAGGAAAAATCTGACTTTTGGCAATTCAATCAAAAATGTTGCCAACTGGTTGCAAATGCTCCCCTGAAAGCTTTGGGGATGGAAACAGAAGGCTTTTTATCACAGGACAAGAAATCAGCCCTCAACATCTTAACCGGCGGAAAATATTTTTTTGAAAAAATCCCTAAGCCCCGGGGGTCACAATTTCAGAAAAAATCTGACTTTTGGCAATTCACTCAAAAATGGTGCCAAACGGTTGAAAATGTTCCCCTGAAAGCTTCGGCAGTTGAAACAAAGGGATTTTTATCACAATACAAGAAATCAGCCCTCAACAACTTAAGCGGCGGAAAAAGATTTTTTTCAGCAAAAATCTGACTTTTGGCAATTCACTGAAAAATGGTGCCAAACACTTGCAAATGAAAGCTTTGGCGATGGAAGCAGAAGGCTTTTTATCACGGGACAAGAAATCAGCCCTCAAAAACTTAACCGGCGGAAAATATTTTTTTGAAAAAATCCCTAAGCCCCCGGGGTCACAATTTCAGCAAAAATCTGACTTTTGGCAATTCAATCAAAAATGTTGACAACTGGTTGCAAATGCTCCCCTGAAAGCTTTGGCGATGGAAACAGAAGGCTTTTTATCACGGGACAAGAAATCAGCCCTCAAAAACTTAACCGGCGGAAAATATTTTTTTGAAAAAATCCCTAAGCCCCCGGGGACACAATTTCAGCAAAAATCTGACTTTTGGCAATTCACTCGAAAATGGTGCCAAACACTTGCAAATTCTCCCCTGAAAGCTTTGGCAGTCGAAACAGAAGGCTTTTTATCACAGGACAAGAAATCAGGACTCAGCAATTTAACCGGCGGAAAAAGATTTTCTTCAGCAAAAATCTGACTTTTGGCAATTCACTGAAAAATGGTGCCAAACAGTTGCAAATGCTCCCCTGAAAGCTTTGGCGATGGAAACAGAAGGCTTTTTATCACAGGACAAGAAATCAGCCCTCAACAACTTAACCGGCAGAAAATATTTTTTTGAAAAATCCCTAAGCCCCGGTGTCACAATTTCAGCAAAAATCTGACTTTTGGCAATTCACTCAAAAATGGTGCCAAACACTTGCAAATGCTCCCCTGAAAGCTTTGGCGATGGAAACAGAAGGCTTTTTATCACAGGACAAGAAATCAGCCCTCAACAACTTAACCGGCGGAAAATATTTTTTTGAAAAAATCCCTAAGCCCCGGGGTCACAATTTCAGGAAAAATCTGACTTTTGGCAATTCACTCAAAAATGGTGCCAACTGGTTGCAAACGTTCCCCTGAAAGCTTCGGCAGTCAAAACAGACGGCTTTTTCTCACAGTACAAGAAATAAGCACTCAACAACTTAACCGGCCGAAAAAGATTTTTTTCAGCAAAAATCTGACTTTTGGCAATTCACTCAAAAATGCTGCGAAACACTTGCAAATGCTCCCCTAAAAGCTTTGGCGATGGAAACAGAAGGCTTTTTATCACAGGACAAGAAATCAGCCCTCAACAACTTAACCGGTGGAAAATATTTTTTTGAAAATATCCCAAAGCCCCGGGGTCACAATTTCAGCAAAAATCTGACTTTTGGCAATTCACTCAAAAATGGTGCCAACTGGTTGCAAATGCTCACCGGAAAGCTTCGGCAGTCGAAACAGAAGGCTTTTTATCACAGGACAAGAAATCAGCCCTCAACAACTTAACCGGCAGAAAATAATTTTTAGAAAAAATCTCTAAGCCCCGGGGTCACAATTTCAGCAAAAATCTGACTTTTGGCAATTCACTCAAAAATGGTGCCAAACACTTGCAAATGCTCCCCTGAAAGCTTTGGCGAAGGAAAAAGAAGGCTTTTTATCACAGGAGAAGAAATCAGCCCTCAACAACTTAACTGGCGGAAAAATATTTTTTTCAGCAAAAATCTGACTTTTGGCAATTCACTGAAAAATGGTGCCAAACACTTGCAAATGCTCCCCTGAAAGCTTTGGCGATGGAAACAGAAGGCTTTTTATCACAGGATAAGAAATCAGCCCTCAACAACTTAACCGGCGGAAAATATTTTTTTGAAAAAATCCCTAAGCCCCGGGGTCACAATTTCAGCAAAAATCTGACTTTTGGCAATTCACTCAAAAATGGTGCCAACTGGTAGCAAATGCTCACCGGAAAGCTTCGGCAGTCGAAACAGAAGGCTTTTTATCAAAGGACAAGAAATCAGCCCTCAACAACTTAACCGGCAGAAAAAGATTTTTTTCAGCAAAAAATTGACTTTTGGCAATTCACTCAAAAATGGTGCCAAACACTTGCAAATGCTCCCCTGAAAGCTTTGGCGATGGAAACAGAAGGCTTTTTATCACAGGACAAGAAATCAGCCCTCAACAACTTTACCGGCGGAAAATATTTTTTTGAAAAAATCCCTAAGCCCCGGGGTCACAATTTCAGGAAAAATCTGACTTTTGGCAATTCACTCAAAAATGGTGCCAACTGTTTGCAAACGTTCCCCTGAAAGCTTCGGCAGTCAAAACAGACGGCTTTTTCTCACAGTACAAGAAATAAGCACTCAACAACTTAACCGGCCGAAAAAGATTTTTTTCAGCAAAAATCTGACTTTTGGCAATTCACTCAAAAATGCTGCGAAACACTTGCAAATGCTCCCCTGAAAGCTTTGGCGATGGAAACAGAAGGCTTTTTATCACAGGACAAGAAATCAGCCCTCAACAACTTAACCGGTTTAAAATATTTTTTTGAAAATATCCCAAAGCCCCGGGGTCACAATTTCAGCAAAAATCTGACTTTTGGCAATTCACTCAAAAATGGTGCCAACTGGTTGCAAATGCTCACCGGAAAGCTTCGGCAGTCGAAACAGAAGGCTTTTTATCACAGGACAAGAAATCAGCCCTCAACAACTTAACCGGCAGAAAATAATTTTTAGAAAAAATCTCTAAGCCCCGGGGTCACAATTTCAGCAAAAATCTGACTTTTGGCAATTCACTCAAAAATGGTGCCAAACACTTGCAAATGCTTCCCTGAAAGCTTTGGCGAAGGAAAAGAAGGCTTTTTATCACAGGACAAGAAATCAGCCCTCAACAACTTAACTGGCGGAAAAATATTTTTTTCAGCAAAAATCTGACTTTTGGCAATTCACTGAAAAATGGTGCCAAACACTTGCAAATGCTCCCCTGAAAGCTTTGGCGATGGAAACAGAAGGCTTTTTATCACAGGATAAGAAATCAGCCCTCAACAACTTAACCGGCGGAAAATATTTTTTTGAAAAAATCCCTAAGCCCCGGGGTCACAATTTCAGCAAAAATCTGACTTTTGGCAATTCACTCAAAAATGGTGCCAACCGGTAGCAAATGCTCACCGGAAAGCTTCGGCAGTCGAAACAGAAGGCTTTTTATCACAGGACAAGAAATCAGCCCTCAACAACTTAACCGGCAGAAAAAGATTTTTTTCAGCAAAAAATTGACTTTTGGCAATTCACTCAAAAATGGTGCCAAACACTTGCAAATGCTCCCCTGAAAGCTTTGGCGATGGAAACAGAAGGCTTTTTATCACAGGACAAGAAATCAGCCCTCAACAACTTAACCGGCGGAAAATATTTTTTTGAAAAAATCCCTAAGCCCCGGGGTCACAATTTCAGGAAAAATCTGACTTTTGGCAATTCACTCAAAAATGGTGCCAACTGGTTGCAAACGCTCCCCTGAAAGCTTCGGCAGTCAAAACAGACGGCTTTTTCTCACAGTACAAGAAATAAGCACTCAACAACTTAACCGGCCGAAAAAGATTTTTTTCAGCAAAAATCTGACTTTTGGCAATTCACTCAAAAATGCTGCCAAACACTTGCAAATGCTCCCCTGAAAGCTTTGGCGATGGAAACAGAAGGCTTTTTATCACAGGACAAGAAATCAGCCCTCAACAACTTAACCGGTGGAAAATATTTTTTTGAAAAAATCCCTAAGCCCCGGGGTCACAATTTCAGCAAAAATCTGACTTTTGGCAATTCACTCAAAAATGGTGCCAACTGGTAGCAAATGCTCACCGGAAAGCTTCACTCAATTCACTCAAAAATGCTGCCAAACACTTGCAAATGCTCCCCTGAAAGCTTTGGGGATGGAAACAGAAGGCTTTTTATCACAGGACAAGAAATCAGCCCTCAACAACTTAACCGGCAGAAAATATTTTTTTGAAAAATCCCTAAGCCCCGGTGTCACAATTTCAGCAAAAATCTGACTTTTGGCAATTCACTCAAAAATGGTGCCAAACACTTGCAAATGCTTCCCTGAAAGCTTTGGCGAAGGAAAAGAAGGCTTTTTATCACAGGACAAGAAATCAGCCCTCAACAACTTAACTGGCGGAAAAATATTTTTTTCAGCAAAAATCTGACTTTTGGCAATTCACTGAAAAATGGTGCCAAACACTTGCAAATGCTCCCCTGAAAGCTTTGGCGATGGAAACAGAAGGCTTTTTATCACAGGATAAGAAATCAGCCCTCAACAACTTAACCGGCGGAAAATATTTTTTTGAAAAAATCCCTAAGCCCCGGGGTCACAATTTCAGCAAAAATCTGACTTTTGGCAATTCACTCAAAAATGGTGCCAACTGGTAGCAAATGCTCACCGGAAAGCTTCGGCAGTCGAAACAGAAGGCTTTTTATCACAGGACAAGAAATCAGCCCTCAACAACTTAACCGGCAGAAAAAGATTTTTTTCAGCAAAAAATTGACTTTTGGCAATTCACTCAAAAATGGTGCCAAACACTTGCAAATGCTCCCCTGAAAGCTTTGGCGATGGAAACAGAAGGCTTTTTATCACAGGACAAGAAATCAGCCCTCAACAACTTAACCGGCGGAAAATATTTTTTTGAAAAAATCTCTAAGCCCCGGGGTCACAATTTCAGGAAAAATCTGACTTTTGGCAATTCACTCAAAAATGGTGCCAACTGGTTGCAAACGCTCCCCTGAAAGCTTCGGCAGTCAAAACAGACGGCTTTTTCTCACAGTACAAGAAATAAGCACTCAACAACTTAACCGGCCGAAAAAGATTTTTTTCAGCAAAAATCTGACTTTTGGCAATTCACTCAAAAATGCTGCCAAACACTTGCAAATGCTCCCCTGAAAGCTTTGGCGATGGAAACAGAAGGCTTTTTATCACAGGACAAGAAATCAGCCCTCAACAACTTAACCGGTGGAAAATATTTTTTTGAAAAAATCCCTAAGCCCCGGGGTCACAATTTCAGCAAAAATCTGACTTTTGGCAATTCACTCAAAAATGGTGCCAACTGGTAGCAAATGCTCACCGGAAAGCTTCACTCAATTCACTCAAAAATGCTGCCAAACACTTGCAAATGCTCCCCTGAAAGCTTTGGCGATGGAAACAGAAGGCTTTTTATCACAGGACAAGAAATCAGCCCTCAACAACTTAACCCCTGGAAAATATTTTTTTGAAAATATCCCAAAGCACCGGGGTCACAATTTCAGCAAAAATCTGACTTTTGGCAATTCACTCAAAAATGGTGCCAACTGGTTGCAAATGCTCACCGGAAAGCTTCGGCACTCGAAACAGAAGGCTTTTTATCACAGGACAAGAAATCAGCCCTCAACAACTTAACCAGCAGAAAATAATTTTTAGAAAAAATCTCTAAGCCCCGGGGTCACAATTTCAGCAAAAATCTGACTTTTGGCAATTCACTCAAAAATGGTGCCAAACACTTGCAAATGCTCCCCTGAAAGCTTTGGCGAAGGAAAAAGAAGGCTTTTTATCACAGGACAAGAAATCAGCCCTCAACAACTTAACTGGCGGAAAAATATTTTTTTCAGCAAAAATCTGACTTTTGGCAATTCACTGAAAAATGGTGCCAAACACTTGCAAATGCTCCCCTGAAAGCTTTGGCGATGGAAACAGAAGGCTTTTTATCACAGGACAAGAAATCAGCCCTCAACAACTTAACCGGCGGAAAATATTTTTTTGAAAAAATCCCTAAGCCCCGGGGTCACAATTTCAGCAAAAATCTGACTTTTGGCAATTCACTCAAAAATGGTGCCAACTGGTAGCAAATGCTCACCGGAAAGCTTCGGCAGTCGAAACAGAAGGCTTTTTATCACAGGACAAGAAATCAGCCCTCAACAACTTAACCGGCAGAAAAAGATTTTTTTCAGCAAAAAATTGACTTTTGGCAATTCACTCAAAAATGGTGCCAAACACTTGCAAATGCTCCCCTGAAAGCTTTGGCGATGGAAACAGAAGTCTTTTTATCACAGGACAAGAAATCAGCCCTCAACAACTTAACCGGCGGAAAATATTTTTTTGAAAAAATCCCTAAGCCCCGGGGTCACAATTTCAGCAAAAATCTGACTTTTGGCAATTCACTCAAAAATGGTGCCAACTGGTAGCAAATGCTCACCGGAAAGCTTCACTCAATTCACTCAAAAATGCTGCCAAACACTTGCAAATGCTCCCCTGAAAGCTTTGGCGATGGAAACAGAAGGCTTTTTATCACAGGACAAGAAATCAGCCCTCAACAACTTAACCGGCGGAAAATATTTTTTTGAAAAAATCCCTAAGCCCCGGGGTCACAATTTCAGCAAAAATCTGACTTTTGGCAATTCACTCAAAAATGGTGCCAACTGGTTGCAAATGCTCACCGGAAAGCTTCGGCAGTCGAAACAGAAGGCTTTTTATCACAGGACAAGAAATCAGCCCTCAACAACTTAACCAGCAGAAAATAATTTTTAGAAAAAATCTCTGAGCCCCGGGGTCACAATTTCAGCAAAAATCTGACTTTTGGCAATTCACTCAAAAATGGTGCCAAACACTTGCAAATGCTCCCCTGAAAGCTTTGGCGAAGGAAAAAGAAGGCTTTTTATCACAGGACAAGAAATCAGCCCTCAACAACTTAACTGGCGGAAAAATATTTTTTTCAGCAAAAATCTGACTTTTGGCAATTCACTGAAAAATGGTGCCAAACACTTGCAAATGCTCCCCTGAAAGCTTTGGCGATGGAAACAGAAGGCTTTTTATCACAGGACAAGAAATCAGCCCTCAACAACTTAACCGGCGGAAAATATTTTTTTGAAAAAATCCCTAAGCCCCGGGGTCACAATTTCAGCAAAAATCTGACTTTTGGCAATTCACTCAAAAATGGTGCCAACTGGTAGCAAATGCTCACCGGAAAGCTTCGGCAGTCGAAACAGAAGGCTTTTTATCACAGGACAAGAAATCAGCCCTCAACAACTTAACCGGCAGAAAAAGATTTTTTTCAGCAAAAAATTGACTTTTGGCAATTCACTCAAAAATGGTGCCAAACACTTGCAAATGCTCCCCTGAAAGCTTTGGCGATGGAAACAGAAGTCTTTTTATCACAGGACAAGAAATCAGCCCTCAACAACTTAACCGGCGGAAAATATTTTTTTGAAAAAATCCCGAAGCACCGGGGTCACAATTTCAGGAAAAATCTGACTTTTGGCAATTCACTCAAAAATGGTGCCAACTGGTTGCAAACGCTCCCCTGAAAGCTTCGGCAGTCAAAACAGACGGCTTTTTCTCACAGTACAAGAAATCAGCCCTCAACAACTTAACCGGCGGAAAATAATTTTGAAAAAATCCCAAAGCCCCGGGGTCACAATTTCAGCTAAAATCTGACTTTTGGCAGATCACTCAAAAATGGTGCCAACCGGTTGCAAATGCTCCCCTGAAAGCTTTGGCGATGGAAACAGAAGGCTTTTTATCACAGGAGAAGAAATCAGCCCTCAACAACTTAACCGGTGGAAAATATTTTTTTGAAAAAATCCCTAAGCCCCGGGGTCACAATTTCAGCAAAAATCTGACTTTTGGCAATTCACTCAAAAATGGTGCCAACTGGTAGCAAATGCTCACCGGAAAGCTTCGGCAGTCGAAACAGAAGGCTTTTTATCACAGGACAAGAAATCAGCCCTCAACAACTTAACCGGCAGAAAATATTTTTTTGAAAAAATCTCTAAGCCCCGGGGTCACAATTTCAGCAAAAATCTGACTTTTTGCAATTCACTCAAAAATGGTTCCAAACACTTGAAAATGCTCCCCTGAAAGCTTTGGCGAAGGAAAAAGAAGGCTTTTTATCACAGGTCAAGAAATTAGCCCTCAACAACTTAACCGGCAGAAAAAGATTTTTTTCAGCAATAATCTGACTTTTGGCAATTCACTGAAAAATGGTGCCAAACACTTGCAAATGCTCCCCTGAAAGCTTTGGCGAAGGAAAAAGAAGGCTTTTTATCACAGGAGAAGAAATCAGCCCTCAACAACTTAACCGGCGGAAAAAGATTTTTTTCAGCAATAATCTGACTTTTGGCAATTCACTGAAAAATGGTGCCAAACACTTGCAAATGCTCCCCTGAAAGCTTTGGCGATGGAAACAGAAGGCTTTTTATCACAGGACAAGAAATCAGCCCTCAACAACTTAACCGGCGGAAAATATTTTTTTGAAAAAATCCCTAAGCCCCGGGGTCACAATTTCAGGAAAAATCTGACTTTTGGCAATTCACTCAAAAATGGTGCCAACTGGTTGCAAACGCTCCCCTGAAAGCTTCGGCAGTCAAAACAGACGGCTTTTTCTCACAGTACAAGAAATAAGCACTCAAGAACTTAACCGGCCGAAAAAGATTTTTTTCAGCAGAAATCTGACTTTTGGCAATTCACTCAAAAATGCTGCCACACACTTGCAAATGCTCCCCTGAAAGCTTTGGCGATGGAAACAGAAGGCTTTTTATCACAGGACAAGAAATCAGCCCTCAACAACTTAACCGGTGGAAAATATTTTTTTGAAAATATCCCAAAGCACCGGGGTCACAATTTCAGCAAAAATCTGACTTTTGGCAATTCACTCAAAAATGGTGCCAACTGGTTGCAAATGCTCACCGGAAAGCTTCGGCAGTCAAAACAGACGGCTTTTTGTCACAGTACAAGAAATAAGCCCTCAACAACTTAACCGGCAGAAAAAGATTTTTTTCAGCAAAAAATTGACTTTTGGCAATTCACTCAAAAATGGTGCCAAACACTTGCAAATGCTCCCCTGAAAGCTTTGGCGATGGAAACAGAAGGCTTTTTATCACAGGACAAGAAATCAGCCCTCAACAACTTAACCGGTGGAAAATATTTTTTTGAAAAAATCCCTAAGCCCCGGGGTCACAATTTCAGCAAAAATCTGACTTTTGGCAATTCACTCAAAAATGGTGCCAACTGGTAGCAAATGCTCACCGGAAAGCTTCGGCAGTCGAAACAGAAGGCTTTTTATCACAGGACAAGAAATCAGCCCTCAACAACTTAACCGGCAGAAAATATTTTTTTGAAAAAATCTCTAAGCCCCGGGGTCACAATTTCAGCAAAAATCTGACTTTTTGCAATTCACTCAAAAATGGTTCCAAACACTTGAAAATGCTCCCCTGAAAGCTTTGGCGAAGGAAAAAGAAGGCTTTTTATCACAGGTCAAGAAATTAGCCCTCAACAACTTAACCGGCAGAAAAAGATTTTTTTCAGCAATAATCTGACTTTTGGCAATTCACTGAAAAATGGTGCCAAACACTTGCAAATGCTCCCCTGAAAGCTTTGGCGAAGGAAAAAGAAGGCTTTTTATCACAGGAGAAGAAATCAGCCCTCAACAACTTAACCGGCGGAAAAAGATTTTTTTCAGCAATAATCTGACTTTTGGCAATTCACTGAAAAATGGTGCCAAACACTTGCAAATGCTCCCCTGAAAGCTTTGGCGATGGAAACAGAAGGCTTTTTATCACAGGACAAGAAATCAGCCCTCAACAACTTAACCGGCGGAAAATATTTTTTTGAAAAAATCCCTAAGCCCCGGGGTCACAATTTCAGGAAAAATCTGACTTTTGGCAATTCACTCAAAAATGGTGCCAACTGGTTGCAAACGCTCCCCTGAAAGCTTCGGCAGTCAAAACAGACGGCTTTTTCTCACAGTACAAGAAATAAGCACTCAAGAACTTAACCGGCCGAAAAAGATTTTTTTCAGCAGAAATCTGACTTTTGGCAATTCACTCAAAAATGCTGCCACACACTTGCAAATGCTCCCCTGAAAGCTTTGGCGATGGAAACAGAAGGCTTTTTATCACAGGACAAGAAATCAGCCCTCAACAACTTAACCGGTGGAAAATATTTTTTTGAAAATATCCCAAAGCACCGGGGTCACAATTTCAGCAAAAATCTGACTTTTGGCAATTCACTCAAAAATGGTGCCAACTGGTTGCAAATGCTCACCGGAAAGCTTCGGCAGTCGAAACAGAAGGCTTTTTATCACAGGACAAGAAATCAGCCCTCAACAACTTAACCAGCAGAAAATAATTTTTAGAAAAAATCTCTAAGCCCCGGGGTCACAATTTCAGCAAAAATCTGACTTTTGGCAATTCACTCAAAAATGGTGCCAAACACTTGCAAATGCTCCCCTGAAAGCTTTGGCGAAGGAAAAAGAAGGCTTTTTATCACAGGACAAGAAATCAGCCCCCAACAACTTAACTGGCGGAAAAATATTTTTTTCAGCAAAAATCTGACTTTTGGCAATTCACTGAAAAATGGTGCCAAACACTTGCAAATGCTCCCCTGAAAGCTTTGGCGATGGAAACAGAAGGCTTTTTATCACAGGACAAGAAATCAGCCCTCAACAACTTAACCGGCGGAAAATATTTTTTTTTTGAAAAAATCCCTAAGCCCCGGGGTCACAATTTCAGCAAAAATCTGACTTTTGGCAATTCACTCAAAAATGGTGCCAACTGGTAGCAAATGCTCACCGGAAAGCTTCGGCAGTCGAAACAGAAGGCTTTTTATCACAGGACAAGAAATCAGCCCTCAACGGCCTTCCGGAGGCGGCGCGCTCAGCAATGGCGGTCCTCTTCAGCTGCTGAAGAGGGGCTCCGCGGAAAAGGGTCGTGCGCTGCGGCACAGCGACGACCCATCCAGATAAACCACGGGTAGAGTGAGCTCGTGGCCGTGGGGTTCGGCGGGCACCAGAAGCGACCTCGGATACGCAGAAGAGACCCCGTAAGGGGTATCGGAACGTGGAGGGGGTAGCGGTGCTGTGAATCCATCGCTCTTTCCGCGGAAGCGAAGCCGCGCGGCTGCTGCTGACTAGCGCTGACCTTTCTTCCTTCAACAATTGGATCGAAACAACTTACTCGTGAGTAAGGAAACTAAAGCTTTAAATCAGAACTAATTTGGTGAAATTCGGCTGAAAGCGGGAGACGTTAAAAAGGAAGTCAGTCTTCCGGCCCTGCCTAAAGTATCAAGCAAAGACTTTTCTAAAGCGGAAGCATTGAAAGGAGTTCAAAAGAAATTGGAATTTACTTTGCAAACCTGATTTAGACTGCTCTGATTTTAAAAGAAGTTATAACAGCTTCGTATCTGGATAAAACTGTGGTCTCTCCTCTTCCCTATTTGTGGATTACAAAGTTTCGAAACCCGGCTCCTGATCTGCCTGGATATAAGTTGTATCGGACTGCGGTAACTGTATATAAATCACAAAACTAGACTGGGCTATTTTGTATCTGGAAAAGAAAAGGGAACTGTTGCATGCACCTTCATTAAGAACTATTTCTCTCTGCAGTTAAAATTGAATGCAAGATCCCCCTGTTTTGGATGCTATTTAATTCTTATTTTTTCTCTTTCTCCTCCTTTGTGGGAATTTAATGGCGGAATCTTTCTATTCCTCTCCTCTAAGTTTGCTTTTGGGAGCTCCCTCTACTGGATTTTAGAACTAACAGCCTCTGAGAACTGCCGGTTTTCCTTTTGTTGCTTTTTCTGGATGTTTACTCTTTCAGGACTGTTTCCCATGGGATTTACAGTTTGACCTTGAATCCGGGACAGCTGTGGAATGAGTGGCGCATCAAAAACAAGGGCTGGAAGGAAAGCAAAACATTCTGAACTTGTGCAAACAACTCTGCCTGGACAGTTACGCAGATCGTCTGTCCCAATTGTGACAGGTCTGCAAGAAGGACAATTTACACAACCATCTTTTGGGGAGATGGCTGCTGGAGGGATAGATCCTGTCTCTAAAGAAATACTGGATCAACTGGCAGCACTGAATAAGAAAGCTGACGAACAGGCAGCTAGATTTGATGAACAATCTGTTAAATTTGACCAGATGACAGCTTCCATTAATAAATTGACAGACCAGGTCACTAAAAATACACAGGCAATAAGTGGTATTGAAAAGGCCACAACAGAAAATCGGAAATTAGTTGAAGAAGTGAATACTAAAGCAGATGAAAATAAAAAGAGGATAGAGGAACTAAGAGGGGAGGTGAGGCCACTCAGTAGACAGGTAACGGAACAGCAAGCATACCTGGCCCTGGCAGAATTGAAAAACAGGGAAAACAATCTCAGATTGAGAAATATCCCAGAATTTGAGAAGGAGGACTTGATTGGCTTTTTGACAACAGAAATCTCCAAATTTTGGGGATTGACAGAAGAGAAGGACTTTAAAATAGTCACCGCCTTCAGACTAGGAAGAGTGGTCAAGAAGGATAAACCAAGAGATTGCTTGATCATTTTGAGATCTAAGCAAGAAAAAGACAACATACTCGGCCTACATTTCAAAAATCCACTGGTGATTCAGGGGAAGACGGCAGAAATCTTCAGAGATATACCAAAACAGCTTTTGGATTTAAGAATTACGTATAAGGATTTAGCAAGTCTACTGAGAAACAATAAAATCCCTTATAGGTGGGAATTCCCTCAAGGACTATCTTTTACCTTGAAAGAGAGGAAGGTAAGAATCAGAACAGCGGAGGAGCAAGAAAAGTTTCTAAACGACCACGGGGAGGATCTTCGGAAAGGAGTAGCAGGACCCTGGCCACCTCCTTCGTTTGGCTTCAATCCGGTTCCACCTCCAGGTGAAGAAGATAAAAAAGATCCCCCTGCTGACAAATAAATTGACCCAGGATGTCTCTGCAGCTTCTTAGTTGGAATATTAATGGCGCAAACTCCCCTGAAAGGAGGAAGAAGATTTTTCATATATTAAGAAAAGAACAATTGGATGTTATTTGCCTTCAAGAAACACATGTGACCAGGCTCCACAGGAGAGTACTAATTAACAAGAGACTAGGCCAAGAGTTTATTTCATCAGACAAGGTAAAAAAAAGAGGAGTAGTGATCTATGCAAAGGAGAGCCTGTCACCAAAATTGGTTTTTAAAGATGAACAAGGAAGAATTTTGGCGATTGAAATACAGTCACAAGGAGAAAAATTTTTGATAGTTGGAATATATGCACCAAATGATGGGAAGTCGGAATTTTTCAAGAGGCTGCATGAGACAATGCTGGACCATATTGACTATACAAATATCATTTTGATGGGAGACATGAATGGGGTAGTCTCTACCCATATGGATAAGTCACAAAACCAAAATCTGAACAAAGATGGCAGACTTCCAAAGACTTTTTTTGAACTTACAGACAACATGGACTTGATAGACATTTGGAGAACAAAGAACCCTCTAGGCATGGAGGGAACTTTCTTTTCTGAGGCCCACCTATCATGGACAAGAATAGACCAAATCTGGATATCAAGAGGATTGGCACCCAAGACAAAAAAAGTTGAGATCTGCCCCAAAACCTGCTCCGACCATAATGCTCTAAAAATGGATTTGAGACTTACACCAGCTGGATCCTTCAGATGGAGAATGAATGACCATCTGCTTAGAGATCAGGAGATTGTGAAGAAGGCCCAAAAAACGTTGAAGGACTATTTTGAAATAAATTTGAACACCTCAGTGGAAAAGAAAACAGTCTGGGACGCGAGCAAAGCCGTTATGAGAGGGTTCCTGATACAACAGAACACCATTAAGAAGAAACTCTGGAATGGTAAAAAGGACAAGATTTTGGATAAAATAAGAGATGGAGAAAAAAGACTGAGACTAAACCCAAAATCAAAAGAAGTCTTAAGAGAAATAAAATTCTATCAAATACAATATACAAAATTGATAAACCAAGAAATTGAATGGAAAATTAAACAGATGAAGCAAAGATCATTTGAATCGGCAAATAAATGTGGGAAGCTGCTGGCATGGCAGCTGAAGAAGAGGCAAAAATTGAACTTTGTTACCAATCTGGAGGTTGAAGGAGAATGTATTCAGAAACCAGAAGAAATTAGAAAGTGTTTCCAGAGATACTTTAAAAAGTTATATACTCAAGGACCACAAGCAGAGATGGAAATAAATAACTTTTTAAAGAGTTATGGCCTGCAAAAGTTAACACAAGACAAACAAACAGCCCTGAACTGTAGAATAACACAACAGGAAATTGAAAGAGCCATTCAGAATATGCAAATAGGCAAATCCCCAGGCCCAGACGGGCTTACCTCCAAATACTATAAGACACTGATGGATTATTTGATACAGCCATTAATGGAGGTTTGCAACCAGATTATGGAAGGGAAGGGGGCACCAGAATCGTGGAAAGAAGCATTCATCACCCTGATACCAAAATTGGAATCTGAAAAGACCCAACTTAAAAATTATCGTCCCATCTCACTCCTAAATGTGGATTATAAAATTTTTGCTGATATCTTAGCAAATAGACTGAAAAAAGTTTTGAATGAAGTAATTCATAAGGACCAAGCAGGCTTTCTCCCTGGTAGGCATTTGTCTGACAACACCAGGAATATTATAGATGTTTTGGAGTTACTACAGACAAATATGAATACGAAAGCAGTTTTGATCTTTATAGATGCGGAGAAGGCCTTTGATAATATATCTTGGAAATTTATGAAGAAAAACTTGGAAGGGATGGGAGTGGGAAGGGCGTTTCAAAACGGTATTGAAGCAATCTATTCAGAACAAAAGGCCAAATTGATAGTAAACAGCGTGGTGACAGAGGAGTTCAAAATTGAAAAAGGGACACGACAGGGGTGCCCCTTATCACCCTTGTTATTTATTTCTGTCCTGGAGGTGCTGCTGAACATGATTAGGAAGGACCAGCGAGTGGAAGGAATACAGGTCGGAGAAAAACAATATAAACTGAAGGCCTTTGCAGACGATCTGGTTTTGACATTACAGGAGCCAGAAGTTAGTACAAAAAGAGCTTTAGAACTAATTTCTGAGTTTGGTCGGGTGGCGGGATTCAAGCTAAACAAACAAAAAACCAAGGTTTTGGCAAAAAATTTGACACCTTCAGAAATAGATGGGTTTCAGAAGGAAACAGAATTAAATGTCGTTACAAAAGTGAAATACCTGGGGGTTAATCTGACTGGGAGAAATTTGAATTTGTTTAAAGACAATTATGAAAAATGTTGGTCGGAAATTAAAAAGGACCTAGAAACATGGTCAAGATTGAAACTTTCCTTGTCGGGTAGAATTGCAGCAGTTAAGATGAATGTATTGCCAAGAATGTTGTTTTTGTTTCAAACCCTTCAGATCGTGGACAGAGTGGAATGTTTTGGAAAGTGGCAGAGGGACATTGCGAAGTTTGTCTGGCAGGGCAAAAAGCCCCGAATAAAATTTAAAATTTTAACAGATGCAAAGGAAAGAGGGGGGTTTGCCCTGCCGGACCTAAGATTGTATTACGAAGCTGCATCTCTCTGCTGGATGAAAGATTGGTTTCTGTTAGAAAACACTGATGTCCTAGATCTGGAAGGGCATAGCAATGCGTTTGGGTGGCATGCATATCTTTGGTACGACAAGGCAAAGTCTCATAAACTGTTTAAAAACCATATTGTCAGGAAAGCTCTATTCATGGTCTGGACTAAATACAAGGACTTATTTGAAAGTAAGACCCCGAGGTGGTTATCACCGGTGGAGGCTAAGGCTATAAAATTACGTAATATGGAGAGTGGCTGGTTGAAATATTGTGAGATAATTGAAAGAGATGGTGATACTTGGAGGTTGCAGAGTTTTGAAAAACTGAAAGGAAAGGTGCGAGACTGGTTTCACTATGCCCAAATTTTAGAGACTTTTAAAAAAGACAAAAAAATTGGTTTCCAGGTGGAAAAATCAAAACTAGAGACAGAATTACTTGAACCTAAGACGAAAGTGCTTTCAAGAATGTATAATTTGCTGCTTAAGTGGAACACTCAAGATGAGATAGTTAAATCAGCTATGATAAAATGGGCACAGGACATAGGGTACAACATCATGTCTGAAGACTGGGAAAGGTTGTGGACCACCAGTATGAAATTCACGGCATGTACTGCCCTAAAGGAAAACATTATGAAAATGGTATACAGGTGGTACATGACCCCAGTCAAGCTTGCAAAGATATATCATTTGTCTGACAATAAATGTTGGAAATGCAAGGAGGTTGAAGGAACTTTCTTTCACCTCTGGTGGACATGCCCGAGGGTGAAGGCTTTCTGGGAAATGATTTATAACGAATTGAAAAAGGTGTTGAAATACACCTTTCACAAGAAACCAGAGGCCTTCCTCCTGGGCATTGTGGGCCAGAGAGTGCCAAAAAAAGATAGAACCTTCTTTTTATATGCAACCACAGCAGCAAGAATCCTTATAGCCAAATATTGGAAGGCACAGGAGTTACCCACGCTGGAAGAATGGCATTCGCAGCTGATCGACTACATGGAATTAGCCGAAATGACAGGCAGAATCCGAGATCTGGGAGAAGAGGCAGTGGAAGAGGATTGGAAAAAATTTAAGGACTATTTACAAAAACACTATAAGTTATATGAATGTTGACAGTTTGCTAAGTACTTTGGAAAAATATGCCTCAGTATTGAAATTGGTAAATGAGAGAATTTAAGTTTAAGATTTAGAAATGCATAAATTATGGATAACATAACTAAATGAAAACACAAAAACAACTGAAATAAGGTATTAATTTGCTGTTTATTTTATTGTAAAGAAAGCAGGGGATGGGGGATGTGGGGAAGTCCGGTTGATTATGAAAACTGATTGGAAAAAATGAATTTCTTTTCTTCTTTCTTCTTTCTTTTTATAACTTTTCTCTTTTTTGTAAAAAATGCTTTTGTAGTGTCATCGATGTTGTATTTTTACCCTGGAAAAAAAGCAAATAAAAAAAACTATTATAAAAAAAAAAAGAAATCAGCCCTCAACAACTTAACCGGCAGAAAAAGATTTTTTTCAGCAAAAAATTGACTTTTGGCAATTCACTCAAAAATGGTGCCAAACACTTGCAAATGCTCCCCTGAAAGCTTTGGCGATGGAAACAGAAGTCTTTTTATCACAGGACAAGAAATCAGCCCTCAACAACTTAACCGGCGGAAAATATTTTTTTGAAAAAATCCCTAAGCACCGGGGTCACAATTTCAGGAAAAATCTGACTTTTGGCAATTCACTCAAAAATGGTGCCAACTGGTTGCAAACGCTCCCCTGAAAGCTTCGGCAGTCAAAACAGACGGCTTTTTCTCACAGTACAAGAAATCAGCCCTCAACAACTTAACCGGCGGAAAATAATTTTGAAAAAATCCCAAAGCCCCGGGGTCACAATTTCAGCTAAAATCTGACTTTTGGCAATTCACTCAAAAATGGTGCCAACTGGTTGCAAACGCTCCCCTGAAAGCTTCGGCAGTCAAAACAGACGGCTTTTTCTCACAGTACAAGAAATAAGCACTCAACAACTTAACCGACCGAAAAAGATTTTTTTCAGCAAAAATCTGACTTTTGGCAATTCACTCAAAAATGGTGCCAAACACTTGCAAATGCTCCCCTGAAAGCTTTGGCGATGGAAACAGAAGGCTTTTTATCACAGGACAAGAAATCAGCCCTCAACAACTTAACCGGCGGAAAATATTTTTTTGAAAAAATCCCTAAGCCCCGGGGTCACAATTTCAGGAAAAATCTGACTTTTGGCAATTCACTCAAAAATGGTGCCAACTGGTTGCAAACGCTCCCCTGAAAGCTTCGGCAGTCAAAACAGACGGCTTTTTATCACAGGACAAGATATCAGCCCTCAACAACTTAACCGGCGGAAAATATTTTTTTGAAAAAATCCCTAAGCCCCGGGGTCACAATTTCAGGAAAAATCTGACTTTTGGCAATTCACTCAAAAATGGTGCCAACTGGTTGCAAACGCTCCCCTGAAAGCTTCGGCAGTCAAAACAGATGGCATTTTATCATAGTACAAGAAATAAGCCCTCAATAACTTAACCGGCGGAAAAAGATTTTTTTCAGTAAAAATCTGACTTTTGGCAATTCACTCAAAAATGGTGCCAAACACTTGCAAATGCTCCCCTGAAAGCTTTGGCAGTCGAAACAGAAGGATTTTTATCACAGGACAAGAAATCAGCCCTCAACAACTTAAGCGGCAGAAAATATTTTTTTGAAAAAATCCCAAAGCCCCGGGGTCACAATTTCAGCAAAAATCTGACTTTTGGCAATTCACTCAAAAATGGTGCCAACTGGTTGCAAATGCTCACCGGAAAGCTTCGGCAGTCGAAACAGAAGGCTTTTTATCACAGGACAAGAAATCAGCCCTCAACAACTTAACCGGCGGAAAAAGATTTTTTTGAAAAAATCCCTAAGCCCCAGGGTCACAATTTCAGCAAAAATCTGACTTTTGGCAATTCAATCAAAAATGGTGCCAAACACGTGCAAATGCTCCCCTGAAAGCTTTGGCGATGGAAACAGAAGGCTTTTTATCACAGGACAAGAAATCAGCCCTCAACAACTTAACCGGCGGAAAATATTTTTTTGAAAAAATCCCAAAGCCCCGGGGTCACAATTTCAGCAAATATCTGACTTTTGGCAATTCACTCAAAAATGGTGCCAACCGGTTGCAAATGCTCCCCTGAAAGCTTTGGCGATGGAAACAGAAGGCTTTTTATCACAGGAGAAGAAATCAGCCCTCAACAACTTAACCGGCGGAAAATATTTTTTTGAAAAAATCCCTAAGCCCCGGGGTCACAATTTCAGCAAAAATCTGACTTTTGGCAATTCACTCAAAAATGGTGCCAACTGGTTGCAAACGCTCCCCTGAAAGCTTCGGCAGTCAAAACAGACGGCTTTTTCTCACAGTACAAGAAATCAGCCCTCAACAACTTAACCGGCGGAAAATAATTTTGAAAAAATCCCAAAGCCCCGGGGTCACAATTTCAGCTAAAATCTGACTTTTGGCAATTCACTCAAAAATGGTGCCAACTGGTTGCAAACGCTCCCCTGAAAGCTTCGGCAGTCAAAACAGACGGCTTTTTCTCACAGTACAAGAAATAAGCACTCAACAACTTAACCGACCGAAAAAGATTTTTTTCAGCAAAAATCTGACTTTTGGCAATTCACTCAAAAATGGTGCCAAACACTTGCAAATGCTCCCCTGAAAGCTTTGGCGATGGAAACAGAAGGCTTTTTATCACAGGACAAGAAATCAGCCCTCAACAACTTAACCGGCGGAAAATATTTTTTTGAAAAAATCCCTAAGCCCCGGGGTCACAATTTCAGGAAAAATCTGACTTTTGGCAATTCACTCAAAAATGGTGCCAACTGGTTGCAAACGCTCCCCTGAAAGCTTCGGCAGTCAAAACAGACGGCTTTTTATCACAGGACAAGAAATCAGCCCTCAACAACTTAACCGGCGGAAAATATTTTTTTGAAAAAATCCCTAAGCCCCGGGGTCACAATTTCAGGAAAAATCTGACTTTTGGCAATTCACTCAAAAATGGTGCCAACTGGTTGCAAACGCTCCCCTGAAAGCTTCGGCAGTCAAAACAGATGGCATTTTATCATAGTACAAGAAATAAGCCCTCAATAACTTAACCGGCGGAAAAAGATTTTTTTCAGTAAAAATCTGACTTTTGGCAATTCACTCAAAAATGGTGCCAAACACTTGCAAATGCTCCCCTGAAAGCTTTGGCAGTCGAAACAGAAGGATTTTTATCACAGGACAAGAAATCAGCCCTCAACAACTTAAGCGGCAGAAAATATTTTTTTGAAAAAATCCCAAAGCCCCGGGGTCACAATTTCAGCAAAAATCTGACTTTTGGCAATTCACTCAAAAATGGTGCCAACTGGTTGCAAATGCTCACCGGAAAGCTTCGGCAGTCGAAACAGAAGGCTTTTTATCACAGGACAAGAAATCAGCCCTCAACAACTTAACCGGCGGAAAAAGATTTTTTTGAAAAAATCCCTAAGCCCCAGGGTCACAATTTCAGCAAAAATCTGACTTTTGGCAATTCAATCAAAAATGGTGCCAAACACGTGCAAATGCTCCCCTGAAAGCTTTGGCGATGGAAACAGAAGGCTTTTTATCACAGGACAAGAAATCAGCCCTCAACAACTTAACCGGCGGAAAATATTTTTTTGAAAAAATCCCAAAGCCCCGGGGTCACAATTTCAGCAAATATCTGACTTTTGGCAATTCACTCAAAAATGGTGCCAACCGGTTGCAAATGCTCCCCTGAAAGCTTTGGCGATGGAAACAGAAGGCTTTTTATCACAGGAGAAGAAATCAGCCCTCAACAACTTAACCGGCGGAAAATATTTTTTTGAAAAAATCCCTAAGCCCCGGGGTCACAATTTCAGCAAAAATCTGACTTTTGGCAATTCACTCAAAAATGGTGCCAACTGGTTGCAAATGCTCCCCTGAAAGCTTCGGCAGTCAAAACAGACGGGTTTTTATCACAGTACAAGAAATAAGCCCTCAACAACTTAACCGGCAGAAAAAGATTTTTTTCAGCAAAAAATTGACTTTCGGCAATTCACTCAAAAATGGTGCCAAACACTTGCAAATGCTCCCCTGAAAGCTTTGGCGATGGAAACAGAAGGCTTTTTATCAAAGGACAAGAAATCAGCCTTCAACAACTTAACCGGCGGAAAATATTTTTTTGAAAAAATCCCTAAGCCCAAGGGTCACAATTTCAGCAAAAATCTGACTTTTGGCAATTCACTCAAAAATGGTGCCAACTGGTTGCAAATGCTCCCCCGAAAGCTTCGACAGTCAAAACAGACGGCTTTTTGTCACAGTACAAGAAATAAGTCCTCAACAACTTAACCGGCAGAAAAAGATTTTTTTCAGCAAAAATCTGACTTTTGGCAATTCACTCAAAAATGGTGCCAAACACTTGCAAATGCTCCCCTGAAAGCTCTGGCGATGGAAACAGAAGGCTTTTTATCACAGGACAAGAAATCAGCCCTGAACAACTTAACCGGCGGAAAATATTTTTTTGAAAAAATCCCTAAGCCCCGGGGTCACAATTTCAGGAAAAATCTGACTTTTGGCAATTCACTCAAAAATGGTGCCAACTGGTTGCAAATGCTCACCGGAAAGCTTCGGCAGTCGAAACAGAAGGCTTTTTATCACAGGACAAGAAATCAGCCCTCAACAACTTAACCAGCAGAAAATAATTTTTAGAAAAAATCTCTAAGCCCCGGGGTCACAATTTCAGCAAAAATCTGACTTTTAGCAATTCACTCAAAAATGGTGCCAAACACTTGCAAATGCTCCCCTGAAAGCTTTGGCGAAGGAAAAAGAAGGCTTTTTATCACAGGACAAGAAATCAGCCCTCAACATCTTAACTGGCGGAAAAATATTTTTTTCAGCAAAAATCTGACTTTTGGCAATTCACTGAAAAATGGTGCAAAACACTTGCAAATGCTCCCCTGAAAGCTTTGGCGATGGAAACAGAAGGCTTTTTATCACAGGACAAGAAATCAGCCCTCAACAACTTAACCGGCGGAAAATATTTTTTTGAAAAAATCCCTAAGCCCCGGGGTCACAATTTCAGCAAAAATCTGACTTTTGGCAATTCACTCAAAAATGGTGCCAAACACTTGCAAATGCTCCCCTGAAAGCTTTGGCGAAGGAAAAAGAAGGCTTTTTATCACAGGTCAAGAAATTAGCCCTCAACAACTTAACCGGCGGAAAAAGATTTTTTTCAGCAATAATCTGACTTTTGGCAATTCACTCAAAAATGGTGCCAACTGGTTGCAAACGCTCCCCTGAAACTTCGGCAGTCAAAACAGACGGCTTTTTCTCACAGTACAAGAAATCAGCCCTCAACAACTTAACCGGCGGAAAATAATTTTGAAAAAATCCCAAAGCCCCGGGGTCACAATTTCAGCTAAAATCTGACTTTTGGCAGATCACTCAAAAATGGTGCCAACCGGTTGCAAATGCTCCCCTGAAAGCTTTGGCGATGGAAACAGAAGGCTTTTTATCACAGGAGAAGAAATCAGCCCTCAACAACTTAACCGGCGGAAAATATTTTTTTGAAAAAATCCCTAAGCCCCGGGGTCACAATTTCAGCAAAAATCTGACTTTTGGCAATTCACTCAAAAATGGTGCCAAACACTTGCAAATGCTCCCCTGAAAGCTTTGGCGAAGGAAAAAGAAGGCTTTTTATCACAGGTCAAGAAATTAGCCCTCAACAACTTAACCGGCGGAAAAAGATTTTTTTCAGCAATAATCTGACTTTTGGCAATTCACTCAAAAATGGTGCCAACTGGTTGCAAACGCTCCCCTGAAACTTCGGCAGTCAAAACAGACGGCTTTTTCTCACAGTACAAGAAATCAGCCCTCAACAACTTAACCGGCGGAAAATAATTTTGAAAAAATCCCAAAGCCCCGGGGTCACAATTTCAGCTAAAATCTGACTTTTGGCAGATCACTCAAAAATGGTGCCAACCGGTTGCAAATGCTCCCCTGAAAGCTTTGGCGATGGAAACAGAAGGCTTTTTATCACAGGAGAAGAAATCAGCCCTCAACAACTTAACCGGCGGAAAATATTTTTTTGAAAAAATCCCTAAGCCCCGGGGTCACAATTTCAGGAAAAATCTGACTTTTGGCAATTCACTCAAAAATGGTGCCAACTGGTTGCAAACGCTCCCCTGAAAGCTTCGGCAGTCAAAACAGACGGCTTTTTCTCACAGTACAAGAAATAAGCACTCAACAACTTAACTGGCCGAAAAAGATTTTTTTCAGCAAAAATCTGACTTTTGGCAATTCACTCAAAAATGGTGCCAAACACTTGCAAATGCTCCCCTGAAAGCTTTGGCGATGGAAACAGAAGGCTTTTTATCACAGGAGAAGAAATCAGCCCTCAACAACTTAACCGGCGGAAAATATTTTTTTGAAAAAATCCCTAAGCCCCGGGGTCACAATTTCAGGAAAAATCTGACTTTTGGCAATTCACTCAAAAATGGTGCCAACTGGTTGCAAACGCTCCCCTGAAAGCTTCGGCAGTCAAAACAGACGGCTTTTTCTCACAGTACAAGAAATAAGCACTCAACAACTTAACTGGCCGAAAAAGATTTTTTTCAGCAAAAATCTGACTTTTGGCAATTCACTCAAAAATGGTGCCAAACACTTGCAAATGCTCCCCTGAAAGCTTTGGCGATGGAAACAGAAGGCTTTTTATCACAGGACAAGAAATCAGCCCTCAACAACTTAACCGGCGGAAAATATTTTTTTGAAAAAATCCCTAAGCCCCGGGGTCACAATTTCAGGAAAAATCTGACTTTTGGCAATTCACTCAAAAATGGTGCCAACTGGTTGAAAATGCTCACCGGAAAGCTTTGGCGATGGAAACAGAAGGCTTTTTATCACAGGACAAGAAATCAGCCCTCAACAACTTAACCGGCGGAAAATATTTTTTTGAAAAAATCCCTAAGCCCCGGGGTCACAATTTCAGGAAAAATCTGACTTTTGGCAATTCACTCAAAAATGGTGCCAACTGGTTGCAAACGCTCCCCTGAAAGCTTCGGCAGTCAAAACAGACGGCTTTTTCTCACAGTACAAGAAATAAGCACTCAACAACTTAACCGGCCGAAAAAGATTTTTTTCAGCAAAAATCTGACTTTTGGCAATTCACTCAAAAATGGTGCCAAACACTTGCAAATGCTCCCCTGAAAGCTTTGGCGATGGAAACAGAAGGCTTTTTATCACAGGACAAGAAATCAGACCTCAACAACTTAACCGGTGGAAAATATTTTTTTGAAAAAATCCCTAAGCCCCGGGGTCACAATTTCAGCAAAAATCTGACTTTTGGCAATTCACTCAAAAATGGTGCCAACTGGTAGCAAATGCTCACCGGAAAGCTTCGGCAGTCGAAACAGAAGGCTTTTTATCACAGGACAAGAAATCAGCCCTCAACAACTTAACCGGCAGAAAATATTTTTTTGAAAAAATCTCTAAGCCCCGGGGTCACAATTTCAGCAAAAATCTGACTTTTGGCAATTCACTCAAAAATGGTGCCAAACACTTGCAAATGCTCCCCTGAAAGCTTTGGCGAAGGAAAAAGAAGGCTTTTTATCACAGGTCAAGAAATTAGCCCTCAACAACTTAACCGGCGGAAAAAGATTTTTTTCAGCAATAATCTGACTTTTGCAATTCACTGAAAAATGGTGCCAAACACTTGCAAATGCTCCCCTGAAAGCTTTGGCAGTCGAAACAGAAGGATTTTTATCACAGGACAAGAAATCAGCCCTCAACAACTTAAGCGGCAGAAAATATTTTTTTGAAAAAATCCCAAAGCCCCGGGGTCACAATTTCAGCAAAAATCTGACTTTTGGCAATTCACTCAAAAATGGTGCCAAGTGGTTGCAAATGCTCACCGGAAAGCTTCGGCAGTCGAAACAGAAGGCTTTTTATCACAGGACAAGAAATCAGCCCTCAACAACTTAACCGGCGGAAAAAGATTTTTTTGAAAAAATCCCTAAGCCCCGGGGTCACAATTTCAGCAAAAATCTGACTTTTGGCAATTCACTCAAAAATGATGCCAACCGGTTGCAAATGCTCCCCTGAAAGCTTTGGCGATGGAAACAGAAGGCTTTTTATCACAGGAGAAGAAATCAGCCCTCAACAACTTAACCGGCGGAAAATATTTTTTTGAAAAAATCCCTAATCCCCGGGGTCACAATTTCAGCAAAAATCTGACTTTTGGCAATTCACTCAAAAATGGTGCCAACTGGTTGCAAATGCTCCCCCGAAAGCTTCGGCAGTCAAAACAGACGGCTTTTTGTCACAGTACAAGAAATAAGCCCTCAACAACTTAACCGGCAGAAAAAGATTTTTTTCAGCAAAAATCTGACTTTTGGCAATTCACTCAAAAATGGTGCCAAACACTTGCAAATGCTCCCCTGAAAGCTTTGGCGATGGAAACAGAAGGCTTTTTATCACAGGAGAAGAAATCAGCCCTCAACAACTTAACCGGCGGAAAATATTTTTTTTAAAAAATCCCAAAGCCCCTTGGTCACAATTTCAGGAAAAATCTGACTCATGGCAATTCACTGAAAAATGGTGCCAACTGGTTACAAATGCTCCCCTGAAAGCTTCGGCAGTCAAAACAGACGGCTTTTTATCACAGTACAAGAAATAAGCCCTCAATAACTTAAACGGCGGAAAAAGATTTTTTTCAGCAAAAATTTAACTTTTGGCAATTCACCCAAAAATGGTGACAACCGGTTGCAAATGCTCCCCTGAAAGCTTTGGCGAAGGAAAAAGAAGGCTTTTTATCACAGGACAAGAAATCAGCCCTCAACAACTTAACCGGCGGAAAATATTTTTTTGAAAAAATCCCTAAGCCCCGGGGTCACAATTTCAGCAAAAATCTGACTTTTGGCAATTCACTCAAAAATGGTGCCAAACACTTGCAAATGCTCCCCTGAAAGCTTTGGCGAAGGAAAAAGAAGGCTTTTTATCACAGGTCAAGAAATTAGCCCTCAACAACTTAACCGGCGGAAAAAGATTTTTTTCAGCAATAATCTGACTTTTGCAATTCACTGAAAAATGGTGCCAAACACTTGCAAATGCTCCCCTGAAAGCTTTGGCAGTCGAAACAGAAGGATTTTTATCACAGGACAAGAAATCAGCCCTCAACAACTTAAGCGGCAGAAAATATTTTTTTGAAAAAATCCCAAAGCCCCGGGGTCACAATTTCAGCAAAAATCTGACTTTTGGCAATTCACTCAAAAATGGTGCCAAGTGGTTGCAAATGCTCACCGGAAAGCTTCGGCAGTCGAAACAGAAGGCTTTTTATCACAGGACAAGAAATCAGCCCTCAACAACTTAACCGGCGGAAAAAGATTTTTTTGAAAAAATCCCTAAGCCCCGGGGTCACAATTTCAGCAAAAATCTGACTTTTGGCAATTCACTCAAAAATGATGCCAACCGGTTGCAAATGCTCCCCTGAAAGCTTTGGCGATGGAAACAGAAGGCTTTTTATCACAGGAGAAGAAATCAGCCCTCAACAACTTAACCGGCGGAAAATATTTTTTTGAAAAAATCCCTAATCCCCGGGGTCACAATTTCAGCAAAAATCTGACTTTTGGCAATTCACTCAAAAATGGTGCCAACTGGTTGCAAATGCTCCCCCGAAAGCTTCGGCAGTCAAAACAGACGGCTTTTTGTCACAGTACAAGAAATAAGCCCTCAACAACTTAACCGGCAGAAAAAGATTTTTTTCAGCAAAAATCTGACTTTTGGCAATTCACTCAAAAATGGTGCCAAACACTTGCAAATGCTCCCCTGAAAGCTTTGGCGATGGAAACAGAAGGCTTTTTATCACAGGAGAAGAAATCAGCCCTCAACAACTTAACCGGCGGAAAATATTTTTTTTAAAAAATCCCAAAGCCCCTTGGTCACAATTTCAGGAAAAATCTGACTCATGGCAATTCACTGAAAAATGGTGCCAACTGGTTACAAATGCTCCCCTGAAAGCTTCGGCAGTCAAAACAGACGGCTTTTTATCACAGTACAAGAAATAAGCCCTCAATAACTTAAACGGCGGAAAAAGATTTTTTTCAGCAAAAATTTAACTTTTGGCAATTCACCCAAAAATGGTGACAACCGGTTGCAAATGCTCCCCTGAAAGCTTTGGCGAAGGAAAAAGAAGGCTTTTTATCACAGGACAAGAAATCAGCCCTCAACAACTTAACCGGCGGAAAAAAATTTTTTTCAGCAAAAATCTGACTTTTGGCAATTCACTGAAAAATGGTGCCAAACACTTGAAAATGCTCCCCTGAAAGCTTTGGCGATGGAAACAGAAGGCTTTTTATCACAGGACAAGAAATCAGCCCTCAACAACTTAACCGGCGGAAAATATTTTTTTGAAAAAATCCCTAAGCCCCGGGGTCACAATTTCAGCAAAAATCTGACTTTTGGCAATTCACTCAAAAATGGTGCCAAACACTTGCAAATGCTCCCCTGAAAGCTTTGGCGATGGAAACAGAAGGCTTTTTATCACAGGACAAGAAATCAGCCCTCAACAACTTAACCGGCAGAAAATATTTTTTTGAAAAAATCCCAAAGCCCCGGGGTCACAATTTCAGCAAAAATCTGACTTTTGACAATTCACTCAAAAATGGTGCCAACCGGTTGCAAATGCTCCCCTGAAAGGTTTGACGATGGAAACAGAAGGCTTTTTATCACAGGAGAAGAAATCAGCCCTCAACAACTTAACCGGCGGAAAATATTTTTTTGAAAAAATCCCTAAGCCCCGGGGTCACAATTTCAGCAAAAATCTGACTTTTGGCAATTCACTCAAAAATGGTGCCAACTGGTTGCAAATGCTCCCCTGAAAGCTTCGGCAGTCAAAACAGACGGCTTTTTATCACAGTACAAGAAATAAGCCCTCAACAACTTAACCGGCAGAAAAAGATTTTTTTCAGCAAAAAATTGACTTTGGGCAATTCACTCAAAAATGGTGCCAAACACTTGCAAATGCTCCCCTGAAAGCTTTGGCGATGGAAACAGAAGGCTTTTTATCACAGGACAAGAAATCAGCCCTCAACAACTTAACCGGCGGAAAATATTTTTTTGAAAAAATCCCTAAGCCCCGGGGTCACAATTTCAGGAAAAATCTGACTTTTTGCAATTCACTCAAAAATGGTGCCAACTGGTTGCAAACGCTCCCCTGAAAGCTTCGGCAGTCAAAACAGACGGCTTTTTCTCACAGTACAAGAAATAAGCACTCAACAACTTAACCGGCCGAAAAAGATTTTTTTCAGCAAAAATCTGACTTTTGGCAATTCACTCAAAAATGGTGCCAAACACTTGCAAATGCTCCCCTGAAAGCTTTGGCGATGGAAACAGAAGGCTTTTTATCACAGGACAAGAAATCAGCCCTCAACAACTTAACCGGTGGAAAATATTTTTTTGAAAAAATCCCTAAGCCCCGGGGTCACAATTTCAGCAAAAATCTGACTTTTGGCAATTCACTCAAAAATGGTGCCAACTGGTAGCAAATGCTCACCGGAAAGCTTCGGCAGTCGAAACAGAAGGCTTTTTATCACAGGACAAGAAATCAGCCCTCAACAACTTAACCGGCAGAAAATATTTTTTTGAAAAAATCTCTAAGCCCCGGGGTCACAATTTCAGCAAAAATCTGACTTTCGGCAATTCACTCAAAAATGGTGCCAAACACTTGCAAATGCTCCCCTGAAAGCTTTGGCGATGGAAACAGAAGGCTTTTTATCACAGGACAAGAAATCAGCCCTCAACAACTTAACCGGCGGAAAATATTTTTTTGAAAAAATCCCTAAGCCCCGGGGTCACAATTTCAGGAAAAATCTGACTTTTGGCAATTCACTCAAAAATGGTGCCAACTGGTTGCAAACGCTCCCCTGAAAGCTTCGGCAGTCAAAACAGATGGCATTTTATCATAGTACAAGAAATAAGCCCTCAATAACTTAACCGGCGAAAAAGATTTTTTTCAGCAAAAATTTAACTTTTGGCAATTCACTCAAAAATGGTGCCAACCGGTTGCAAATGCTCCCCTGAAAGGTTTGGCGATGGAAACAGAAGGCTTTTTATCACAGGACAAGAAATCAGACCTCAACAACCTAACCGGTGGAAAATATTTTTTTGAAAAAATCTCTAAGCCCCGGGGTCACAATTTCAGTAAAAATCTGACTTTTGGCAATTCACTCAAAAATGGTGCCAAACACTTGCAAATGCTCCCCTGAAAGCTTTGGCAGTCGAAACAGAAGGATTTTTATCACAGGACAAGAAATCAGCCCTCAACAACTTAACCGGCGGAAAAAGATTTTTTTGAAAAAATCCCTAAGCCCCGGGGTCACAATTTCAGCAAAAATCTGACTTTTGGCAATTCACTCAAAAATGATGCCAACCGGTTGCAAATGCTCCCCTGAAAGCTTTGGCGATGGAAACAGAAGGCTTTTTATCACAGGAGAAGAAATCAGCCCTCAACAACTTAACCGGCGGAAAATATTTTTTTGAAAAAATCCCTAAGCCCCGGGGTCACAATTTCAGCAAAAATCTGACTTTTGGCAATTCACTCAAAAATGATGCCAACCGGTTGCAAATGCTCCCCTGAAAGCTTTGGCGATGGAAACAGAAGGCTTTTTATCACAGGAGAAGAAATCAGCCCTCAACAACTTAACCGGCGGAAAATATTTTTTTGAAAAAATCCCTAAGCCCCGGGGTCACAATTTCAGCAAAAATCTGACTTTTGGCAATTCACTCAAAAATGGTGCCAACTGGTTGCAAATGCTCCCCTGAAAGCTTCGGCAGTCAAAACAGACGGCTTTTTATCACAGTACAAGAAATAAGCCCTCAACAACTTAACCGGCAGAAAAAGATTTTTTTCAGCAAAAAATTGACTTTTGGCAATTCACTCAAAAATGGTGCCAAACACTTGCAAATGCTCCCCTGAAAGCTTTGGCGATGGAAACAGAAGGCTTTTTATCAAAGGACATGAAATCAGCCTTCAACAACTTAACCGGCGGAAAATATTTTTTTGAAAAAATCCCTAAGCCCCGGGGTCACAATTTCAGCAAAAATCTGACTTTTGGCAATTCACTCAAAAATGGTGCCAACTGGTTGCATATGCTCCCCCGAAAGCTTCGGCAGTCAAAACAGACGGCTTTTTGTCACAGTACAAGAAATAAGCCCTCAACAACTTAACCGGCAGAAAAAGATTTTTTTCAGCAAAAATCTGACTTTTGGCAATTCACTCAAAAATGGTGCCAAACACTTGCAAATGCTCCCCTGAAAGCTTTGGCGATGGAAACAGAAGGCTTTTTATCACAGGACAAGAAATCAGCCCTGAACAACTTAACCGGCGGAAAATATTTTTTTGAAAAAATCCCTAAGCCCCGGGGTCACAATTTCAGGAAAAATCTGACTTTTGGCAATTCACTCAAAAATGGTGCCAACCGTTTGCAAATGCTCCCCTGAAAGCTTTGGCGATGGAAACAGAAGGCTTTTTATCACACGAGAAGAAATCAGCCCTCAACAACTTAACCGGCGGAAAATATTTTTTTAAAAAAATCCCAAAGCCCCTTGGTCACAATTTCAGGAAAAATCTGACTCATGGCAATTCACTCAAAAATGGTGCCAACTGGTTGCAAATGCTCCCCTGAAAGCTTCGGCAGTCAAAACAGACGGCTTTTTATCACAGTACAAGAAATAAGCCCTCAACAACTTAACCGGCAGAAAAAGATTTTTTTCAGCAAAAAATTGACTTTTGGCAATTCACTCAAAAATGGTGCCAAACACTTGCAAATGCTCCCCTGAAAGCTTTGGCGATGGAAACAGAAGGCTTTTTATCAAAGGACATGAAATCAGCCTTCAACAACTTAACCGGCGGAAAATATTTTTTTGAAAAAATCCCTAAGCCCCGGGGTCACAATTTCAGCAAAAATCTGACTTTTGGCAATTCACTCAAAAATGGTGCCAACCGGTTGCAAATGCTCCCCTGAAAGGTTTGACGATGGAAACAGAAGGCTTTTTATCACAGGACAAGAAATCAGACCTCAACAACTTAACCGGTGGAAAATATTTTTTTGAAAATATCTCTAAGCCCCGGGGTCACAATTTCAGTAAAAATCTGACTTTTGGCAATTCACTCAAAAATGGTGCCAAACACTTGCAAATGCTCCCCTGAAAGCTTTGGCAGTCGAAACAGAAGGCTTTTTATCACAGGACAAGAAATCAGCCCTCAACAACTTAAGCGGCAGAAAATATTCTTTTGAAAAAATCCCAAAGCCCCGGGGTCACAATTTCAGCAAAAATCTGACTTTTGGCAATTCACTCAAAAATGGTGCCAAACACTTGCAAATGCTCCCCTAAAAGCTTTGGCGATGAAAACAGAAGGCTTTTTATCACAGGACAAGAAATCAGCCCTCAACAACTTAACCGGCGGAAAAAGATTTTTTTGAAAAAATCCCTAAGCCCCGGGGTCACAATTTCAGCAAAAATCTGACTTTTGGCAATTCAATCAAAAATGGTGCCAAACACGTGCAAATGCTCCCCTGAAAGCTTTGGCGATGGAAACAGAAGGCTTTTTATCACAGGACAAGAAATCAGCCCTCAACAACTTAACCGGCGGAAAATATTTTTTTGAAAAAATCCCAAAGCCCCGGGGTCACAATTTCAGCAAAAATCTGACTTTTGGCAATTCACTCAAAAATGGTGCCAAACACGTGCAAATGCTCCCCTGAAAGCTTTGGCGATGGAAACAGAAGGCTTTTTATCACAGGACAAGAAATCAGCCCTCAACAACTTAACTGGCGGAAAATATTTTTTTGAAAAAATCCCAAAGCCCCGGGGTCACAATTTCAGCAAAAATCTGACTTTTGGCAATTCACTCAAAAATGGTGCCAACCGTTTGCAAATGAAAGCTTCGGCAGTCAAAACAGACGGCTTTTTGTCACAGTACAAGAAATAAGCCCTCAACAACTTAACCGGCAGAAAAAGATTTTTTTCAGCAAAAAATTGACTTTTGGCAATTCACTCAAAAATGGTGCCAAACACTTGCAAATGCTCCCCTGAAAGCTTTGGCGATGGATACAGAAGGCTTTTTATCACAGGACAAGAAATCAGCCCTCAACAACTTAACCGGCGGAAAATATTTTTTTGAAAAAATCCCTAAGCCCCGGGGTCACAATTTCAGGAAAAATCTGACTTTTGGCAATTCACTCAAAAATGGTGCCAACTGGTTACAAATGCTCCCCTGAAAGCTTCGGCAGTCAAAACAGACGGCTTTTTATCACAGTACAAGAAATAAGCCCTCAATAACTTAACCGGCGGAAAAATATTTTTTTCAGCAAAAATTTAACTTTTGGCAATTCACTCAAAAATGGTGCCAAACACTTGCAAATGCTCCCCTAAAAGCTTTGGCAGTCGAAACAGAAGGCTTTTTATCACAGGACAAGAAATCAGCCCTCAACAACTTAAGCGGCAGAAAATATTTTTTTGAAAAAATCCCAAAGCCCCGGGGTCACAATTTCAGCAAAAATCTGACTTTTGGCAATTCACACAAAAATGGTGCCAAACACTTGCAAATGCTCCCCTGAAAGCTTTGGCGAATGAAAAAAGAAGGCTTTTTATCACAGGACAAGAAATCAGCCCTCAACAACTTAACCGGCGGAAAATATTTTTTTGAAAAAATCCCTAAGCCCCGGGGTCACAATTTCAGCAAAATCTGATTTTTGGCAATTCACTCAAAAATGGTGCCAACTGGTGGCAAATGCTCCCCTGAAAGCTTCGGCAGTCAAAAGAGACGGCTATTTATCACAGTACAAGAAATAAGCCCTCAACAACTTAACCGGCGGAAAACGATTTTTTTGACAATATCCCTAAGCCCCGGGGTCACAATTTCAGGAAAAATCTGACTTTTGGCAATTCACTCAAAAATGGTGCCAAACACTTGCAAATGCTCCCCTGAAAGCTTTGGCGATGGAAACAGAAGGCTTTTTATCACAGGACAAGAAATCAGCCCTCAACAACTTAACCGGCGGAAAATATTTTTTTGAAAAAATCCCTAAGCCCCGGGGTCACAATTTCAGGAAAAATCTGACTTTTGGCAATTCACTCAAAAATGGTGCCAACTGGTTACAAATGCTCCCCTGAAAGCTTCGGCAGTCAAAACAGACGGCTTTTTATCACAGTACAAGAAATAAGCCCTCAATAACTTAACCGGCGGAAAAATATTTTTTTCAGCAAAAATTTAACTTTTGGCAATTCACTCAAAAATGGTGCCAAACACTTGCAAATGCTCCCCTAAAAGCTTTGGCAGTCGAAACAGAAGGCTTTTTATCACAGGACAAGAAATCAGCCCTCAACAACTTAACCGGCGGAAAAAGATTTTTTTGAAAAAATCCCTAAGCCCCGGGGTCACAATTTCAGGAAAAATCTGACTTTTGGCAATTCACTCAAAAATGGTGCCAACTGGTTACAAATGCTCCCCTGAAAGCTTCGGCAGTCAAAACAGACGGCTTTTTATCACAGTACAAGAAATAAGCCCTCAATAACTTAACCGGCGGAAAAATATTTTTTTCAGCAAAAATTTAACTTTTGGCAATTCACTCAAAAATGGTGCCAAACACTTGCAAATGCTCCCCTAAAAGCTTTGGCAGTCGAAACAGAAGGCTTTTTATCACAGGACAAGAAATCAGCCCTCAACAACTTAAGCGGCAGAAAATATTTTTTTGAAAAAATCCCAAAGCCCCGGGGTCACAATTTCAGCAAAAATCTGACTTTTGGCAATTCACACAAAAATGGTGCCAAACACTTGCAAATGCTCCCCTGAAAGCTTTGGCGAATGAAAAAAGAAGGCTTTTTATCACAGGACAAGAAATCAGCCCTCAACAACTTAACCGGCGGAAAATATTTTTTTGAAAAAATCCCTAAGCCCCGGGGTCACAATTTCAGCAAAATCTGACTTTTGGCAATTCACTCAAAAATGGTGCCAACTGGTTGCAAATGCTCCCCTGAAAGCTTCGGCAGTCAAAAGAGACGGCTATTTATCACAGTACAAGAAATAAGCCCTCAACAACTTAACCGGCGGAAAAAGATTTTTTTGACAATATCCCTAAGCCCCGGGGTCACAATTTCAGGAAAAATCTGACTTTTGGCAATTCACTCAAAAATGGTGCCAAACACTTGCAAATGCTCCCCTGAAAGCTTTGGCAGTCGAAACAGAAGGCTTTTTATCACAGGACAAGAAATCAGCCCTCAACAACTTAACCGGCGGAAAATATTTTTTTGAAAAAATCCCTAAGCCCCGGGGTCACAATTTCAGGAAAAATCTGACTTTTGGCAATTCACTCAAAAATGGTGCCAACTGGTTACAAATGCTCCCCTGAAAGCTTCGGCAGTCAAAACAGACGGCTTTTTATCACAGTACAAGAAATAAGCCCTCAATAACTTAACCGGCGGAAAAATATTTTTTTCAGCAAAAATTTAACTTTTGGCAATTCACTCAAAAATGGTGCCAAACACTTGCAAATGCTCCCCTAAAAGCTTTGGCAGTCGAAACAGAAGGCTTTTTATCACAGGACAAGAAATCAGCCCTCAACAACTTAACCGGCGGAAAAAGATTTTTTTGAAAAAATCCCTAAGCCCCGGGGTCACAATTTCAGCAAAAATCTGACTTTTGGCAATTCAATCAAAAATGGTGCCAAACACGTGCAAATGCTCCCCTGAAAGCTTTGGCGATGGAAACAGAAGGCTTTTTATCACAGGACAAGAAATCAGCCCTCAACAACTTAACCGGCGGAAAATATTTTTTTGAAAAAATCCCAAAGCCCCGGGGTCACAATTTCAGCAAAAATCTGACTTTTGGCAATTCACTCAAAAATGATGCCAACCGGTTGCAAATGCTCCCCTGAAAGCTTTGGCGATGGAAACAGAAGGCTTTTTATCACAGGAGAAGAAATCAGCCCTCAACAACTTAACCGGGGGAAATTATTTTTTTGAAAAAATCCCTAAGCCCCGGGGTCACAATTTCAGCAAAAATCTGACTTTTGGCAATTCACTCAAAAATGGTGCCAACTGGTTGCAAATGCTCCCCTGAAAGCTTCGGCAGTCAAAACAGACGGCTTTTTATCACAGTACAAGAAATAAGCCCTCAACAACTTAACCGGCAGAAAAAGATTTTTTTCAGCAAAAAATTGACTTTTGGCAATTCACTCAAAAATGGTGCCAAACACTTGCAAATGCTCCCCTGAAAGCTTTGGCGATGGAAACAGAAGGCTTTTTATCAAAGGACAAGAAATCAGCCTTCAACAACTTAACCGGCGGAAAATATTTTTTTGAAAAAATCCCTAAGCCCCGGGGTCACAATTTCAGCAAAAATCTGACTTTTGGCAATTCACTCAAAAATGGTGCCAACTGGTTGCAAATGCTCCCCCGAAAGCTTCGGCAGTCAAAACAGATGGCTTTTTTTCACAGTACAAGAAATAAGCCCTCAACAACTTAACCGGCAGAAAAAGATTTTTTTCAGCAAAAATCTGACTTTTGGCAATTCACTCAAAAATGGTGCCAAACACTTGCAAATGCTCCCCTGAAAGCTTTGGCGATGGAAACAGAAGGCTTTTTATCACAGGACAAGAAATCAGCCCTGAACAACTTAACCGGCGGAAAATATTTTTTTGAAAAAATCCCTAAGCCCCGGGGTCACAATTTCAGGAAAAATCTGACTTTTGGCAATTCACTCAAAAATGGTGCCAACCGTTTGCAAATGCTCCCCTGAAAGCTTTGGCGATGGAAACAGAAGGCTTTTTATCACAGGAGAAGAAATCAGCCCTCAACAACTTAACCGGCGGAAAATATTTTTTTAAAAAAATCCCAAAGCCCCTTGGTCACAATTTCAGGAAAAATCTGACTCATGGCAATTCACTGAAAAATGGTGCCAACTGGTTACAAATGCTCCCCTGAAAGCTTCGGCAGTCAAAACAGACGGCTTTTTATCACAGTAGAAGAAATAAGCCCTCAATAACTTAAACGGCGGAAAAAGATTTTTTTCAGCAAAAATTTAACTTTTGGCAATTCACTGAAAAATGGTGCCAAACACTTGAAAATGCTCCCCTGAAAGCTTTGGCGATGGAAACAGAAGGCTTTTTATCACAGGACAAGAAATCAGCCCTCAACAACTTAACCGGCGGAAAATATTTTTTTGAAAAAATCCCTAAGCCCCGGGGTCACAATTTCAGCAAAAATCTGACTTTTGGCAATTCACTCAAAAATGGTGCCAAACACTTGCAAATGCTCCCCTGAAAGCTTTGGCGATGGAAACAGAAGGCTTTTTATCACAGGACAAGAAATCAGCCCTCAACAACTTAACCGGCAGAAAATATTTTTTTGAAAAAATCCCAAAGCCCCGGGGTCACAATTTCAGCAAAAATCTGACTTTTGGCAATTCACTCAAAAATGGTGCCAACTGGTTGCAAATGCTCCCCTGAAAGCTTCGGCAGTCAAAAGAGACGGCTATTTATCACAGTACAAGAAATAAGCCCTCAACAACTTAACCGGCGGAAAAAGATTTTTTTGACAATATCCCTAAGCCCCGGGGTCACAATTTCAGGAAAAATCTGACTTTTGGCAATTCACTCAAAAATGGTGCCAAACACTTGCAAATGCTCCCCTGAAAGCTTTGGCGATGGAAACAGAAGGCTTTTTATCACAGGACAAGAAATCAGCCCTCAACAACTTAACCGGCGGAAAATATTTTTTTGAAAAAATCCCTAAGCCCCGGGGTCACAATTTCAGGAAAAATCTGACTTTTGGCAATTCACTCAAAAATGGTGCCAACTGGTTACAAATGCTCCCCTGAAAGCTTCGGCAGTCAAAACAGACGGCTTTTTATCACAGTACAAGAAATAAGCCCTCTATAACTTAACCGGCGGAAAAATATTTTTTTCAGCAAAAATTTAACTTTTGGCAATTCACTCAAAAATGGTGCCAAACACTTGCAAATGCTCCCCTAAAAGCTTTGGCAGTCGAAACAGAAGGCTTTTTATCACAGGACAAGAAATCAGCCCTCAACAACTTAACCGGCGGAAAAAGATTTTTTTGAAAAAATCCCTAAGCCCCGGGGTCACAATTTCAGCAAAAATCTGACTTTTGGCAATTCAATCAAAAATGGTGCCAAACACGTGCAAATGCTCCCCTGAAAGCTTTGGCGATGGAAACAGAAGGCTTTTTATCACAGGACAAGAAATCAGCCCTCAACAACTTAACCGGCGGAAAATATTTTTTTGAAAAAATCCCAAAGCCCCGGGGTCACAATTTCAGCAAAAATCTGACTTTTGGCAATTCACTCAAAAATGATGCCAACCGGTTGCAAATGCTCCCCTGAAAGCTTTGGCGATGGAAACAGAAGGCTTTTTATCACAGGAGAAGAAATCAGCCCTCAACAACTTAACCGGCGGAAAATATTTTTTTGAAAAAATCCCTAAGCCCCGGGGTCACAATTTCAGCAAAAATCTGACTTTTGGCAATTCACTCAAAAATGGTGCCAACTGGTTGCAAATGCTCCCCTGAAAGCTTCGGCAGTCAAAACAGACGGCTTTTTATCACAGTACAAGAAATAAGCCCTCAACAACTTAACCGGCAGAAAAAGATTTTTTTCAGCAAAAAATTGACTTTTGGCAATTCACTCAAAAATGGTGCCAAACACTTGCAAATGCTCCCCTGAAAGCTTTGGCGATGGAAACAGAAGGCTTTTTATCAAAGGACAAGAAATCAGCCTTCAACAACTTAACCGGCGGAAAATATTTTTTTGAAAAAATCCCTAAGCCCCGGGGTCACAATTTCAGCAAAAATCTGACTTTTGGCAATTCACTCAAAAATGGTGCCAACTGGTTGCAAATGCTCCCCCGAAAGCTTCGGCAGTCAAAACAGACGGCTTTTTCTCACAGTACAAGAAATAAGCCCTCAACAACTTAACCGGCAGAAAAAGATTTTTTTCAGCAAAAATCTGACTTTTGGCAATTCACTCAAAAATGGTGCCAAACACTTGCAAATGCTCCCCTGAAAGCTTTGGTGATGGAAACAGAAGGCTTTTTATCACAGGACAAGAAATCAGCCCTGAACAACTTAACCGGCGGAAAATATTTTTTTGAAAAAATCCCTAAGCCCCGGGGTCACAATTTCAGGAAAAATCTGACTTTTGGCAATTCACTCAAAAATGGTGCCAACCGTTTGCAAATGCTCCCCTGAAAGCTTTGGCGATGGAAACAGAAGGCTTTTTATCACAGGAGAAGAAATCAGCCCTCAACAACTTAACCGGCGGAAAATATTTTTTTAAAAAAATCCCAAAGCCCCTTGGTCACAATTTCAGGAAAAATCTGACTCATGGCAATTCACTGAAAAATGGTGCCAACTGGTTACAAATGCTCCCCTGAAAGCTTCGGCAGTCAAAACAGACGGCTTTTTATCACAGTACAAGAAATAAGCCCTCAATAACTTAAACGGCGGAAAAAGATTTTTTTCAGCAAAAATTTAACTTTTGGCAATTCACTGAAAAATGGTGCCAAACACTTGAAAATGCTCCCCTGAAAGCTTTGGCGATGGAAACAGAAGGCTTTTTATCACAGGACAAGAAATCAGCCCTCAACAACTTAACCGGCGGAAAATATTTTTTTGAAAAAATCCCTAAGCCCCGGGGTCACAATTTCAGCAAAAATCTGACTTTTGGCAATTCACTCAAAAATGGTGCCAAACACTTGCAAATGCTCCCCTGAAAGCTTTGGCGATGGAAACAGAAGGCTTTTTATCACAGGACAAGAAATCAGCCCTCAACAACTTAACCGGCAGAAAATATTTTTTTGAAAAAATCCCAAAGCCCCGGGGTCACAATTTCAGCAAAAATCTGACTTTTGACAATTCACTCAAAAATGGTGCCAACCGGTTGCAAATGCTCCCCTGAAAGGTTTGACGATGGAAACAGAAGGCTTTTTATCACAGGACAAGAAATCAGCCCTCAACAACTTAACCGGCGGAAAAAGATTTTTTTGAAAAAATCCCTAAGCCCCGGGGTCACAATTTCAGCAAAAATCTGACTTTTGGCAATTCAATCAAAAATGGTGCCAAACACGTGCAAATGCTCCCCTGAAAGCTTTGGCGATGGAAACAGAAGGCTTTTTATCACAGGACAAGAAATCAGCCCTCAACAACTTAACCGGCGGAAAATATTTTTTTGAAAAAATCCCAAAGCCCCGGGGTCACAATTTCAGCAAAATCTGACTTTTGGCAATTCACTCAAAAATGGTTCCAAACACGTGCAAATGCTCCCCTGAAAGCTTTGGCGATGGAAACAGAAGGCTATTTATCACAGGACAAGAAATAAGCCCTCAACAACTTAACGGGCGGAAAAAGATTTTTTTTAAAAAATCCCTAAGCCCCGGGGTCACAATTTCAGGAAAAATCTGACTTTTGGCAATTCACTCAAAAATGGTGCCAAACACTTGCAAATGCTCCCCTGAAAGCTTTGGCGATGGAAACAGAAGGCTTTTTATCACAGGACAAGAAATCAGCCCTCAACAACTTAACCGGCGGAAAATATTTTTTTGAAAAAATCCCTAAGCCCCGGGGTCACAATTTCAGGAAAAATCTGACTTTTGGCAATTCACTCGAAAATGGTGCCAACTGGTTGCAAATGCTCCCCTGAAAGCTTCGGCAGTCAAAACAGACGGCTTTTTATCACAGTACAAGAAATAAGCCCTCAATAACTTAACCGGCGGAAAAATATTTTTTTCAGCAAAAATTTAACTTTTGGCAATTCACTCAAAAATGGTGCCAAACACTTGCAAATGCTCCCCTAAAAGCTTTGGCAGTCGAAACAGAAGGCTTTTTCTCACAGGACAAGAAATCAGCCCTCAACAACTTAAGCGGCAGAAAATATTTTTTTGAAAAAATCCCAAAGCCCCGGGGTCACAATTTCAGCAAAAATCTGACTTTTGGCAATTCACACAAAAATGGTGCCAAACACTTGCAAATGCTCCCCTGAAAGCTTTGGCGAAGGAAAAAAGAAGGCTTTTTATCACAGGACAAGAAATCAGCCCTGAACAACTTAACCGGCGGAAAATATTTTTTTGAAAAAATCCCTAAGCCCCGGGGTCACAATTTCAGCAAAAATCTGACTTTTGGCAATTCACTCAAAAATGGTGCCAACTGGTTGCAAATGAAAGCTTCGGCAGTCAAAACAGACGGCTTTTTGTCACAGTACAAGAAATAAGCCCTCAACAACTTAACCGGCAGAAAAAGATTTTTTTCAGCAAAAAATTGACTTTTGGCAATTCACTCAAAAATGGTGCCAAACACTTGCAAATGCTCCCCTGAAAGCTTTGGCGATGGAAACAGAAGGCTTTTTATCACAGGACAAGAAATCAGCCCTCAACAACTTAACCTGCGGAAAATATTTTTTTGAAAAAATCCCTAAGCCCCGGGGTCACAATTTCAGGAAAAATCTGACTTTTGGCAATTCACTCAAAAATGGTGCCAACTGGTTACAAATGCTCCCCTGAAAGCTTCGGCAGTCAAAACAGACGGCTTTTTATCACAGTACAAGAAATAAGCCCTCAATAACTTAACCGGCGGAAAAATATTTTTTTCAGCAAAAATTTAACTTTTGGCAATTCACTCAAAAATGGTGCCAAACACTTGCAAATGCTCCCCTAAAAGCTTTGGCAGTCGAAACAGAAGGCTTTTTATCACAGGACAAGAAATCAGCCCTCAACAACTTAAGCGGCAGAAAATATTTTTTTGAAAAAATCCCAAAGCCCCGGGGTCACAATTTCAGCAAAAATCTGACTTTTGGCAATTCACACAAAAATGGTGCCAAACACTTGCAAATGCTCCCCTGAAAGCTTTGGCGAAGGAAAAAAGAAGGCTTTTTATCACAGGACAAGAAATCAGCCCTCAACAACTTAACCGGCGGAAAATATTTTTTTGAAAAAATCCCTAAGCCCCGGGGTCACAATTTCAGCAAAAATCTGACTTTTGGCAATTCACTCAAAAATGGTGCCAACTGGTTGCAAATGCTCCCCTGAAAGCTTCGGCAGTCAAAAGAGACGGCTATTTATCACAGTACAAGAAATAAGCCCTCAACAACTTAACCGGCGGAAAAAGATTTTTTTGAAAAAATCCCTAAGCCCCGGGGTCACAATTTCAGGAAAAATCTGACTTTTGGCAATTCACACAAAAATGGTGCCAAACACTTGCAAATGCTCCCCTGAAAGCTTTGGCGAAGGAAAAAAGAAGGCTTTTTATCACAGGACAAGAAATCAGCCCTCAACAACTTAACCGGCGGAAAATATTTTTTTGAAAAAATCCCTAAGCCCCGGGGTCACAATTTCAGCAAAAATCTGACTTTTGGCAATTCACTCAAAAATGGTGCCAACTGGTTGCAAATGCTCCCCTGAAAGCTTCGGCAGTCAAAAGAGACGGCTATTTATCACAGTACAAGAAATAAGCCCTCAACAACTTAACCGGCGGAAAAAGATTTTTTTGAAAAAATCCCTAAGCCCCGGGGTCACAATTTCAGGAAAAATCTGACTTTTGGCAATTCACTCAAAAATGGTGCCAAACACTTGCAAATGCTCCCCTGAAAGCTTTGGCGATGGAAACAGAAGGCTTTTTATCACAGGACAAGAAATCAGCCCTGAACAACTTAACCGGCGGAAAATATTTTTTTGAAAAAATCCCTAAGCCCCGGGGTCACAATTTCAGGAAAAATCTGACTTTTGGCAATTCACTCAAAAATGGTGCCAACCGTTTGCAAATGCTCCCCTGAAAGCTTTGGCGATGGAAACAGAAGGCTTTTTATCACAGGAGAAGAAATCAGCCCTCAACAACTTAACCGGCGGAAAATATTTTTTTAAAAAAATCCCAAAGCCCCTTGGTCACAATTTCAGGAAAAATCTGACTCATGGCAATTCACTGAAAAATGGTGCCAACTGGTTACAAATGCTCCCCTGAAAGCTTCGGCAGTCAAAACAGACGGCTTTTTATCACAGTACAAGAAATAAGCCCTCAATAACTTAAACGGCGGAAAAAGATTTTTTTCAGCAAAAATTTAACTTTTGGCAATTCACTGAAAAATGGTGCCAAACACTTGAAAATGCTCCCCTGAAAGCTTTGGCGATGGAAACAGAAGGCTTTTTATCACAGGACAAGAAATCAGCCCTCAACAACTTAACCGGCGGAAAATATTTTTTTGAAAAAATCCCTAAGCCCCGGGGTCACAATTTCAGCAAAAATCTGACTTTTGGCAATTCACTCAAAAATGGTGCCAAACACTTGCAAATGCTCCCCTGAAAGCTTTGGCGATGGAAACAGAAGGCTTTTTATCACAGGACAAGAAATCAGCCCTCAACAACTTAACCGGCAGAAAATATTTTTTTGAAAAAATCCCAAAGCCCCGGGGTCACAATTTCAGCAAAAATCTGACTTTTGACAATTCACTCAAAAATGGTGCCAACCGGTTGCAAATGCTCCCCTGAAAGGTTTGATGATGGAAACAGAAGGCTTTTTATCACAGGACAAGAAATCAGACCTCAACAACTTAACCGGTGGAAAATATTTTTTTGAAAATATCTCTAAGCCCCGGGGTCACAATTTCAGCAAAAATCTGACTTTTGGCAATTCACTCAAAAATGGTGCCAACTGGTTACAAATGCTCCCCTGAAAGCTTCGGCAGTCAAAACAGACGGCTTTTTATCACAGTACAAGAAATAAGCCCTCAATAACTTAACCGGCGGAAAAATATTTTTTTCAGCAAAAATTTAACTTTTGGCAATTCACTCAAAAATGGTGCCAAACACTTGCAAATGCTCCCCTAAAAGCTTTGGCAGTCGAAACAGAAGGCTTTTTATCACAGGACAAGAAATCAGCCCTCAAAAACTTAAGTTGCAGAAAATATTTTTTTGAAAAAATCCCAAAGCCCCGGGGTCACAATTTCAGCAAAAATCTGACTTTTGGCAATTCACTCAAAAATGGTGCCAACTGGTTGCAAATGCTCCCCCGAAAGCTTCGGCAGTCAAAACAGACGGCTTTTTCTCACAGTACAAGAAATAAGCCCTCAACAACTTAACCGGCAGAAAAAGATTTTTTTCAGCAAAAATCTGACTTTTGGCAATTCACTCAAAAATGGTGCCAAACACTTGCAAATGCTCCCCTGAAAGCTTTGGCGATGGAAACAGAAGGCTTTTTATCACAGGACAAGAAATCAGCCCTGAACAACTTAACCGGCGGAAAATATTTTTTTGAAAAAATCCCTAAGCCCCGGGGTCACAATTTCAGGAAAAATCTGACTTTTGGCAATTCACTCAAAAATGGTGCCAACCGTTTGCAAATGCTCCCCTGAAAGCTTTGGCGATGGAAACAGAAGGCTTTTTATCACAGGAGAAGAAATCAGCCCTCAACAACTTAACCGGCGGAAAATATTTTTTTAAAAAAATCCCAAAGCCCCTTGGTCACAATTTCAGGAAAAATCTGACTCATGGCAATTCACTGAAAAATGGTGCCAACTGGTTACAAATGCTCCCCTGAAAGCTTCGGCAGTCAAAACAGACGGCTTTTTATCACAGTACAAGAAATAAGCCCTCAATAACTTAAACGGCGGAAAAAGATTTTTTTCAGCAAAAATTTAACTTTTGGCAATTCACTGAAAAATGGTGCCAAACACTTGAAAATGCTCCCCTGAAAGCTTTGGCGATGGAAACAGAAGGCTTTTTATCACAGGACAAGAAATCAGCCCTCAACAACTTAACCGGCGGAAAATATTTTTTTGAAAAAATCCCTAAGCCCCGGGGTCACAATTTCAGCAAAAATCTGACTTTTGGCAATTCACTCAAAAATGGTGCCAAACACTTGCAAATGCTCCCCTGAAAGCTTTGGCGATGGAAACAGAAGGCTTTTTATCACAGGACAAGAAATCAGCCCTCAACAACTTAACCGGCAGAAAATATTTTTTTGAAAAAATCCCAAAGCCCCGGGGTCACAATTTCAGCAAAAATCTGACTTTTGACAATTCACTCAAAAATGGTGCCAACCGGTTGCAAATGCTCCCCTGAAAGGTTTGACGATGGAAACAGAAGGCTTTTTATCACAGGACAAGAAATCAGACCTCAACAACTTAACCGGTGGAAAATATTTTTTTGAAAATATCTCTAAGCCCCGGGGTCACAATTTCAGTAAAAATCTGACTTTTGGCAATTCACTCAAAAATGGTGCCAAACACTTGCAAATGCTCCCCTGAAAGCTTTGGCAGTCGAAACAGAAGGCTTTTTATCACAGGACAAGAAATCAGCCCTCAACAACTTAAGCGGCAGAAAATATTTTTTTTGTAAAAATCTCAAAGCCCCGGGGTCACAATTTCAGCAAAAATCTGACTTTTGGCAATTCACTCAAAAATGGTGCCAAACACTTGCAAATGCTCCCCTAAAAGCTTTGGCGATGGAAACAGAAGGCTTTTTATCACAGGACAAGAAATCAGCCCTCAACAACTTAACCGGCGGAAAAAGATTTTTTTGAAAAAATCCCTAAGCCCCGGGGTCACAATTTCAGCAAAAATCTGACTTTTGGCAATTCAATCAAAAATGGTGCCAAACACGTGCAAATGCTCCCCTGAAAGCTTTGGCGATGGAAACAGAAGGCTTTTTATCACAGGACAAGAAATCAGCCCTCAACAACTTAACCGGCGGAAAATATTTTTTTGAAAAAATCCCTAAGCCCTGGGGTCACAATTTCAGCAAAAATCTGACTTTTGGCAATTCACTCAAAAATGGTTCCAAACACGTGCAAATGCTCCCCTGAAAGCTTTGGCGATGGAAACAGAAGGCTTTTTATCACAGGACAAGAAATCAGCCCTCAACAACTTAACCGGCGGAAAATATTTTTTTGAAAAAATCCCAAAGCCCCGGGGTCACAATTTCAGCAAAAATCTGACTTTTGGCAATTCACTCAAAAATGGTGCCAACCGTTTGCAAATGCTCCCCTGAAAGCTTTGGCGATGGAAACAGAAGGCTTTTTATCACAGGAGAAGAAATCAGCCCTCAACAACTTAACCGGTGGAAAATATTTTTTTGAAAAAATCCCTAAGCCCCGGGGTCACAATTTCAGCAAAAATCTGACTTTTGGCAATTCACTCAAAAATGGTGCCAACTGGTTACAAATGCTCCCCTGAAAGCTTCGGCAGTCAAAACAGACGGCTTTTTATCACAGTACAAGAAATAAGCCCTCAATAACTTAACCGGCGGAAAAATATTTTTTTCAGCAAAAATTTAACTTTTGGCAATTCACTCAAAAATGGTGCCAAACACTTGCAAATGCTCCCCTAAAAGCTTTGGCAGTCGAAACAGAAGGCTTTTTATCACAGGACAAGAAATCAGCCCTCAACAACTTAAGCGGCAGAAAATATTTTTTTGAAAAAATCCCAAAGCCCCGGGGTCACAATTTCAGCAAAAATCTGACTTTTGGCAATTCACACAAAAATGGTGCCAAACACTTGCAAATGCTCCCCTGAAAGCTTTGGCGAATGAAAAAAGAAGGCTTTTTATCACAGGACAAGAAATCAGCCCTCAACAACTTAACCGGCGGAAAATATTTTTTTGAAAAAATCCCTAAGCCCCGGGGTCACAATTTCAGCAAAATCTGACTTTTGGCAATGGTGCCAACTGGTTGCAAATGCTCCCCTGAAAGCTTCGGCAGTCAAAAGAGACGGCTATTTATCACAGTACAAGAAATAAGCCCTCAACAACTTAACCGGCGGAAAAAGATTTTTTTTAAAAAATCCCTAAGCCCCGGGGTCACAATTTCAGGAAAAATCTGACTTTTGGCAATTCACTCAAAAATGGTGCCAAACACTTGCAAATGCTCCCCTGAAAGCTTTGGCGATGGAAACAGAAGGCTTTTTATCACAGGACAAGAAATCAGCCCTCAACAACTTAACCGGCGGAAAATATTTTTTTGAAAAAATCCCTAAGCCCCGGGGTCACAATTTCAGCAAAAATCTGACTTTTGGCAATTCACTCGAAAATGGTGCCAACTGGTTGCAAATGCTCCCCTGAAAGCTTCGGCAGTCAAAACAGACGGCTTTTTATCACAGGACAAGAAATCAGCCCTCAACAACTTAACCGGCGGAAAAATATTTTTTTCAGCAAAAATTTAACTTTTGGCAATTCACTCAAAAATGGTGCCAAACACTTGCAAATGCTCCCCTAAAAGCTTTGGCGAAGGAAAAAAGAAGGTTTTTTATCACAGGACAAGAAATCAGCCCTGAACAACTTAACCGGCGGAAAATATTTTTTTGAAAAAATCCCTAAGCCCCGGGGTCACAATTTCAGCAAAAATCTGACTTTTGGCAATTCACTCAAAAATGGTGCCAACTGGTTGCAAATGAAAGCTTCGGCAGTCAAAACAGACGGCTTTTTGTCACAGTACAAGAAATAAGCCCTCAACAACTTAACCGGCAGAAAAAGATTTTTTTCAGCAAAAAATTGACTTTTGGCAATTCACTCAAAAATGGTGCCAAACACTTGCAAATGCTCCCCTGAAAGCTTTGGCGATGGAAACAGAAGGCTTTTTATCACAGGACAAGAAATCAGCCCTCAACAACTTAACCTGCGGAAAATATTTTTTTGAAAAAATCCCTAAGCCCCGGGGTCACAATTTCAGGAAAAATCTGACTTTTGGCAATTCACTCAAAAATGGTGCCAACTGGTTACAAATGCTCCCCTGAAAGCTTTGGCAGTCAAAACAGACGGCTTTTTATCACAGTACAAGAAATAAGCCCTCAATAACTTAACCGGCGGAAAAATATTTTTTTCAGCAAAAATTTAACTTTTGGCAATTCACTCAAAAATGGTGCCAAACACTTGCAAATGCTCCCCTAAAAGCTTTGGCAGTCGAAACAGAAGGCTTTTTATCACAGGACAAGAAATCAGCCCTCAACAACTTAAGCGGCAGAAAATATTTTTTTGAAAAAATCCCAAAGCCCCGGGGTCACAATTTCAGCAAAAATCTGACTTTTGGCAATTCACACAAAAATGGTGCCAAACACTTGCAAATGCTCCCCTGAAAGCTTTGGCGAAGGAAAAAAGAAGGCTTTTTATCACAGGACAAGAAATCAGCCCTCAACAACTTAACCGGCGGAAAATATTTTTTTGAAAAAATCCCTAAGCCCCGGGGTCACAATTTCAGCAAAAATCTGACTTTTGGCAATTCACTCAAAAATGGTGCCAACCGGTTGCAAATGCTCCCCTGAAAGCTTTGGCGATGGAAACAGAAGGCTTTTTATCACAGGACAAGAAATCAGACCTCAACAACTTAACCGGCGGAAAATATTTTTTTGAAAAAATCCCAAAGCCCCGGGGTAACAATTTCAGCAAAAATCTGACTTTGGGCAATTCACTCAAAAATGGTGCCAAACACTTGCAAATGCTCCCCTGAAAGCTTTGGCAGTCGAAACAGAAGGCTTTTTATCACAGGACAAGAAATCAGCCCTCAACAACTTAAGCGGCAGAAAATATTTTTTTGAAAAAATCCCCAAACCCCGGGGTCACAATTTCATCAAAAATCTGACTTTTGGCAATTCACTCAAAAATGGTGCCAAACACTTGCAAATGCTCCCCTGAAAGCTTCGGCAGTCAAAACAGACGGCTTTTTATCACAGTACAAGAAATAAGCCCTCAACAACTTAACCGGCGGAAAAAGATTTTTTTGAAAAAATCCCTAAGCCCCGGGGTCACAATTTCAGCAAAAATTTGACTTTTGGCAATTCACTCAAAAATGGTGCCAACCGGTTGCAAATGCTCCCCTGATAGGTGTGGCGATGGAAACAGAAGGCTTTTTTATCACAGGAGAAGAAATCAGACCTCAAGAACTTAACCGGCGGAAAATATTTTTTTGAAAATATCCCTAAGCCCCGGGGTCACAATTTCAGGAAAAATCTGACTTTTGGCAATTCACTCAAAAATGGTGCCAAACACTTGCAAATGCTCCCCTGAAAGGTTTGGCAGTCGAAACAGAAGGCTTTTTATCAAAGGACAAGAAATCAGCCCTCAACAACTTAACCGGCGGAAAATATTTTTTTGAAAATATCCCAAAGCCCCGGGGTCACAATTTCAGCAAAAATCTGACTTTTGGCAATTCACTCAAAAATGGTGCCAACCGGTTGCAAATGCTCCCCTGAAAGCTTTGGCAGTCGAAACAGAAGGCTTTTTATCACAGGACAAGAAATGAGCCCTCAACAACTTAACCGGTGGAAAATATTTTTTTGAAAAAATCCCTAAGCTTTTTAATGGTGCCAACCGGTTGCAAATGCTCCCCTGAAAGCTTTGGCAGTCGAAACAGACGGCTTTTTATCACAGTACAAGAAATAAGCCCTCAACAACTTAACCGGCAGAAAAAGATTTTTTTCAGCAAAAAATTGACTTTTGGCAATTCACTCAAAAATGGTGCCAAACACTTGCAAATGCTCCCCTGAAAGCTTTGGCAGTCGAAACAGAAGGCTTTTTATCACAGGACAAGAAATCAGCCCTCAACAACTTAAGCGGCAGAAAATATTTTTTTGAAAAAATCCCTAAGCCCCGGGGTCACAATTTCAGGAAAAATCTGACTTTTGGCAATTCACTCAAAAATGGTGCCAAACACTTGCAAATGCTCCCCTGAAAGCTTTGACGATGGAAAAAGAAGACTTTTTATCACAGGACAAGAAATCAGCCCTCAACAACTTAACCGGCGGAAAATATTTTTTTGAAAAAATCCCAAAGCCCTGGGGTCACAATTTCAGCAAAAATCTGACTTTTGGCAATTCACTCAAAAATGGTGCCAAACACTTGCAAATGCTCCCCTGAAAGCTTTGGCGATGGAAAAAGAAGACTTTTTATCACAGGACAAGAAATCAGCCCTCAACAACTTAACCGGCGGAAAATATTTTTTTGAAAAAATCCCAAAGCCCTGGGGTCACAATTTCAGCAAAAATCTGACTTTTGGCAATTCACTCAAAAATGGTGCCAACCGGTTGCAAATGCTCCACTGAAAGCTTTGGCAGTTGAAACAGAAGGCTTTTTATCACAGGACAAGAAATCAGCCCTCAACAACTTAACCGGTGGAAAATATTTTTTTGAAAAAATCCCTAAGCCCCGGGGTCACAATTTCAGCAAAAATCTGACTTTTGGCAATTCACTCAAAAATGGTGCCAACTGGTTGCAAATGCTCCCGTGAAAGCTTCGGCAGTCAAAACAGACGGCTTTTTATCACAGTACAAGAAATAAGCCCTCAACAACTTAACCGGCAGAAAAAGATTTTTTTCAGCAAAAAATTGACTTTTGGCAATTCACTCAAAAATGGTGCCAAACACTTGCAAATGCTCCCCTGAAAGCTTTGGCGATGGAAACAGAAGGCTTTTTATCACAGGACAAGAAATCAGCCCTCAACAACTTAACCGGCGGAAAATATTTTTTTGAAAAAATCCCTAAGCCCCGGGGTCACAATTTCAGCAAAAATCTGACTTTTGGCAATTCACTCAAAAATGGTGCCAACTGGTTGCAAATGCTCCCCTGAAAGCTTCGGCAGTCAAAACAGACGGCTTTTTATCACAGTACAAGAAATAAGCCCTCAATAACTTAACCGGCAGAAAAAGATTTTTTTCAGCAAAAAATTGACTTTTGGCAATTCACTCAAAAATGGTGCCAAACACTTGCAAATGCTCCCCTGAAAGCTTTGGCAGTCGAAACAGAAGGCTTTTTATCACAGGACAAGAAATCAGCCCTCAACAACTTAAGCGGCAGAAAATATTTTTTTGAAAAAATCCCCAAGCCCCGAGGTTACAATTTCAGCAAAAATCTGACTTTTGGCAATTCACTCAAAAATGGTGCCAAACACTTGCAAATGCTCCCCTGAAAGCTTTGGCGAAGGAAAAAGAAGGCTTTTTTATCACAGGACAAGAAATCAGCCCTCAACAACTTAACCGGCGGAAAATATTTTTTTGAAAAAATCCCTAAGCCACAATTTCAGCAAAAATCTGACTTTTTGCAATTCACTCAAAAATGGTGCCAACTGGTTGCAAATGCTCCCCTGAAAGCTTCGGCAGTCAAAACAGACGCCTTTTTATCACAGTACAAGAAATAAGCCCTCAACAACTTAACCGGCGGAAAAAGATTTTTTTGAAAAAATCCCTAAGCCCCGGGGTCACAATTTCAGCAAAAAATTGACTTTTGGCAATTCACTCAAAAATGGTGCCAACCGGTTGCAAATGCTCCCCTGAAAGCTTTGGCAATGGAAACAGAAGGCTTTTTATCACAGGAGAAGAAATCAGACCTCAACAACTTAACCGGTGGAAAATATTTTTTTAAAAAAATCTCTAAGCCCCGGGGTCACAATTTCAGGAAAAATCTGACTTTTGGCAATTCACTCGAAAATGGTGCCAAACACTTGCAAATGCTCCCCTGAAAGCTTTGGCGAAGGAAAAAGAAGGCTTTTTTATCACAGGACAAGAAATCAGCCCTCAACAACTTAACCGGCGGAAAATATTTTTTTGAAAAAATCCCTAAGCCACAATTTCAGCAAAAATCTGACTTTTTGCAATTCACTCAAAAATGGTGCCAACTGGTTGCAAATGCTCCCCTGAAAGCTTCGGCAGTCAAAACAGACGCCTTTTTATCACAGTACAAGAAATAAGCCCTCAACAACTTAACCGGCGGAAAAAGATTTTTTTGAAAAAATCCCTAAGCCCCGGGGTCACAATTTCAGCAAAAAATTGACTTTTGGCAATTCACTCAAAAATGGTGCCAACCGGTTGCAAATGCTCCCCTGATAGGTGTGGCGATGGAAACAGAAGGCTTTTTTATTACAGGAGAAGAAATCAGACCTCAAGAACTTAACCGGCGGAAAATATTTTTTTGAAAAAATCCCTAAGCCCCGGGGTCACAATTTCAGGAAAAATCTGACTTTTGGCAATTCACTCAAAAATGGTGCCAAACACTTGCAAATGCTCCCCTGAAAGGTTTGGCAGTCGAAACAGAAGGCTTTTTATCAAAGGACAAGAAATCAGCCCTCAACAACTTAACCGGCGGAAAAAGATTTTTTTCAGCAAAAATCTGACTTTTGGCAATTCACTGAAAAATGGTGCCAAACACTTGCAAATGCTCCCCTGAAAGCTTTGGCAGTCGAAACAGAAGGCTTTTTATCAAAGGACAAGAAATCAGCCCTGAACAACTTAAGCGGCAGAAAATATTTTTTTGAAAAAATCCCCAAGCCCCGGGGTCACAATTTCAGCAAAAATCTGACTTTTGGCAATTCACTCGAAAATGGTGCCAACTGGTTGCAAATGCTCCCCTGAAAGCTTCGGCAGTCAAAACAGACGGCTTTTTATCACAGTACAAGAAATAAGCCCTCAACAACTTAACCGGCGGAAAAAGATTTTTTTGAAAAAATCCCTAAGCCCCGGGGTCACAATTTCAGGAAAAATCTGACTTTTGGCAATTCACTCAAAAATGGTGCCAAACACTTGCAAATGCTCCCCTGAAAGCTTTGGCGATGGAAAAAGAAGACTTTTTATCACAGGACAAGAAATCAGCCCTCAACAACTTAACCGGCGGAAAATATTTTTTTGAAAAAATCCCAAAGCCCTGGGGTCACAATTTCAGCAAAAATCTGACTTTTGGCAATTCACTCAAAAATGGTGCCAAACACTTGCAAATGCTCCCCTGAAAGCTTTGGCGATGGAAAAAGAAGACTTTTTATCACAGGACAAGAAATCAGCCCTCAACAACTTAACCGGCGGAAAATATTTTTTTGAAAAAATCCCTAAGCCCCGGGGTCACAATTTCAGCAAAAATCTGACTTTTGGCAATTCACTCAAAAATGGTGCCAACTGGTTGCAAATGCTCCCCTGAAAACTTCGGCAGTCAAAACAGACGGCTTTTTATCACAGTACAAGAAATAAGCCCTCAACAACTTAACCGGCAGAAAAAGATTTTTTTCAGCAAAAAATTGACTTTTGGCAATTCACTCAAAAATGGTGCCAAACACTTGCAAATGCTCCCCTGAAAGCTTTGGCGATGGAAAGAGAAGGCTTTTTATCACAGGACAAGAAATCAGCCCTCAACAACTTAATCGGCGGAAAATATTTTTTTGAAAAAATCCCTAAGCCCCGGGGTCACAATTTCAGCAAAAATCTGACTTTTGGCAATTCACTCAAAAATGGTGCCAACTGGTTGCAAATGCTCCCCTGAAAGCTTCGGCAGTCAAAACAGACGGCTTTTTAGCACAGTACAAGAAATAAGCCCTCAATAACTTAACCGGCAGAAAAAGATTTTTTTCAGCAAAAAATTGACTTTTGGCAATTCACTCAAAAATGGTGCCAAACACTTGCAAATGCTCCCCTGAAAGCTTTGGCAATGGAAACAGAAGGCTTTTTATCACAGGAGAAGAAATCAGACCTCAACAACTTAACCAGCGGAAAATATTTTTTTGAAAAAATCCCTAAGCCCCGGGGTCACAATTTCAGGAAAAATCTGACTTTTGGCAATTCACTCAAAAATGGTGCCAAACACTTGCAAATGCTCCCCTGAAAGGTTTGGCAGTCGAAACAGAAGGCTTTTTATCAAAGGACAAGAAATCAGCCCTCAACAACTTAACCGGCGGAAAAAGATATTTTTCAGCAAAAATCCGACTTTTGGCAATTCACTGAAAAATGGTGCCAAACACTTGCAAATGCTCCCCTGAAAGCTTTGGCAGTCGAAACAGAAGGCTTTTTATCAAAGGACAAGAAATCAGCCCTGAACAACTTAAGCGGCAGAAAATATTTTTTTGAAAAAATCCCCAAGCCCCGGGGTCACAATTTCAGCAAAAATCTGACTTTTGGCAATTCACTCGAAAATGGTGCCAACTGGTTGCAAATGCTCCCCTGAAAGCTTCGGCAGTCAAAACAGACGGCTTTTTATCACAGTACAAGAAATAAGCCCTCAACAACTTAACCGGCGGAAAAAGATTTTTTTGAAAAAATCCCTAAGCCCCGGGGTCACAATTTCAGGAAAAATCTGACTTTTGGCAATTCACTCAAAAATGGTGCCAAACACTTGCAAATGCTCCCCTGAAAGCTTTGGCGATGGAAAAAGAAGACTTTTTATCACAGGACAAGAAATCAGCCCTCAACAACTTAACCGGCGGAAAATATTTTTTTGAAAAAATCCCAAAGCCCTGGGGTCACAATTTCAGCAAAAATCTGACTTTTGGCAATTCACTCAAAAATGGTGCCAAACACTTGCAAATGCTCCCCTGAAAGCTTTGGCGATGGAAAAAGAAGACTTTTTATCACAGGACAAGAAATCAGCCCTCAACAACTTAACCGGCGGAAAATATTTTTTTGAAAAAATCCCTAAGCCCCGGGGTCACAATTTCAGCAAAAATCTGACTTTTGGCAATTCACTCAAAAATGGTGCCAACTGGTTGCAAATGCTCCCCTGAAAACTTCGGCAGTCAAAACAGACGGCTTTTTATCACAGTACAAGAAATAAGCCCTCAACAACTTAACCGGCAGAAAAAGATTTTTTTCAGCAAAAAATTGACTTTTGGCAATTCACTCAAAAATGGTGCCAAACACTTGCAAATGCTCCCCTGAAAGCTTTGGCGATGGAAAGAGAAGGCTTTTTATCACAGGACAAGAAATCAGCCCTCAACAACTTAATCGGCGGAAAATATTTTTTTGAAAAAATCCCTAAGCCCCGGGGTCACAATTTCAGCAAAAATCTGACTTTTGGCAATTCACTCAAAAATGGTGCCAACTGGTTGCAAATGCTCCCCTGAAAGCTTCGGCAGTCAAAACAGACGGCTTTTTAGCACAGTACAAGAAATAAGCCCTCAATAACTTAACCGGCAGAAAAAGATTTTTTTCAGCAAAAAATTGACTTTTGGCAATTCACTCAAAAATGGTGCCAAACACTTGCAAATGCTCCCCTGAAAGCTTTGGCAATGGAAACAGAAGGCTTTTTATCACAGGAGAAGAAATCAGACCTCAACAACTTAACCGGTGGAAAATATTTTTTTTGAAAAAATCCCAAAGCCCCGGGGTCACAATTTCAGCAAAAATCTGACTTTTGGCAATTCACTCAGAAATGGTGCCAACCGGTTGCAAATGCTCCCCTGAAAGCTTTGGCAGTCGAAACAGAAGGCTTTTTATCACAGGACAAGAAATCAGCCCTCAACAACTTAACCGGTGGAAAATATTTTTTTGAAAAAATCCCTAAGCCCCGGGGTCACAATTTCAGCAAAAATCTGACTTTTGGCAATTCACTCAAAAATGGTGCCAACCGGTTGCAAATGCTCCACTGAAAGCTTTGGCAGTCGAAACAGAAGGCTTTTTATCACAGGACAAGAAATCAGCCCTCAACAACTTAACCGGTGGAAAATATTTTTTTGAAAAAATCCCTAAGCCCCGGGGTCACAATTTCAGCAAAAATCTGACTTTTGGCAATTCACTCAAAAATGGTGCCAACTGGTTGCAAATGCTCCCCTGAAAACTTCGGCAGTCAAAACAGACGGCTTTTTATCACAGTACAAGAAATAAGCCCTCAACAACTTAACCGGCAGAAAAAGATTTTTTTCAGCAAAAAATTGACTTTTGGCAATTCACTCAAAAATGGTGCCAAACACTTGCAAATGCTCCACTGAAAGCTTTGGCAGTCGAAACAGAAGGCTTTTTATCACAGGACAAGAAATCAGCCCTCAACAACTTAACCGGCGGAAAATATTTTTTTGAAAAAATCCCAAAGCCCCGGGGTCACAATTTCAGCAAAAATCTGACTTTTGGCAATTCACTCAAAAATGGTGCCAACCGGTTGCAAATGCTCCCCTGAAAGCTTTGGCGATGGAAACAGAAGGCTTTTTATCACAGGACAAGAAATCAGCCCTCAACAACTTAACCGGTGGAAAATATTTTCTGGAAAAAATCCCAAAGCCCTGGGGTCACAATTTCAGCAAAAATCTGACTTTTGGCAATTCACTCAAAAATGGTGCCAACCGGTTGCAAATGCTCCACTGAAAGCTTTGGCAGTCGAAACAGAAGGCTTTTTATCACAGTACAAGAAATAAGCCCTCAACAACTTAACCGGCGGAAAAAGATTTTTTTGAAAAAATCCCTAAGCCCCGGGGTCACAATTTCAGCAAAAAATTGACTTTTGGCAATTCACTCAAAAATGGTGCCAACCGGTTGCAAATGCTCCCCTGATAGGTGTGGCGATGGAAACAGAAGGCTTTTTTATTACAGGAGAAGAAATCAGACCTCAAGAACTTAACCGGCGGAAAATATTTTTTTGAAAAAATCCCTAAGCCCCGGGGTCACAATTTCAGGAAAAATCTGACTTTTGGCAATTCACTCAAAAATGGTGCCAAACACTTGCAAATGCTCCCCTGAAAGGTTTGGCAGTCGAAACAGAAGGCTTTTTATCAAAGGACAAGAAATCAGCCCTCAACAACTTAACCGGCGGAAAAAGATTTTTTTCAGCAAAAATCTGACTTTTGGCAATTCACTGAAAAATGGTGCCAAACACTTGCAAATGCTCCCCTGAAAGCTTTGGCAGTCGAAACAGAAGGCTTTTTATCAAAGGACAAGAAATCAGCCCTGAACAACTTAAGCGGCAGAAAATATTTTTTTGAAAAAATCCCCAAGCCCCGGGGTCACAATTTCAGCAAAAATCTGACTTTTGGCAATTCACTCGAAAATGGTGCCAACTGGTTGCAAATGCTCCCCTGAAAGCTTCGGCAGTCAAAACAGACGGCTTTTTATCACAGTACAAGAAATAAGCCCTCAACAACTTAACCGGCGGAAAAAGATTTTTTTGAAAAAATCCCTAAGCCCCGGGGTCACAATTTCAGGAAAAATCTGACTTTTGGCAATTCACTCAAAAATGGTGCCAAACACTTGCAAATGCTCCCCTGAAAGCTTTGGCGATGGAAAAAGAAGACTTTTTATCACAGGACAAGAAATCAGCCCTCAACAACTTAACCGGCGGAAAATATTTTTTTGAAAAAATCCCAAAGCCCTGGGGTCACAATTTCAGCAAAAATCTGACTTTTGGCAATTCACTCAAAAATGGTGCCAAACACTTGCAAATGCTCCCCTGAAAGCTTTGGCGATGGAAAAAGAAGACTTTTTATCACAGGACAAGAAATCAGCCCTCAACAACTTAACCGGCGGAAAATATTTTTTTGAAAAAATCCCTAAGCCCCGGGGTCACAATTTCAGCAAAAATCTGACTTTTGGCAATTCACTCAAAAATGGTGCCAACTGGTTGCAAATGCTCCCCTGAAAACTTCGGCAGTCAAAACAGACGGCTTTTTATCACAGTACAAGAAATAAGCCCTCAACAACTTAACCGGCAGAAAAAGATTTTTTTCAGCAAAAAATTGACTTTTGGCAATTCACTCAAAAATGGTGCCAAACACTTGCAAATGCTCCCCTGAAAGCTTTGGCGATGGAAAGAGAAGGCTTTTTATCACAGGACAAGAAATCAGCCCTCAACAACTTAATCGGCGGAAAATATTTTTTTGAAAAAATCCCTAAGCCCCGGGGTCACAATTTCAGCAAAAATCTGACTTTTGGCAATTCACTCAAAAATGGTGCCAACTGGTTGCAAATGCTCCCCTGAAAGCTTCGGCAGTCAAAACAGACGGCTTTTTAGCACAGTACAAGAAATAAGCCCTCAATAACTTAACCGGCAGAAAAAGATTTTTTTCAGCAAAAAATTGACTTTTGGCAATTCACTCAAAAATGGTGCCAAACACTTGCAAATGCTCCCCTGAAAGCTTTGGCAATGGAAACAGAAGGCTTTTTATCACAGGAGAAGAAATCAGACCTCAACAACTTAACCGGTGGAAAATATTTTTTTTGAAAAAATCCCAAAGCCCCGGGGTCACAATTTCAGCAAAAATCTGACTTTTGGCAATTCACTCAGAAATGGTGCCAACCGGTTGCAAATGCTCCCCTGAAAGCTTTGGCAGTCGAAACAGAAGGCTTTTTATCACAGGACAAGAAATCAGCCCTCAACAACTTAACCGGTGGAAAATATTTTTTTGAAAAAATCCCTAAGCCCCGGGGTCACAATTTCAGCAAAAATCTGACTTTTGGCAATTCACTCAAAAATGGTGCCAACCGGTTGCAAATGCTCCACTGAAAGCTTTGGCAGTCGAAACAGAAGGCTTTTTATCACAGGACAAGAAATCAGCCCTCAACAACTTAACCGGTGGAAAATATTTTTTTGAAAAAATCCCTAAGCCCCGGGGTCACAATTTCAGCAAAAATCTGACTTTTGGCAATTCACTCAAAAATGGTGCCAACTGGTTGCAAATGCTCCCCTGAAAACTTCGGCAGTCAAAACAGACGGCTTTTTATCACAGTACAAGAAATAAGCCCTCAACAACTTAACCGGCAGAAAAAGATTTTTTTCAGCAAAAAATTGACTTTTGGCAATTAACTCAAAAATGGTGCCAAACACTTGCAAATGCTCCACTGAAAGCTTTGGCAGTCGAAACAGAAGGCTTTTTATCACAGGACAAGAAATCAGCCCTCAACAACTTAACCGGCGGAAAATATTTTTTTGAAAAAATCCCAAAGCCCCGGGGTCACAATTTCAGCAAAAATCTGACTTTTGGCAATTCACTCAAAAATGGTGCCAACCGGTTGCAAATGCTCCCCTGAAAGCTTTGGCGATGGAAACAGAAGGCTTTTTATCACAGGACAAGAAATCAGCCCTCAACAACTTAACCGGTGGAAAATATTTTCTGGAAAAAATCCCAAAGCCCTGGGGTCACAATTTCAGCAAAAATCTGACTTTTGGCAATTCACTCAAAAATGGTGCCAACCGGTTGCAAATGCTCCACTGAAAGCTTTGGCAGTCGAAACAGAAGGCTTTTTATCACAGTACAAGAAATAAGCCCTCAATAACTTAACCGGCAGAAAAAGATTTTTTTCAGCAAAAAATTGACTTTTGGCAATTCACTCAAAAATGGTGCCAAACACTTGCAAATGCTCCCCTGAAAGCTTTGGCAATGGAAACAGAAGGCTTTTTATCACAGGAGAAGAAATCAGACCTCAACAACTTAACCGGTGGAAAATATTTTTTTTGAAAAAATCCCAAAGCCCCGGGGTCACAATATCAGCAAAAATCTGACTTTTGGCAATTCACTCAGAAATGGTGCCAACCGGTTGCAAATGCTCCCCTGAAAGCTTTGGCAGTCGAAACAGAAGGCTTTTTATCACAGGACAAGAAATCAGCCCTCAACAACTTAACCGGTGGAAAATATTTTTTTGAAAAAATCCCTAAGCCCCGGGGTCACAATTTCAGCAAAAATCTGACTTTTGGCAATTCACTCAAAAAAGGTGCCAACTGGTTGCAAATGCTCCCCTGAAAGCTTCGGCAGTCAAAACAGACGGCTTTTTATCACAGTACAAGAAATAAGCCCTCAACAACTTAACCGGCAGAAAAAGATTTTTTTCAGCAAAAAATTGACTTTTGGCAATTCACTCAAAAATGGTGCCAAACACTTGCAAATGCTCCACTGAAAGCTTTGGCAGTCGAAACAGAAGGCTTTTTATCACAGGACAAGAAATCAGCCCTCAACAACTTAACCGGTGGAAAATATTTTTTTGAAAAAATCCCTAAGCCCCGGGGTCACAATTTCAGGAAAAATCTGACTTTTGGCAATTCACTCAAAAATAGTGCCAACTGGTTGCAAATGCTCCCCTGAAAGCTTTGGCGATTGAAACAGAAGGCTTTTTATCACAGGACAAGAAATCAGCCCTCAACAACTTAATCGGCGGAAAATATTTTTTTGAAAAAATCCCAAAGCCCCGGGGTCACAATTTCAGCAAAAATCTGACTTTTGGCAATTCACTCAAAAATGGTGCCAACCGGTTGCAAATGCTCCCCTGAAAGCTTTGGCGATGGAAACAGAAGGCTTTTTATCACAGGACAAGAAATCAGCCCTCAACAACTTAACCGGTGGAAAATATTTTCTGGAAAAAATCCCAAAGCCCTGGGGTCACAATTTCAGCAAAAATCTGACTTTTGGCAATTCACTCAAAAATGGTGCCAACCGGTTGCAAATGCTCCACTGAAAGCTTTGGCAGTCGAAACAGAAGGCTTTTTATCACAGGACAAGAAATCAGCCCTCAACAACTTAACCGGTGGAAAATATTTTTTTGAAAAAATCCCTAAGCCCCGGGGTCACAATTTCAGGAAAAATCTGACTTTTGGCAATTCACTCAAAAATGGTGCCAACTGGTTGCAAATGCTCCCCTGAAAGCTTCGGCAGTCAAAACAGACGGCTTTTTATCACAGTACAAGAAATAAGCCCTCAACAACTTAACCGGCAGAAAAAGATTTTTTTCAGCAAAAAATTGACTTTTGGCAATTCACTCAAAAATGGTGCCAAACACTTGCAAATGCTCCCCTGAAAGCTTTGGCGATGGAAACAGAAGGCTTTTTATCACAGGACAAGAAATCAGCCCTCAACAACTTAACCGGTGGAAAATATTTTTTTGAAAAAATCCCTAAGCCCCGGGGTCACAATTTCAGCAAAAATCTGACTTTTGGCAATTCACTCAAAAATGGTGCCAAACACTTGCAAATGCTCCCCTGAAAGGTTTGGCAGTCGAAACAGAAGGCTTTTTATCAAAGGACAAGAAATCAGCCCTCAACAACTTAACCAGCGGAAAAAGATTTTTTTCAGCAAAAATCTGACTTTTGGCAATTCACTGAAAAATGGTGCCAAACACTTGCAAATGCTCCCCTGAAAGCTTTGGCGATGGAAACAGAAGGCTTTTTATCACAGGACAAGAAATCAGCCCTCAACAACTTAACCGGCGGAAAATATTTTTTTGAAAAAATCCCAAAGCCGCGGGGTCACAATTTCAGGAAAAATCTGACTTTTGGCAATTCACTCAAAAATGGTGCCAAACAGGTGCAAATGCTCCCCTGAAAGCTTTGGCGATGGAAACAGAAGGCTTTTTATCACAGGACAAGAAATCAGCCCTCAACAACTTAACCGGCGGAAAATATTGAAAAAATCCCAAAGCCCCGGGGTCATAATTTCAGCAAAAATCTGACTTTTGGCAATTCACTCAAAAATGGTGCCAACTGGTTACAAATGCTCCCCTGAAAGCTTCGGCAGTCAAAACAGACGGCTTTTTATCACAGTACAAGAAATAAGCCCTCAACAACTTAACCGGCAGAAAAAGATTTTTTTCAGCAAAAAATTGACTTTTGGCAATTCACTCAAAAATGGTGCCAAACACTTGCAAATGCTCCCCTGAAAGCTTTGGCGATGGAAACAGAAGGCTTTTTATCACAGGACAAGAAATCAGCCCTCAACAACTTAACCGGCGGATAATATTTTTTTGAAAAAATCCCTAAGCCCCGGGGTCACAATTTCAGGAAAAATCTGACTTTTGGCAATTCACTCAAAAATGGTGCCAAACACTTGCAAATGCTCCCCTGAAAGGTTTGGCAGTCGAAACAGAAGGCTTTTTATCACAGGACAAGAAATCAGCCCTCAACAACTTAACCGGCGGAAAATATTGAAAAAATCCCAAAGCAATTTCAGGAAAAATCTGACTTTTGGCAATTCACTCAAAAATGGTGCCAAACACTTGCAAATGCTCCCCTGAAAGCTTTGGCGATGGAAACAGAAGGCTTTTTATCACAGGACAAGAAATCAGCCCTCAACAACTTAACCGGCGGAAAATATTTTTTTGAAAAAATCCCAAAGCCCCGGGGTCACAATTTCAGCAAAAATCTGACTTTTGGCAATTCACTCAGAAATGGTGCCAACCGGTTGCAAATGCTCCCCTGAAAGCTTTGGCAGTCGAAACAGAAGGCTTTTTATCACAGGACAAGAAATCAGCCCTCAACAACTTAACCGGTGGAAAATATTTTTTTGAAAAAATCCCTAAGCCCCGGGGTCACAATTTCAGCAAAAATCTGACTTTTGGCAATTCACTCAAAAATGGTGCCAACTGGTTGCAAATGCTCCCCTGAAAGCTTCGGCAGTCAAAACAGACGGCTTTTTATCACAGTACAAGAAATAAGCCCTCAACAACTTAACCGGCAGAAAAAGATTTTTTTCAGCAAAAAATTGACTTTTGGCAATTCACTCAAAAATGGTGCCAAACACTTGCAAATGCTCCCCTGAAAGCTTTGGCGATGGAAACAGAAGGCTTTTTACCACAGGACAAGAAATCAGCCCTCAGCAACTTAACCGGCGGAAAATATTTTTTTGAAAAAATCCCAAAGCCCCGGGGTCACAATTTCAGCAAAAATCTGACTTTTGGAAATTCACTCAAAAATGGTGCCAACCGGTTGCAAATGCTCCCCTGAAAGCTTTGGCGATGGAAACAGAAGGCTTTTTATCACAGGACAAGAAATCAGCCCTCAACAACTTAACCGGTGGAAAATATTTTTTTGAAAAAATCCCTAAGCCCCGGGGTCACAATTTCAGCAAAAATTTGACTTTTGGCAATTCACTCAAAAATGGTGCCAACTGGTTGCAAATGCTCCCCTGAAAGCTTCGGCAGTCAAAACAGACGGCTTTTTATCACAGTACAAGAAATAAGCCCTCAACAACTTAACCGGCCGAAAAAGATTTTTTTCAGCAAAAAATTGACTTTTGGCAATTCACTCAAAAATGGTGCCAAACACTTGCAAATGCTCCCCTGAAAGCTTTGGCGATGGAAACAGAAGGCTTTTTATCACAGGACAAGAAATCAGCCCTCAACAACTTAACCGGCGGAAAATATTTTTTTTAAAAAATCCCTAAGCCCCGGGGTCACAATTTCAGCAAAAATCTGACTTTTGGCAATTCACTCAAAAATGGTGCCAACTGGTTGCAAATGCTCCCCTGAAAGCTTCGGCAGTCAAAACAGACGGCTTTTTATCACAGTACAAGAAATAAGCCCTCAACAACTTAACCGGCAGAAAAAGATTTTTTTCAGCAAAAAATTTACTTTTGGCAATTCACTCAAAAATGGTGCCAAACACTTGCAAATACTACCCTGAAAGCTTTGGCGATGGAAACAGATGGTTTTTTTTCACAGGACAAGAAATCAGCCCTCAACAACTTAACCGGCGGTAAATATTTTTTTGAAAAAATCCCTAAGCCCCGGAATCACAATTTCATGGAAAATCTGACTTTTGGCAATTCACTCAAAAATGTTGCCAAACACTTGCAAATGCTCCCCTGAAAGCTTTGGCGATGGAAACAGAAGGCTTTTTATCACAGGAGAAGAAATCAGCCCTCAACAACTTAACCGGCGGATAATATTTTTTTGAAAAAATCCCAAAGCCCCGGGGTCACAATTTCAGCAAAAATCTGACTTTTGGCAATTCACTCAAAAATGGTGCCAACTGGTTTCAAATGCTCCCCTGAAAGCTTCGGCAGTCAAATCAGACGGCTTTTTGTCACAGTACAAGAAATAAGCCCTCAACAACTTAACCGGCAGAAAAAGATTTTTTTCAGCAAAAAATTGACTTTTGGCAATTCACTCAAAAATGGTGCCAAACACTTGCAAATGCTCCCCTGAAAGCTTTGGCGATGGAAACAGAAGGCTTTTTATCACAGGACAAGAAATCAGCCCTCAACAACTTAACCGGCGGAAAATATTTTTTTGAAAAAATCCCTAAGCCCCGGGGTCACAATTTCAGCAAAAATCTGACTTTTGGCAATTCACTCAAAAATGGTGCCAACTGGTTGCAAATGCTCCCCTGAAAGCTTCGGCAGTCAAAACAGACGGCTTTTTATCACAGTACAAGAAATCAGCCCTCAACAACTTAACCGGCGGAAAATATTTTTTTGAAAAAATCCCAAAGCCGCGGGGTCACAATTTCAGGAAAAATCTGACTTTTGGCAATTCACTCAAAAATGGTGCCAAACACTTGCAAATGCTCCCCTGAAAGCTTTGGCGATGGAAACAGAAGGCTTTTTATCACAGGACAAGAAATCAGCCCTCAACAACTTAACCGGCGGAAAATATTTTTTTGAAAAAATCCCAAAGCCCCGGGGTCACAATTTCAGCAAAAATCTGACTTTTGGCAATTCACTCAGAAATGGTGCCAACCGGTTGCAAATGCTCCCCTGAAAGCTTTGGCAGTCGAAACAGAAGGCTTTTTATCACAGGACAAGAAATCAGCCCTCAACAACTTAACCGGTGGAAAATATTTTTTTGAAAAAATCCCTAAGCCCCGGGGTCACAATTTCAGCAAAAATCTGACTTTTGGCAATTCACTCAAAAATGGTGCCAACTGGTTGCAAATGCTCCCCTGAAAACTTCGGCAGTCAAAACAGACGGCTTTTTATCACAGTACAAGAAATAAGCACTCAACAACTTAACCGGCAGAAAAAGATTTTTTTCAGCAAAAAATTGACTTTTGGCAATTCACTCAAAAATGGTGCCAAACACTTGCAAATGCTCCCCTGAAAGCTTTGGCGATGGAAACAGAAGGCTTTTTATCACAGGACAAGAAATCAGCCCTCAACAACTTAACCGGCGGAAAATATTTTTTTTAAAAAATCCCTAAGCCCCGGGGTCACAATTTCAGCAAAAATCTGACTTTTGGCAATTCACTCAAAAATGGTGCCAACTGGTTGCAAATGCTCCCCTGAAAGCTTCGGCAGTCAAAACAGACGGCTTTTTATCACAGTACAAGAAATAAGCCCTCAACATCTTAACCGGCAGAAAAAGATTTTTTTCAGCAAAAAATTTACTTTTGGCAATTCACTCAAAAATGGTGCCAAACACTTGCAAATACTCCCCTGAAAGCTTTGGCGATGGAAACAGATGGCTTTTTATCACAGGACAAGAAATCAGCCCTCAACAACTTAACCGGCGGTAAATATTTTTTTGAAAAAATCCCTAAGCCCCGGAGTCACAATTTCAGGAAAAATCTGACTTTTGGCAATTCACTCAAAAATGGTGCCAAACACTTGCAAATGCTCCCCTGAAAGCTTTGGCGATGGAAACAGAAGGCTTTTTATCACAGGAGAAGAAATCAGCCCTCAACAACTTAACCGGCGGAAAATATTTTTTTGAAAAAATCCCAAAGCCCCGGGGTCACAATTTCAGCAAAAATCTGACTTTTGGCAATTCACTCAAAAATGGTGCCAACTGGTTGCAAATGCTCCCCTGAAAGCTTTGGCAGTCAAATCAGACGGCTTTTTGTCACAGTACAAGAAATAAGCCCTCAACAACTTAACCGGCAGAAAAAGATTTTTTTCAGCAAAAAATTGACTTTTGGCAATTCACTCAAAAATGGTGCCAAACACTTGCAAATGCTCCCCTGAAAGCTTTGGCGATGGAAACAGAAGGCTTTTTATCACAGGACAAGAAATCAGCCCTCAACAACTTAACCGGCGGAAAATATTTTTTTGAAAAAATCCCTAAGCCCCGGCGTCACAATTTCAGCAAAAATCTGACTTTTGGCAATTCACTCAAAAATGGTGCCAACTGGTTGCAAATGCTCCCCTGAAAGCTTCGGCAGTCAAAACAGACGGCTTTTTATCACAGTACAAGAAATCAGCCCTCAACAACTTAACCGGCGGAAAATATTTTTTTGAAAATATCCCTAAGCCCCGGAGTCACAATTTCAGGAAAAATCTGACTTTTGGCAATTCACTCAAAAATGGTGCCAAACACTTGCAAATGCTCCCCTGAAAGCTTTGGCGATGGAAACAGAAGGCTTTTTATCACAGGACAAGAAATCAGCCCTCAACAACTTAACCGGCGGAAAATATTTTTTTGAAAAAATCCCTAAGCCCCGGGGTCACAATTTCAGGAAAAATCTGACTTTTGGCAATTCACTCAAAAATGGTGCCAAACACTTGCAAATGCTCCCCTGAAAGCTTTGGCAGTCGAAACAGAAGGCTTTTTATCACAGGACAAGAAATCAGCCCTCAACAACTTAAGCGGCAGAAAATATTTTTTTGAAAAAATCCCCAAGCCCCGGGGTCACAATTTCAGCAAAAATCTGACTTTTGGCAATTCACTCAAAAATGGTGCCAAACACTTGCAAATGCTCCCCTGAAAGCTTTGGCGAAGGAAAAAGAAGGCTTTTTTATCACAGGACAAGAAATCAGCCCTCAACAACTTAACCGGCGGAAAATATTTTTTTGAAAAAATCCCTAAGCCCCGGGGTCACAATTTCAGCAAAAATCTGACTTTTGGCAATTCACTCAAAAATGGTGCCAAACACTTGCAAATGCTCCCCTGAAAGCTTCGGCAGTCAAAACAGACGGCTTTTTATCACAGTACAAGAAATAAGCCCTCAACAACTTAACCGGCGGAAAAAGATTTTTTTGAAAAAATCCCTAAGCCCCGGGGTCACAATTTCAGCAAAAATTTGACTTTTGGCAATTCACTCAAAAATGGTGCCAACCGGTTGCAAATGCTCCCCTGAAAGCTTTGGCGAAGGAAAAAGAAGGCTTTTTTATCACAGGACAAGAAATCAGCCCTCAACAACTTAACCGGCGGTAAATATTTTTTTGAAAAAATCCCTAAGCCCCGGAGTCACAATTTCAGGAAAAATCTGACTTTTGGCAATTCACTCAAAAATGGTGCCAAACACTTGCAAATGCTCCCCTGAAAGCTTTGGCGATGGAAACAGAAGGCTTTTTATCACAGGACAAGAAATCAGCCCTCAACAACTTAACCGGCGGAAATTTTTTTTTGAAAAAATCCCAAAGCCCCGGGGTCACAATTTCAGCAAAAATCTGACTTTTGGCAATTCACTCAAAAATGGTGCCAACTGGTTACAAATGCTCCCCTGAAAGCTTCGGCAGTCAAAACAGACGGCTTTTTATCACAGTACAAGAAATAAGCCCTCAACAACTTAACCGGCAGAAAAAGATTTTTTTCAGCAAAAAATTGACTTTTGGCAATTCACTCAAAAATGGTGCCAAACACTTGCAAATGCTCCCCTGAAAGCTTTGGCGATGGAAACAGAAGGCTTTTTATCACAGGACAAGAAATCAGCCCTCAAAAACTTAACCGGCGGAAAATATTTTTTTGAAAAAATCCCTAAGCCCCGGGGTCACAATTTCAGAAAAAATCTGACTTTTGGCAATTCACTCAAAAATGGTGCCAACTGGTTGCAAATGCTCCCCTGAAAGCTTTGGCGATTGAAACAGAAGGCTTTTTATCACAGGACAAGAAATCAGCCCTCAACAACTTAACCGGCGGAAAATATTTTTTTGAAAAAATCCCAAAGCCCCGGGGTCACAATTTCAGCAAAAATCTGACTTTTGGAAATTCACTCAAAAATGGTGCCAACCGGTTGCAAATGCTCCCCTGAAAGCTTTGGCGATGGAAACAGAAGGCTTTTTATCACAGGACAAGAAATCAGCCCTCAACAACTTAACCGGTGGAAAATATTTTTTTGAAAAAATCCCAAAGCCCTGGGGTCACAATTTCAGCAAAAATCTGACTTTTGGCAATTCACTCAAAAATGGTGCCAACCGGTTGCAAATGCTCCACTGAAAGCTTTGGCAGTCGAAACAGAAGGCTTTTTATCACAGGACAAGAAATCAGCCCTCAACAACTTAACCGGTGGAAAATATTTTTTTGAAAAAATCCCAAAGCCCCGGGGTCACAATTTCAGCAAAAATCTGACTTTTGGAAATTCACTCAAAAATGGTGCCAACCGGTTGCAAATGCTCCCCTGAAAGCTTTGGCGATGGAAACAGAAGGCTTTTTATCACAGGACAAGAAATCAGCCCTCAACAACTTAACCGGTGGAAAATATTTTTTTGAAAAAATCCCTAAGCCCCGGGGTCACAATTTCAGCAAAAATTTGACTTTTGGCAATTCACTCAAAAATGGTGCCAACTGGTTGCAAATGCTCCCCTGAAAGCTTCGGCAGTCAAAACAGACGGCTTTTTATCACAGTACAAGAAATAAGCCCTCAACAACTTAACCGGCAGAAAAAGATTTTTTTCAGCAAAAAATTGACTTTTGGCAATTCACTCAAAAATGGTGCCAAACACTTGCAAATGCTCCCCTGAAAGCTTTGGCGATGGAAACAGAAGGCTTTTTATCACAGTACAAGAAATCAGCCCTCAACAACTTAACCGGCGGAAAATATTTTTTTGAAAAAATCCCTAAGCCCCGGAGTCACAATTTCAGGAAAAATCTGACTTTTGGCAATTCACTCAAAAATGGTGCCAAACACTTGCAAATGCTCCCCTGAAAGCTTTGGCGATGGAAACAGAAGGCTTTTTATCACAGGACAAGAAATCAGACCTCAACAACTTAACCGGCGGAAAATATTTTTTTGAAAAAATCCCAAAGCCCCGGGGTCACAATTTCAGCAAAAATCTGACTTTTGGCAATTCACTCAAAAATGGTGCCAAACACTTGCTAATGCTCCCCTGAAAGCTTTGGCAGTCGAAACAGAAGGCTTTTTATCACAGGACAAGAAATCAGCCCTCAACAACTTAAGCGGCAGAAAATATTTTTTTGAAAAAATCCCCAAGCCCCGTGGTCACAATTTCAGCAAAAATCTGACTTTTGGCAATTCACTCAAAAATGGTGCCAAACACTTGCAAATGCTCCCCTGAAAGCTTTGGCGAAGGAAAAAGAAGGCTTTTTTATCACAGGACAAGAAATCAGCCCTCAACAACTTAACCGGCGGAAAATATTTTTTTGAAAAAATCCCTAAGCCCCGGGGTCACAATTTCAGCAAAAATCTGACTTTTGGCAATTCACTCAAAAATGGTGCCAAACACTTGCAAATGCTCCCCTGAAAGCTTCGGCAGTCAAAACAGACGGCTTTTTATCACAGTACAAGAAATAAGCCCTCAACAACTTAACCGGCGGAAAAAGATTTTTTTGAAAAAATCCCTAAGCCCCGGGGTCACAATTTCAGCAAAAATTTGACTTTTGGCAATTCACTCAAAAATGGTGCCAACCGGTTGCAAATGCTCCCCTGAAAGCTTTGGCGAAGGAAAAAGAAGGCTTTTTTATCACAGGACAAGAAATCAGCCCTCAACAACTTAACCGGCGGTAAATATTTTTTTGAAAAAATCCCTAAGCCCCGGAGTCACAATTTCAGGAAAAATCTGACTTTTGGCAATTCACTCAAAAATGGTGCCAAACACTTGCAAATGCTCCCCTGAAAGCTTTGGCGATGGAAACAGAAGGCTTTTTATCACAGGACAAGAAATCAGCCCTCAACAACTTAACCGGCGGAAATTTTTTTTTGAAAAAATCCCAAAGCCCCGGGGTCACAATTTCAGCAAAAATCTGACTTTTGGCAATTCACTCAAAAATGGTGCCAACTGGTTACAAATGCTCCCCTGAAAGCTTCGGCAGTCAAAACAGACGGCTTTTTATCACAGTACAAGAAATAAGCCCTCAACAACTTAACCGGCAGAAAAAGATTTTTTTCAGCAAAAAATTGACTTTTGGCAATTCACTCAAAAATGGTGCCAAACACTTGCAAATGCTCCCCTGAAAGCTTTGGCGATGGAAACAGAAGGCTTTTTATCACAGGACAAGAAATCAGCCCTCAAAAACTTAACCGGCGGAAAATATTTTTTTGAAAAAATCCCTAAGCCCCGGGGTCACAATTTCAGGAAAAATCTGACTTTTGGCAATTCACTCAAAAATGGTGCCAACTGGTTGCAAATGCTCCCCTGAAAGCTTTGGCGATTGAAACAGAAGGCTTTTTATCACAGGACAAGAAATCAGCCCTCAACAACTTAACCGGCGGAAAATATTTTTTTGAAAAAATCCCAAAGCCCCGGGGTCACAATTTCAGCAAAAATCTGACTTTTGGAAATTCACTCAAAAATGGTGCCAACCGGTTGCAAATGCTCCCCTGAAAGCTTTGGCGATGGAAACAGAAGGCTTTTTATCACAGGACAAGAAATCAGCCCTCAACAACTTAACCGGTGGAAAATATTTTTTTGAAAAAATCCCAAAGCCCTGGGGTCACAATTTCAGCAAAAATCTGACTTTTGGCAATTCACTCAAAAATGGTGCCAACCGGTTGCAAATGCTCCACTGAAAGCTTTGGCAGTCGAAACAGAAGGCTTTTTATCACAGGACAAGAAATCAGCCCTCAACAACTTAACCGGTGGAAAATATTTTTTTGAAAAAATCCCTAAGCCCCGGGGTCACAATTTCAGGAAAAATCTGACTTTTGGCAATTCACTCAAAAATGGTGCCAACTGGTTGCAAATGCTCCCCTGAAAGCTTCGGCAGTCAAAACAGACGGCTTTTTATCACAGTACAAGAAATAAGCCCTCAACAACTTAACCGGCAGAAAAAGATTTTTTTCAGCAAAAAATTGACTTTTGGCAATTCACTCAAAAATGGTGCCAAACACTTGCAAATGCTCCCCTGAAAGCTTTGGCGATGGAAACAGAAGGCTTTTTATCACAGGACAAGAAATCAGCCCTCAACAACTTAACCGGCGGATAATATTTTTTTGAAAAAATCCCTAAGCCCCGGAGTCACAATTTCAGGAAAAATCTGACTTTTGGCAATTCACTCAAAAATGGTGCCAAACACTTGCAAATGCTCCCCTGAAAGCTTTGGCGATGGAAACAGAAGGCTTTTTATCACAGGACAAGAAATCAGACCTCAACAACTTAACCGGCGGAAAATATTTTTTTGAAAAAATCCCAAAGCCCTGGGGTCACAATTTCAGCAAAAATCTGACTTTTGGCAATTCACTCAAAAATGGTGCCAAACACTTGCAAATGCTCCCCTGAAAGCTTTGGCAGTCGAAACAGAAGGCTTTTTATCACAGGACAAGAAATCAGCCCTCAACAACTTAAGCGGCAGAAAATATTTTTTTGAAAAAATCCCCAAGCCCCGGGGTCACAATTTCAGCAAAAATCTGACTTTTGGCAATTCACTCAAAAATGGTGCCAAACACTTGCAAATGCTCCCCTGAAAGCTTTGGCGAAGGAAAAAGAAGGCTTTTTTATCACAGGACAAGAAATCAGCCCTCAACAACTTAACCGGCGGAAAATATTTTTTTGAAAAAATCCCTAAGCCCCGGGGTCACAATTTCAGCAAAAATCTGACTTTTGGCAATTCACTCAAAAATGGTGCCAAACACTTGCAAATGCTCCCCTGAAAGCTTCGGCAGTCAAAACAGACGGCTTTTTATCACAGTACAAGAAATAAGCCCTCAACAACTTAACCGGCGGAAAAAGATTTTTTTGAAAAAATCCCTAAGCCCCGGAGTCACAATTTCAGGAAAAATCTGACTTTTGGCAATTCACTCAAAAATGGTGCCAAACACTTGCAAATGCTCCCCTGAAAGCTTTGGCGATGGAAACAGAAGGCTTTTTATCACAGGACAAGAAATCAGCCCTCAACAACTTAACCGGCGGAAATTTTTTTTTGAAAAAATCCCAAAGCCCCGGGGTCACAATTTCAGCAAAAATCTGACTTTTGGCAATTCACTCAAAAATGGTGCCAACTGGTTACAAATGCTCCCCTGAAAGCTTCGGCAGTCAAAACAGACGGCTTTTTATCACAGTACAAGAAATAAGCCCTCAACAACTTAACCGGCAGAAAAAGATTTTTTTCAGCAAAAAATTGACTTTTGGCAATTCACTCAAAAATGGTGCCAAACACTTGCAAATGCTCCCCTGAAAGCTTTGGCGATGGAAACAGAAGGCTTTTTATCACAGGACAAGAAATCAGCCCTCAAAAACTTAACCGGCGGAAAATATTTTTTTGAAAAAATCCCAAAGCCCCGGGGTCACAATTTCAGGAAAAATCTGACTTTTGGCAATTCACTCAAAAATGGTGCCAACTGGTTGCAAATGCTCCCCTGAAAGCTTTGGCGATTGAAACAGAAGGCTTTTTATCACAGGACAAGAAATCAGCCCTCAACAACTTAACCGGCGGAAAATATTTTTTTGAAAAAATCCCAAAGCCCCGGGGTCACAATTTCAGCAAAAATCTGACTTTTGGAAATTCACTCAAAAATGGTGCCAACCGGTTGCAAATGCTCCCCTGAAAGCTTTGGCGATGGAAACAGAAGGCTTTTTATCACAGGACAAGAAATCAGCCCTCAACAACTTAACCGGTGGAAAATATTTTTTTGAAAAAATCCCAAAGCCCTGGGGTCACAATTTCAGCAAAAATCTGACTTTTGGCAATTCACTCAAAAATGGTGCCAACCGGTTGCAAATGCTCCACTGAAAGCTTTGGCAGTCGAAACAGAAGGCTTTTTATCACAGGACAAGAAATCAGCCCTCAACAACTTAACCGGCGGGAAAAGATGTTTTTCAGCAAAAATTTGACTTTTGGCAATTCACTGAAAAATGGTGCCAACCGGTTGCAAATGCTCCCCTGAAAGCTTTGGCGATGAAAACAGAAGGCTTTTTATCACAGGACAAGAAATCAGCCCTCAACAACTTAACCGGCAGAAAATATTTTTTTTAAAAAAACCCTAAGCCCCGGGGTCACAATTTCAGGAAAAATCTGACTTTTGGCAATTCACTCAAAAATGGTGCCAAACCCTTGCAAATGCTCCCCTAAAAGCTTTGGCGATGGAAACAGAAGGCTTTTTATCACAGGACAAGAAATCTGCCCTTAGCAACTTAACCGGCGGAAAATATTTTTTTGAAAAAATCCCTAAGCCCCGGGGTCACAATTTCAGCAAAAATCTGACTTTTGGCAATTCACTCGAAAATGGTGCCAACTGGTTGCAAATGCTCCCCTGAAAGCTTCGGCAGTCAAAACAGACGGCTTTTTATCACAGTACAAAAAATCAGGACTCAACAACTTAACCGGCGGAAAATATTTTTTTGAAAAAATCCCTAAGCCCCGGGGTCACAATTTCAGGAAAAATCTGACTTTGGGCAATTCACTCAAAAATGGTGCCAAACACTTGCAAATGCTCCCCTGAAAGCTTCGGCAGTCAAAACAGACGGCTTTTTATCACAGTACAAAAAATAAGCCCTCAACAACTTATCCGGCGGAAAATATTTTTTTGAAAAAATCCCTAAGCCCCGGGGTCACAATTTCAGGAAAAATCTTTCTTTTGGCAATTCAATCAAAAATGTTGCCAACTGGTTGCAAATGCTCCCCTGAAAGCTTTGGCAGTCGAAACAGAAGGCTTTTTATCACAGGACAAGAAATAAGCCCTCAACAACTTAACCGGCAGAAAAAGATTTTTTTCAGCAAAAAATTGACTTTTGGCAATTCACTCAAAAATGGTGCCAAACACTTGCAAATGCTCCCCTGAAAGCTTTGGCGATGGAAACAGAAGGCTTTTTATCACAGGACAAGAAATCAGCCCTCAACAACTTAACCGGCGGATAATATTTTTTTGAAAAAATCCCTAAGCCCCGGAGTCACAATTTCAGGAAAAATCTGACTTTTGGCAATTCACTCAAAAATGGTGCCAAACACTTGCAAATGCTCCCCTGAAAGCTTTGGCGATGGAAACAGAAGGCTTTTTATCACAGGACAAGAAATCAGACCTCAACAACTTAACCGGCGGAAAATATTTTTTTGAAAAAATCCCAAAGCCCCGGGGTCACAATTTCAGCAAAAATCTGACTTTTGGCAATTCACTCAAAAATGGTGCCAAACACTTGCAAATGCTCCCCTGAAAGCTTTGGCAGTCGAAACAGAAGGCTTTTTATCACAGGACAAGAAATCAGCCCTCAACAACTTAAGCGGCAGAAAATATTTTTTTGAAAAAATCCCCAAGCCCCGGGGTCACAATTTCAGCAAAAATCTGACTTTTGGCAATTCACTCAAAAATGGTGCCAAACACTTGCAAATGCTCCCCTGAAAGCTTTGGCGAAGGAAAAAGAAGGCTTTTTTATCACAGGACAAGAAATCAGCCCTCAACAACTTAACCGGCGGAAAATATTTTTTTGAAAAAATCCCTAAGCCCCGGGGTCACAATTTCAGCAAAAATCTGACTTTTGGCAATTCACTCAAAAATGGTGCCAAACACTTGCAAATGCTCCCCTGAAAGCTTCGGCAGTCAAAACAGACGGCTTTTTATCACAGTACAAGAAATAAGCCCTCAACAACTTAACCGGCGGAAAAAGATTTTTTTGAAAAAATCCCTAAGCCCCGGGGTCACAATTTCAGCAAAAATTTGACTTTTGGCAATTCACTCAAAAATGGTGCCAACCGGTTGCAAATGCTCCCCTGAAAGCTTTGGCGAAGGAAAAAGAAGGCTTTTTTATCACAGGACAAGAAATCAGCCCTCAACAACTTAACCGGCGGTAAATATTTTTTTGAAAAAATCCCTAAGCCCCGGAGTCACAATTTCAGGAAAAATCTGACTTTTGGCAATTCACTCAAAAATGGTGCCAAACACTTGCAAATGCTCCCCTGAAAGCTTTGGCGATGGAAACAGAAGGCTTTTTATCACAGGACAAGAAATCAGCCCTCAACAACTTAACCGGCGGAAATTTTTTTTTGAAAAAATCCCAAAGCCCCGGGGTCACAATTTCAGCAAAAATCTGACTTTTGGCAATTCACTCAAAAATGGTGCCAACTGGTTACAAATGCTCCCCTGAAAGCTTCGGCAGTCAAAACAGACGGCTTTTTATCACAGTACAAGAAATAAGCCCTCAACAACTTAACCGGCAGAAAAAGATTTTTTTCAGCAAAAAATTGACTTTTGGCAATTCACTCAAAAATGGTGCCAAACACTTGCAAATGCTCCCCTGAAAGCTTTGGCGATGGAAACAGAAGGCTTTTTATCACAGGACAAGAAATCAGCCCTCAAAAACTTAACCGGCGGAAAATATTTTTTTGAAAAAATCCCTAAGCCCCGGGGTCACAATTTCAGGAAAAATCTTACTTTTGGCAATTCACTCAAAAATGGTGCCAACTGGTTGCAAATGCTCCCCTGAAAGCTTTGGCGATTGAAACAGAAGGCTTTTTATCACAGGACAAGAAATCAGCCCTCAACAACTTAACCGGCGGAAAATATTTTTTTGAAAAAATCCCAAAGCCCCGGGGTCACAATTTCAGCAAAAATCTGACTTTTGGAAATTCACTCAAAAATGGTGCCAACCGGTTGCAAATGCTCCCCTGAAAGCTTTGGCGATGGAAACAGAAGGCTTTTTATCACAGGACAAGAAATCAGCCCTCAACAACTTAACCGGTGGAAAATATTTTTTTGAAAAAATCCCAAAGCCCTGGGGTCACAATTTCAGCAAAAATCTGACTTTTGGCAATTCACTCAAAAATGGTGCCAACCGGTTGCAAATGCTCCACTGAAAGCTTTGGCAGTCGAAACAGAAGGCTTTTTATCACAGGACAAGAAATCAGCCCTCAACAACTTAACCGGTGGAAAATATTTTTTTGAAAAAATCCCTAAGCCCCGGGGTCACAATTTCAGGAAAAATCTGACTTTTGGCAATTCACTCAAAAATGGTGCCAACTGGTTGCAAATGCTCCCCTGAAAGCTTCGGCAGTCAAAACAGACGGCTTTTTATCACAGTACAAGAAATAAGCCCTCAACAACTTAACCGGCAGAAAAAGATTTTTTTCAGCAAAAAATTGACTTTTGGCAATTCACTCAAAAATGGTGCCAAACACTTGCAAATGCTCCCCTGAAAGCTTTGGCGATGGAAACAGAAGGCTTTTTATCACAGGACAAGAAATCAGCCCTCAACAACTTAACCGGCGGATAATATTTTTTTGAAAAAATCCCTAAGCCCCGGGGTCACAATTTCAGGAAAAATCTGACTTTTGGCAATTCACTCAAAAATGGTGCCAAACACTTGCAAATGCTCCCCTGAAAGGTTTGGCAGTCGAAACAGAAGGCTTTTTATCACAGGACAAGAAATCAGCCCTCAACAACTTAACCGGCGGAAAATATTGAAAAAATCCCAAAGCCCCGGGGTCATAATTTCAGCAAAAATCTGACTTTTGGCAATTCACTGAAAAATGGTGCCAAACACTTGCAAATGCTCCCCTGAAAGCTTTGGCGATGGAAACAGAAGGCTTTTTATCACAGGACAAGAAATCAGCCCTCAACAACTTAACCGGCGGAAAATATTTTTTTGAAAACATCCCAAAGCCGCGGGGTCACAATTTCAGGAAAAATCTGACTTTTGGCAATTCACTCAAAAATGGTGCCAAACACTTGCAAATGCTCCCCTGAAAGCTTTGGCAGTCGAAACAGAAGGCTTTTTATCACAGGACAAGAAATCAGCCCTCAACAACTTAAGCGGCAGAAAATATTTTTTTGAAAAAATCCCCAAGCCCCGGGGTCACAATTTCAGCAAAAATCTGACTTTTGGCAATTCACTCAAAAATGGTGCCAAACACTTGCAAATGCTCCCCTGAAAGCTTTGGCGAAGGAAAAAGAAGGCTTTTTTATCACAGGACAAGAAATCAGCCCTCAACAACTTAACCGGCGGAAAATATTTTTTTGAAAAAATCCCTAAGCCCCGGGGTCACAATTTCAGCAAAAATCTGACTTTTGGCAATTCACTCAAAAATGGTGCCAAACACTTGCAAATGCTCCCCTGAAAGCTTCGGCAGTCAAAACAGACGGCTTTTTATCACAGTACAAGAAATAAGCCCTCAACAACTTAACCGGCGGAAAAAGATTTTTTTGAAAAAATCCCTAAGCCCCGGAGTCACAATTTCAGGAAAAATCTGACTTTTGGCAATTCACTCAAAAATGGTGCCAAACACTTGCAAATGCTCCCCTGAAAGCTTTGGCGATGGAAACAGAAGGCTTTTTATCACAGGACAAGAAATCAGCCCTCAACAACTTAACCGGCGGAAATTTTTTTTTGAAAAAATCCCAAAGCCCCGGGGTCACAATTTCAGCAAAAATCTGACTTTTGGCAATTCACTCAAAAATGGTGCCAACTGGTTACAAATGCTCCCCTGAAAGCTTCGGCAGTCAAAACAGACGGCTTTTTATCACAGTACAAGAAATAAGCCCTCAACAACTTAACCGGCAGAAAAAGATTTTTTTCAGCAAAAAATTGACTTTTGGCAATTCACTCAAAAATGGTGCCAAACACTTGCAAATGCTCCCCTGAAAGCTTTGGCGATGGAAACAGAAGGCTTTTTATCACAGGACAAGAAATCAGCCCTCAAAAACTTAACCGGCGGAAAATATTTTTTTGAAAAAATCCCAAAGCCCCGGGGTCACAATTTCAGGAAAAATCTGACTTTTGGCAATTCACTCAAAAATGGTGCCAACTGGTTGCAAATGCTCCCCTGAAAGCTTTGGCGATTGAAACAGAAGGCTTTTTATCACAGGACAAGAAATCAGCCCTCAACAACTTAACCGGCGGAAAATATTTTTTTGAAAAAATCCCAAAGCCCCGGGGTCACAATTTCAGCAAAAATCTGACTTTTGGAAATTCACTCAAAAATGGTGCCAACCGGTTGCAAATGCTCCCCTGAAAGCTTTGGCGATGGAAACAGAAGGCTTTTTATCACAGGACAAGAAATCAGCCCTCAACAACTTAACCGGTGGAAAATATTTTTTTGAAAAAATCCCAAAGCCCTGGGGTCACAATTTCAGCAAAAATCTGACTTTTGGCAATTCACTCAAAAATGGTGCCAACCGGTTGCAAATGCTCCACTGAAAGCTTTGGCAGTCGAAACAGAAGGCTTTTTATCACAGGACAAGAAATCAGCCCTCAACAACTTAACCGGCGGGAAAAGATGTTTTTCAGCAAAAATTTGACTTTTGGCAATTCACTGAAAAATGGTGCCAACCGGTTGCAAATGCTCCCCTGAAAGCTTTGGCGATGAAAACAGAAGGCTTTTTATCACAGGACAAGAAATCAGCCCTCAACAACTTAACCGGCAGAAAATATTTTTTTTAAAAAAACCCTAAGCCCCGGGGTCACAATTTCAGGAAAAATCTGACTTTTGGCAATTCACTCAAAAATGGTGCCAAACCCTTGCAAATGCTCCCCTAAAAGCTTTGGCGATGGAAACAGAAGGCTTTTTATCACAGGACAAGAAATCTGCCCTTAGCAACTTAACCGGCGGAAAATATTTTTTTGAAAAAATCCCTAAGCCCCGGGGTCACAATTTCAGCAAAAATCTGACTTTTGGCAATTCACTCGAAAATGGTGCCAACTGGTTGCAAATGCTCCCCTGAAAGCTTCGGCAGTCAAAACAGACGGCTTTTTATCACAGTACAAAAAATCAGGACTCAACAACTTAACCGGCGGAAAATATTTTTTTGAAAAAATCCCTAAGCCCCGGGGTCACAATTTCAGGAAAAATCTGACTTTGGGCAATTCACTCAAAAATGGTGCCAAACACTTGCAAATGCTCCCCTGAAAGCTTCGGCAGTCAAAACAGACGGCTTTTTATCACAGTACAAAAAATAAGCCCTCAACAACTTATCCGGCGGAAAATATTTTTTTGAAAAAATCCCTAAGCCCCGGGGTCACAATTTCAGGAAAAATCTTTCTTTTGGCAATTCAATCAAAAATGTTGCCAACTGGTTGCAAATGCTCCCCTGAAAGCTTTGGCAGTCGAAACAGAAGGCTTTTTATCACAGGACAAGAAATAAGCCCTCAACAACTTAACCGGCAGAAAAAGATTTTTTTCAGCAAAAAATTGACTTTTGGCAATTCACTCAAAAATGGTGCCAAACACTTGCAAATGCTCCCCTGAAAGCTTTGGCGATGGAAACAGAAGGCTTTTTATCACAGGACAAGAAATCAGCCCTCAACAACTTAACCGGCGGATAATATTTTTTTGAAAAAATCCCTAAGCCCCGGAGTCACAATTTCAGGAAAAATCTGACTTTTGGCAATTCACTCAAAAATGGTGCCAAACACTTGCAAATGCTCCCCTGAAAGCTTTGGCGATGGAAACAGAAGGCTTTTTATCACAGGACAAGAAATCAGACCTCAACAACTTAACCGGCGGAAAATATTTTTTTGAAAAAATCCCAAAGCCCCGGGGTCACAATTTCAGCAAAAATCTGACTTTTGGCAATTCACTCAAAAATGGTGCCAAACACTTGCAAATGCTCCCCTGAAAGCTTTGGCAGTCGAAACAGAAGGCTTTTTATCACAGGACAAGAAATCAGCCCTCAACAACTTAAGCGGCAGAAAATATTTTTTTGAAAAAATCCCCAAGCCCCGGGGTCACAATTTCAGCAAAAATCTGACTTTTGGCAATTCACTCAAAAATGGTGCCAAACACTTGCAAATGCTCCCCTGAAAGCTTTGGCGAAGGAAAAAGAAGGCTTTTTTATCACAGGACAAGAAATCAGCCCTCAACAACTTAACCGGCGGAAAATATTTTTTTGAAAAAATCCCTAAGCCCCGGGGTCACAATTTCAGCAAAAATCTGACTTTTGGCAATTCACTCAAAAATGGTGCCAAACACTTGCAAATGCTCCCCTGAAAGCTTCGGCAGTCAAAACAGACGGCTTTTTATCACAGTACAAGAAATAAGCCCTCAACAACTTAACCGGCGGAAAAAGATTTTTTTGAAAAAATCCCTAAGCCCCGGGGTCACAATTTCAGCAAAAATTTGACTTTTGGCAATTCACTCAAAAATGGTGCCAACCGGTTGCAAATGCTCCCCTGAAAGCTTTGGCGAAGGAAAAAGAAGGCTTTTTTATCACAGGACAAGAAATCAGCCCTCAACAACTTAACCGGCGGTAAATATTTTTTTGAAAAAATCCCTAAGCCCCGGAGTCACAATTTCAGGAAAAATCTGACTTTTGGCAATTCACTCAAAAATGGTGCCAAACACTTGCAAATGCTCCCCTGAAAGCTTTGGCGATGGAAACAGAAGGCTTTTTATCACAGGACAAGAAATCAGCCCTCAACAACTTAACCGGCGGAAATTTTTTTTTGAAAAAATCCCAAAGCCCCGGGGTCACAATTTCAGCAAAAATCTGACTTTTGGCAATTCACTCAAAAATGGTGCCAACTGGTTACAAATGCTCCCCTGAAAGCTTCGGCAGTCAAAACAGACGGCTTTTTATCACAGTACAAGAAATAAGCCCTCAACAACTTAACCGGCAGAAAAAGATTTTTTTCAGCAAAAAATTGACTTTTGGCAATTCACTCAAAAATGGTGCCAAACACTTGCAAATGCTCCCCTGAAAGCTTTGGCGATGGAAACAGAAGGCTTTTTATCACAGGACAAGAAATCAGCCCTCAAAAACTTAACCGGCGGAAAATATTTTTTTGAAAAAATCCCTAAGCCCCGGGGTCACAATTTCAGGAAAAATCTTACTTTTGGCAATTCACTCAAAAATGGTGCCAACTGGTTGCAAATGCTCCCCTGAAAGCTTTGGCGATTGAAACAGAAGGCTTTTTATCACAGGACAAGAAATCAGCCCTCAACAACTTAACCGGCGGAAAATATTTTTTTGAAAAAATCCCAAAGCCCCGGGGTCACAATTTCAGCAAAAATCTGACTTTTGGAAATTCACTCAAAAATGGTGCCAACCGGTTGCAAATGCTCCCCTGAAAGCTTTGGCGATGGAAACAGAAGGCTTTTTATCACAGGACAAGAAATCAGCCCTCAACAACTTAACCGGTGGAAAATATTTTTTTGAAAAAATCCCAAAGCCCTGGGGTCACAATTTCAGCAAAAATCTGACTTTTGGCAATTCACTCAAAAATGGTGCCAACCGGTTGCAAATGCTCCACTGAAAGCTTTGGCAGTCGAAACAGAAGGCTTTTTATCACAGGACAAGAAATCAGCCCTCAACAACTTAACCGGTGGAAAATATTTTTTTGAAAAAATCCCTAAGCCCCGGGGTCACAATTTCAGGAAAAATCTGACTTTTGGCAATTCACTCAAAAATGGTGCCAACTGGTTGCAAATGCTCCCCTGAAAGCTTCGGCAGTCAAAACAGACGGCTTTTTATCACAGTACAAGAAATAAGCCCTCAACAACTTAACCGGCAGAAAAAGATTTTTTTCAGCAAAAAATTGACTTTTGGCAATTCACTCAAAAATGGTGCCAAACACTTGCAAATGCTCCCCTGAAAGCTTTGGCGATGGAAACAGAAGGCTTTTTATCACAGGACAAGAAATCAGCCCTCAACAACTTAACCGGCGGATAATATTTTTTTGAAAAAATCCCTAAGCCCCGGGGTCACAATTTCAGGAAAAATCTGACTTTTGGCAATTCACTCAAAAATGGTGCCAAACACTTGCAAATGCTCCCCTGAAAGGTTTGGCAGTCGAAACAGAAGGCTTTTTATCACAGGACAAGAAATCAGCCCTCAACAACTTAACCGGCGGAAAATATTGAAAAAATCCCAAAGCCCCGGGGTCATAATTTCAGCAAAAATCTGACTTTTGGCAATTCACTGAAAAATGGTGCCAAACACTTGCAAATGCTCCCCTGAAAGCTTTGGCGATGGAAACAGAAGGCTTTTTATCACAGGACAAGAAATCAGCCCTCAACAACTTAACCGGCGGAAAATATTTTTTTGAAAACATCCCAAAGCCGCGGGGTCACAATTTCAGGAAAAATCTGACTTTTGGCAATTCACTCAGAAATGGTGCCAACCGGTTGCAAATGCTCCCCTGAAAGCTTTGGCAGTCGAAACAGAAGGCTTTTTATCACAGGACAAGAAATCAGCCCTCAACAACTTAACCGGTGGAAAATATTTTTTTGAAAAAATCCCTAAGCCCCGGGGTCACAATTTCAGCAAAAATCTGACTTTTGGCAATTCACTCAAAAATGGTGCCAACTGGTTGCAAATGCTCCCCTGAAAGCTTCGGCAGTCAAAACAGACGGCTTTTTATCACAGTACAAGAAATAAGCCCTCAACAAGTTAACCGGCAGAAAAAGATTTTTTTCAGCAAAAAATTGACTTTTGGCAATTCACTCAAAAATGGTGCCAAACACTTGCAAATGCTCCCCTGAAAGCTTTGGCGATGGAAACAGAAGGCTTTTTATCACAGGACAAGAAATCAGCCCTCAACAACTTAACCGGCAGAAAATATTTTTTTGAAAAAATCCCTAAGCCCCGGGGTCACAATTTCAGGAAAAATCTGACTTTTGGCAATTCACTCAAAAATGGTGCCAACTGGTTGCAAATGCTCCCCTGAAAGCTTTGGCGATTGAAACAGAAGGCTTTTTATCACAGGACAAGAAATCAGCCCTCAACAACTTAACCGGCGGAAAATATTTTTTTGAAAAAATCCCAAAGCCCCGGGGTCACAATTTCAGCAAAAATCTGACTTTTGGCAATTCACTCAAAAATGGTGCCAAACACGTGCAAATGCTCCCCTGAAAGCTTTGGCGATGGAACCAGAAGGCTTTTTATCACAGGACAAGAAATCAGCCCTCAACAACTTAACCGGCGGAAAATATTTTTTTGAAAAAATCCCAAAGCCCCGGGGTCACAATTTCAGCAAAAATCTGACTTTTGGAAATTCACTCAAAAATGGTGCCAACCGGTTGCAAATGCTCCCCTGAAAGCTTTGGCGATGGAAACAGAAGGCTTTTTATCACAGGACAAGAAATCAGCCCTCAACAACTTAACCGGTGGAAAATATTTTTTTGAAAAAATCCCTAAGCCCCGGGGTCACAATTTCAGCAAAAATTTGACTTTTGGCAATTCACTCAAAAATGGTGCCAACTGGTTGCAAATGCTCCCCTGAAAGCTTCGGCAGTCAAAACAGACGGCTTTTTATCACAGTACAAGAAATAAGCCCTCAACAACTTAACCGGCAGAAAAAGATTTTTTTCAGCAAAAAATTGACTTTTGGCAATTCACTCAAAAATGGTGCCAAACACTTGCAAATGCTCCCCTGAAAGCTTTGGCGATGGAAACAGAAGGCTTTTTATCACAGGACAAGAAATCAGCCCTCAACAACTTAACCGGCGGAAAATATTTTTTTTAAAAAATCCCTAAGCCCCGGGGTCACAATTTCAGCAAAAATCTGACTTTTGGCAATTCACTCAAAAATGGTGCCAACTGGTTGCAAATGCTCCCGTGAAAGCTTCGGCATTCAAAACAGACGGCTTTTTATCACAGTACAAGAAATAAGCCCTCAACAACTTAACCGGCAGAAAAAGATTTTTTTCAGCAAAAAATTTACTTTTGGCAATTCACTCAAAAATGGTGCCAAACACTTGCAAATACTCCCCTGAAAGCTTTGGCGATGGAAACAGATGGCTTTTTATCACAGGACAAGAAATCAGCCCTCAACAACTTAACCGGCGGTAAATATTTTTTTGAAAAAATCCCTAAGCCCCGGAGTCACAATTTCAGGGAAAATCTGACTTTTGGCAATTCACTCAAAAATGGTGCCAAACACTTGCAAATGCTCCCCTGAAAGCTTTGGCGATGGAAACAGAAGGCTTTTTATCACAGGAGAAGAAATCAGCCCTCAACAACTTAACCGGCGGAAAATATTTTTTTGAAAAAATCCCAAAGCCCCGGGGTCACAATTTCAGCAAAAATCTGACTTTTGGCAATTCACTCAAAAATGGTGCCAACTGGTTGCAAATGCTCCCCTGAAAGCTTCGGCAGTCAAATCAGACGGCTTTTTGTCACAGTACAAGAAATAAGCCCTCAACAACTTAACCGGCAGAAAAAGATTTTTTTCAGCAAAAAATTGACTTTTGGCAATTCACTCAAAAATGGTGCCAAACACTTGCAAATGCTCCCCTGAAAGCTTTGGCGATGGAAACAGAAGGCTTTTTATCACAGGACAAGAAATCAGCCCTCAACAACTTAACCGGCGGAAAATATTTTTTTGAAAAAATCCCTAAGCCCCGGAGTCACAATTTCAGGAAAAATCTGACTTTTGGCAATTCACTCAAAAATGGTGCCAAACACTTGCAAATGCTCCCCTGAAAGCTTTGGCGATGGAAACAGAAGGCTTTTTATCACAGGACAAGAAATCAGCCCTCAACAACTTAACCGGCGGAAAATATTTTTTTGAAAAAACCCCAAAGCCCCGGGGTCACAATTTCAGCAAAAATCTGACTTTTGGAAATTCACTCAAAAATGGTGCCAACCGGTTGCAAATGCTCCCCTGAAAGCTTTGGCGATGGAAACAGAAGGCTTTTTATCACAGGACAAGAAATCAGACCTCAACAACTTAACCGGCGGAAAATATTTTTTTGAAAAAATCCCAAAGCCCCGGGGTCACAATTTCAGCAAAAATCTGACTTTTGGCAATTCACTCAAAAATGGTGCCAAACACTTGCAAATGCTCCCCTGAAAGCTTTGGCAGTCGAAACAGAAGGCTTTTTATCACAGGACAAGAAATCAGCCCTCAACAACTTAAGCGGCAGAAAATATTTTTTTGAAAAAATCCCCAAGCCCCGGGGTCACAATTTCAGCAAAAATCTGACTTTTGGCAATTCACTCAAAAATGGTGCCAAACACTTGCAAATGCTCCCCTGAAAGCTTTGGCGAAGGAAAAAGAAGGCTTTTTTATCACAGGACAAGAAATCAGCCCTCAACAACGTAACCGGCGGAAAATATTTTTTTGAAAAAATCCGTAAGCCCCGGGGTCACAATTTCAGCAAAAATCTGACATTTGGCAATTCACTCAAAAATGGTGCCAAACACTTGCAAATGCTCCCCTGAAAGCTTCGGCAGTCAAAACAGACGGCTTTTTATCACAGTACAAGAAATAAGCCCTCAACAACTTAACCGGCGGAAAATATTTTTTTGAAAAAATCCCAAAGCCCCGGGGTCACAATTTCAGCAAAAATCTGACTTTTGGCAATTCACTCAAAAATGGTGCCAACCGGTTGCAAATGCTCCCCTGAAAGCTTTGGCAGTCGAAACAGAAGGCTTTTTATCACAGGACAAGAAATCAGCCCTCAACAACTTAACCGGTGGAAAATATTTTTTTGAAAAAATCCCTAAGCTTTTTAATGGTGCCAACCGGTTGCAAATGCTCCGCTGAAAGCGTCGGCAGTCAAAACGGACGGCTTTTTATCACAGTACAAGAAATAAGCCCTCAACAACTTAACCGGCAGAAAAAGATTTTTTTCAGCAAAAAATTGACTTTTGGCAATTCACTCAAAAATGGTGCCAAACACTTGCAAATGCTCCCCTGAAAGCTTTGGCGATGGAAACAGATGGCTTTTTATCACAGGACAAGAAATCAGCCCTCAACAACTTAACCGGCGGTAAATATTTTTTTGAAAAAATCCCTAAGCCCCGGAGTCACAATTTCAGGGAAAATCTGACTTTTGGCAATTCACTCAAAAATGGTGCCAAACACTTGCAAATGCTCCCCTGAAAGCTTTGGCGATGGAAACAGAAGGCTTTTTATCACAGGAGAAGAAATCAGCCCTCAACAACTTAACCGGCGGAAAATATTTTTTTGAAAAAATCCCAAAGCCCCGGGGTCACAATTTCAGCAAAAATCTGACTTTTGGCAATTCACTCAAAAATGGTGCCAACTGGTTGCAAATGCTCCCCTGAAAGCTTCGGCAGTCAAATCAGACGGCTTTTTGTCACAGTACAAGAAATAAGCCCTCAACAACTTAACCGGCAGAAAAAGATTTTTTTCAGCAAAAAATTGACTTTTGGCAATTCACTCAAAAATGGTGCCAAACACTTGCAAATGCTCCCCTGAAAGCTTTGGCGATGGAAACAGAAGGCTTTTTATCACAGGACAAGAAATCAGCCCTCAACAACTTAACCGGCGGAAAATATTTTTTTGAAAAAATCCCTAAGCCCCGGGGTCACAATTTCAGCAAAAATCTGACTTTTGGCAATTCACTCAAAAATGGTGCCAACTGGTTGCAAATGCTCCCCTGAAAGCTTCGGCAGTCAAAACAGACGGCTTTATATCACAGTACAAGAAATCAGCCCTCAACAACTTAACCGGCAGAAAATATTTTTTTGAAAAAATCCCTAAGCCCTGGAGTCACAATTTCAGGAAAAATCTGACTTTTGGCAATTCACTCAAAAATGGTGCCAAACACTTGCAAATGCTCCCCTGAAAGCTTTGGCGATGGAAACAGAAGGCTTTTTATCACAGGACAAGAAATCAGCCCTCAACAACTTAACCGGCGGAAAATATTTTTTTGAAAAAACCCCAAAGCCCCGGGGTCACAATTTCAGCAAAAATCTGACTTTTGGAAATTCACTCAAAAATGGTGCCAACCGGTTGCAAATGCTCCCCTGAAAGCTTTGGCGATGGAAACAGAAGGCTTTTTATCACAGGACAAGAAATCAGCCCTCAACAACTTAACCGGCGGAAAATATTTTTTTGAAAAAATCCCAAAGCCCCGGGGTCACAATTTCAGCAAAAATCTGACTTTTGGCAATTCACTCAAAAATGGTGCCAAACACTTGCAAATGCTCCCCTGAAAGCTTTGGCAGTCGAAACAGAAGGCTTTTTATCACAGGACAAGAAATCAGCCCTCAACAACTTAAGCGGCAGAAAATATTTTTTTGAAAAAATCCCCAAGCCCCGGGGTCACAATTTCAGCAAAAATCTGACTTTTGGCAATTCACTCAAAAATGGTGCCAAACACTTGCAAATGCTCCCCTGAAAGCTTTGGCGAAGGAAAAAGAAGGCTTTTTTATCACAGGACAAGAAATCAGCCCTCAACAACTTAACCGGCGGAAAATATTTTTTTGAAAAAATCCCTAAGCCCCGGGGTCACAATTTCAGCAAAAATCTGACATTTGGCAATTCACTCAAAAATGGTGCCAAACACTTGCAAATGCTCCCCTGAAAGCTTCGGCAGTCAAAACAGACGGCTTTTTATCACAGTACAAGAAATAAGCCCTCAACAACTTAACCGGCGGAAAAAGATTTTTTTGAAAAAATCCCTAAGCCCCGGGGTCACAATTTCAGCAAAAATTTGACTTTTGGCAATTCACTCAAAAATGGTGCCAACCGGTTGCAAATGCTCCCCTGATAGGTGTGGCGATGGAAACAGAAGGCTTTTTTATCACAGGAGAAGAAATCAGACCTCAAGAACTTAACCGGCGGAAAATATTTTTTTGAAAAAATCCCAAAGCCCCGGGGTCACAATTTCAGCAAAAATCTGACTTTTGGCAATTCACTCAAAAATGGTGCCAACCGGTTGCAAATGCTCCCCTGAAGGCTTTGGCAGTCGAAACAGAAGGCTTTTTATCACAGGACAAGAAATCAGCCCTCAACAACTTAACCGGTGGAAAATATTTTTTTGAAAAAATCCCTAAGCTTTTTAATGGTGCCAACCGGTTGCAAATGCTCCCCTGAAAGCTTCGGCAGTCAAAACAGACGGCTTTTTATCACAGTACAAGAAATAAGCCCTCAACAACTTAACCGGCAGAAAAAGATTTTTTTCAGCAAAAAATTGACTTTTGGCAATTCACTCAAAAATGGTGCCAAACACTTGCAAATGCTCCCCTGAAAGCTTTGGCGATGGAAACAGAAGGCTTTTTATCACAGGACAAGAAATCAGCCCTCAACAACTTAACCGGCGGAGAATATTTTTTTGAAAAAATCCCTAAGCCCCGGGGTCACAATTTCAGCAAAAATCTGACTTTTGGCAATTCACTCAAAAATGGTGCCAACTGGTTGCAAATGCTCCCCTGAAAGCTTCGGCCGTCAAAACAGACGGCTTTTTATCACAGTACAAGAAATAAGCCCTCAACAACTTAACCGGCAGAAAAAGATTTTTTTCAGCAAAAAATTGACTTTTGGCAATTCACTCAAAAATGGTGCCAAACACTTGCAAATGCTCCCCTAAAAGCTTTGGCAGTCGAAACAGAAGGCTTTTTATCACAGGACAAGAAATCAGCCCTCAACAACTTAAGCGGCGGAAAATATTTTTTTGAAAAAATCCCTAAGCCCCGGGGTCACAATTTCAGCAAAAATCTGACTTTTGGCAATTCACTCAAAAATGGTGCCAAACACTTGCAAATGCTCCCCTGAAAGCTTCGGCAGTCAAAACAGACGGCTTTTTATCACAGGACAAGAAATCAGCCCTCAACAACTTAACCGGCGGAAAATATTTTTTTGAAAAAATCCCTAAGCCCCGGGGTCAGAATTTCAGCAAAAATCTGACTTTTGGCAATTCACTCAAAAATGGTGCCAGAAGCTTGCAAATGCTCCCCTGAAAGGTTTGGCAGTCGAAACAGAAGGCTTTTTATCACAGGACAAGAAATCAGCCCTCAACAACTTAACCGGCGGAAAATATTTTTTTTTGAAATTATCCCTAAGCCCCGGGGTCAGAATTTCAGCAAAAATCTGACTTTTGGCAATTCACTCAAAAATGATGCCAGAAGCTTGCAAATGCTCCCCTGAAAGTTTTGGCAGTCAAAACAGAAGGCTTTTTGTCACAGGACAAGAAATCAGCCCTCAAAAACTTAACCGGCGGAAAATATTTTTTTGAAAAAACCCAAAGCCCCGGGGTCAGAATTTCAGCAAAAATCTGACTTTTGGCAATTCACTCAAAAATGATGCCAGAAGCTTGCAATAGTTCCCCTGAATGTTTGGCAGTCGAAACAGAAGGCTTTTTATCACAGGACAAGAAATCAGCCCTCAACAACTTAACCGGCGGAAAATATATTTTTTTGAAAAAATCCCTAAGCTCCGGGGTCAGAATTTCAGCAAAAAATCTGACTTTTGGCGATTCACTCAAAAATGATGCCAGAAGCTTGCAAATGCTCCCCTGAAAGGATTGGGAGTCGAAACAGAAGGCTTTTTATCACAGGACAAGAAATCAGCCCTCAACAACTTAACCGGCAGAAAATATTTTTTTGAAAAAATCCCTAAGCCCCGGGGTCAGAATTTCAGCAAAAATCTGACTTTTGACAATTCACTCAAAAATGATGCCAGAAGCTTGCAAATGCTCCCCTGAAAGGTTTGGCAGTCGAAACAGAAGGCTTTTTATCACAGGACAAGAAATCAGCCCGCAACAACTTAACCGTCGGATATATTTTTTTTTGAAAAAATCCCTAATCCCCGGGGTCAGAATTTCAGCAAAAATCTGACTTTTGGCAATTCACTCAAAAAAGATTCCAGAAGCTTGCAAATGCTCCCCTGAAAGGTTTGGCAGTCGAAACAGAAGGCTTTTTATCACAGGACAAGAAATCAGCCCTCAACAACTTAACCGGCGGAAAATATATTTTTTTGAAAAAATCCCTAAGCCCCGGGGTCAGAATTTCAGAAAAAATCTGACATTTGGCAATTCACTCAAAAATGATGCCAGAAGCTTGCAAATGCTCCCCTGAAATGTTTGGCAGTCGAAACAGAAGGCTTTTTATCACAGGACAAGAAATCAGCCCTCAACAACTTAACCGGCGGAAAATATATTTTTTTGAAAAAATCCCTAAGCCCCGGGGTCAGAATTTCAGCAAAAATCTGACTTTTGGCGATTCACTCAAAAATGATGCCAGAAGCTTGCAAATGCTCCCCTGAAAGGATTGGGAGTCGAAACAGAAGGCTTTTTATCACAGGACAAGAAATCAGCCCTCAACAACTTAACCGGCGGAAAATATTTTTTTGAAAAAATCCCTAAGCCCCGGGGTCAGAATTTCAGCAAAAATCTGACATTTGGCAATTCACTCAAAAATGATGCCAGAAGCTTGCAAATGCTCCCCTGAAATGTTTGGCAGTCGAAACAGAAGGCTTTTTACCACAAGACAAGAAATCAGCCCTCAACAACTTAACCGGCGAAAAATATTTTTTTGAAAAAATCCCTAAGCTCCGGGGTCAGAATTTCAGCAAAAAATCTGACTTTTGGCGATTCACTCAAAAATGATGCCAGAAGCTTGCAAATGCTCCCCTGAAAGGATTGGGAGTCGAAACAGAAGGCTTTTTATCACAGGACAAGAAATCAGCCCTCAACAACTTAACCGGCAGAAAATATTTTTTTGAAAAAATCCCTAAGCCCCGGGGTCAGAATTTCAGCAAAAATCTGACTTTTGACAATTCACTCAAAAATGATGCCAGAAGCTTGCAAATGCTCCCCTGAAAGGTTTGGCAGTCGAAACAGAAGGCTTTTTATCACAGGACAAGAAATCAGCCCGCAACAACTTAACCGTCGGATATATTTTTTTTTGAAAAAATCCCTAATCCCCGGGGTCAGAATTTCAGCAAAAATCTGACTTTTGGCAATTCACTCAAAAAAGATTCCAGAAGCTTGCAAATGCTCCCCTGAAAGGTTTGGCAGTCGAAACAGAAGGCTTTTTATCACAGGACAAGAAATCAGCCCTCAACAACTTAACCGGCGGAAAATATATTTTTTTGAAAAAATCCCGAAGCCCCGGGGTCAGAATTTCAGAAAAAATCTGACATTTGGCAATTCACTCAAAAATGATGCCAGAAGCTTGCAAATGCTCCCCTGAAATGTTTGGCAGTCGAAACAGAAGGCTTTTTATCACAGGACAAGAAATCAGCCCTCAACAACTTAACCGGCGGAAAATATATTTTTTTGAAAAAATCCCTAAGCCCCGGGGTCAGAATTTCAGCAAAAATCTGACTTTTGGCGATTCACTCAAAAATGATGCCAGAAGCTTGCAAATGCTCCCCTGAAAGGATTGGGAGTCGAAACAGAAGGCTTTTTATCACAGGACAAGAAATAAGCCCTCAACAACTTAACCGGCGGAAAATATTTTTTTGAAAAAATCCCTAAGCCCCGGGGTCAGAATTTCAGCAAAAATCTGACATTTGGCAATTCACTCAAAAATGATGCCAGAAGCTTGCAAATGCTCCCCTGAAATGTTTGGCAGTCGAAACAGAAGGCTTTTTACCACAAGACAAGAAATCAGCCCTCAACAACTTAACCGGCGAAAAATATTTTTTTGAAAAAATCCCTAAGCCCCGGGGTCAGAATTTCAGCAAAAATCTGACTTTTGGCAATTCACTCAAAACTGATTCCAGAAGCTTGCAAATGCTCCCCTGAAAGGATTGGGAGTCGAAACAGAAGGCTTTTTATCACAAGACAAGAAATCAGCCCTCAACAACTTAACCGGCGAAAAATATTTTTTTGAAAAAATCCCTAAGCCCCGGGGTCAGAATTTCAGCAAAAATCTGACTTTTGGCAATTCACTCAAAAATGATGCCAGAAGCTTGCAAATGCTCCCCTGAAAGGTTTGGCAGTCGAAACAGAAGGCTTTTTATCACAGGACAAGAAATCAGCCCTCAAAAACTTAACCGGCGGAAAATATTTTTTTGAAAAAATCCCTAAGCCCCGGGGTCAGAATTTCAGAAAAAATCTGACATTTGGCAATTCACTCAAAAATGATGCCAGAAGCTTGCAAATGCTCCCCTGAAATGTTTGGCAGTCGAAACAGAAGGCTTTTTATCACAGGACAAGAAATCAGCCCTCAACAACTTAACCGGCGGAAAATATATTTTTTTGAAAAAATCCCTAAGCCCCGGGGTCAGAATTTCAGAAAAAATCTGACTTTTGGCGATTCACTCAAAAATGATGCCAGAAGCTTGCAAATGCTCCCCTGAAAGCATTGGGAGTCGAAACAGAAGGCTTTTTATCACAGGACAAGAAATCAGCCCTCAACAACTTAACCGGCGGAAAATATTTTTTTGAAAAAATCCCTAAGCCCCGGGGTCAGAATTTCAGCAAAAATCTGACATTTGGCAATTCACTCAAAAATGATGCCAGAAGCTTGCAAATGCTCCCCTGAAATGTTTGGCAGTCGAAACAGAAGGCTTTTTACCACAAGACAAGAAATCAGCCCTCAACAACTTAACCGGCGAAAAATATTTTTTTGAAAAAATCCCTAAGCCCCGGGGTCAGAATTTCAGCAAAAATCTGACTTTTGGCAATTCACTCAAAAATGATGCCAGAAGCTTGCAATAGCTCCCCTGAATGTTTGGCAGTCGAAACAGAAGGCTTTTTATCACAGGACAAGAAATCAGCCCTCAACAACTTAACCGGCGGAAAATATATTTTTTTGAAAAAATCCCTAAGCTCCGGGGTCAGAATTTCAGCAAAAAATCTGACTTTTGGCGATTCACTCAAAAATGATGCCAGAAGCTTGCAAATGCTCCCCTGAAAGGATTGGGAGTCGAAACAGAAGGCTTTTTATCACAGGACAAGAAATCAGCCCTCAACAACTTAACCGGCAGAAAATATTTTTTTGAAAAAATCCCTAAGCCCCGGGGTCAGAATTTCAGCAAAAATCTGACTTTTGACAATTCACTCAAAAATGATGCCAGAAGCTTGCAAATGCTCCCCTGAAAGGTTTGGCAGTCGAAACAGAAGGCTTTTTATCACAGGACAAGAAATCAGCCCGCAACAACTTAACAGTCGGATATATTTTTTTTTGAAAAAATCCCTAATCCCCGGGGTCAGAATTTCAGCAAAAATCTGACTTTTGGCAATTCACTCAAAAAAGATTCCAGAAGCTTGCAAATGCTCCCCTGAAAGGTTTGGCAGTCGAAACAGAAGGCTTTTTATCACAGGACAAGAAATCAGCCCTCAACAACTTAACCGGCGGAAAATATATTTTTTTGAAAAAATCCCTAAGCCCCGGGGTCAGAATTTCAGAAAAAATCTGACATTTGGCAATTCACTCAAAAATGATGCCAGAAGCTTGCAAATGCTCCCCTGAAATGTTTGGCAGTCGAAACAGAAGGCTTTTTATCACAGGACAAGAAATCAGCCCTCAACAACTTAACCGGCGGAAAATATATTTTTTTGAAAAAATCCCTAAGCCCCGGGGTCAGAATTTCAGCAAAAATCTGACTTTTGGCGATTCACTCAAAAATGATGCCAGAAGCTTGCAAATGCTCCCCTGAAAGGATTGGGAGTCGAAACAGAAGGCTTTTTATCACAGGACAAGAAATCAGCCCTCAACAACTTAACCGGCGGAAAATATTTTTTTGAAAAAATCCCTAAGCCCCGGGGTCAGAATTTCAGCAAAAATCTGACATTTGGCAATTCACTCAAAAATGATGCCAGAAGCTTGCAAATGCTCCCCTGAAATGTTTGGCAGTCGAAACAGAAGGCTTTTTACCACAAGACAAGAAATCAGCCCTCAACAACTTAACCGGCGAAAAATATTTTTTTGAAAAAATCCCTAAGCCCCGGGGTCAGAATTTCAGCAAAAATCTGACTTTTGGCAATTCACTCAAAACTGATTCCAGAAGCTTGCAAATGCTCCCCTGAAAGGATTGGGAGTCGAAACAGAAGGCTTTTTATCACAAGACAAGAAATCAGCCCTCAACAACTTAACCGGCGAAAAATATTTTTTTGAAAAAATCCCTAAGCCCCGGGGTCAGAATTTCAGCAAAAATCTGACTTTTGGCAATTCACTCAAAAATGATGCCAGAAGCTTGCAAATGCTCCCCTGAAAGGTTTGGCAGTCGAAACAGAAGGCTTTTTATCACAGGACAAGAAATCAGCCCTCAAAAACTTAACCGGCGGAAAATATTTTTTTGAAAAAATCCCTAAGCCCCGGGGTCAGAATTTCAGAAAAAATCTGACATTTGGCAATTCACTCAAAAATGATGCCAGAAGCTTGCAAATGCTCCCCTGAAATGTTTGGCAGTCGAAACAGAAGGCTTTTTATCACAGGACAAGAAATCAGCCCTCAACAACTTAACCGGCGGAAAATATATTTTTTTGAAAAAATCCCTAAGCCCCGGGGTCAGAATTTCAGCAAAAATCTGACTTTTGGCGATTCACTCAAAAATGATGCCAGAAGCTTGCAAATGCTCCCCTGAAAGCATTGGGAGTCGAAACAGAAGGCTTTTTATCACAGGACAAGAAATCAGCCCTCAACAACTTAACCGGCGGAAAATATTTTTTTGAAAAAATCCCTAAGCCCCGGGGTCAGAATTTCAGCAAAAATCTGACTTTTGGCAATTCACTCAAAACTGATTCCAGAAGCTTGCAAATGCTCCCCTGAAAGGATTGGGAGTCGAAACAGAAGGCTTTTTATCACAAGACAAGAAATCAGCCCTCAACAACTTAACCGGCGAAAAATATTTTTTTGAAAAAATCCCTAAGCCCCGGGGTCAGAATTTCAGCAAAAATCTGACTTTTGGCAATTCACTCCAAAATGATGCCAGAAGCTTGCAAATGCTCCCCTGAAAGCATTGGGAGTCGAAACAGAAGGCTTTTTATCACAGGACAAGAAATCAGCCCTCAACAACTTAACCGGCGGAAAATATTTTTTTGAAAAAATCCCTAAGCCCCGGGGTCAGAATTTCAGCAAAAATCTGACATTTGGCAATTCACTCAAAAATGATGCCAGAAGCTTGCAAATGCTCCCCTGAAATGTTTGGCAGTCGAAACAGAAGGCTTTTTACCACAAGACAAGAAATCAGCCCTCAACAACTTAACCGGCGAAAAATATTTTTTTGAAAAAATCCCTAAGCCCCGGGGTCAGAATTTCAGCAAAAATCTGACTTTTGGCAATTCACTCAAAACTGATTCCAGAAGCTTGCAAATGCTCCCCTGAAAGGATTGGGAGTCGAAACAGAAGGCTTTTTATCACAAGACAAGAAATCAGCCCTCAACAACTTAACCGGCGAAAAATATTTTTTTGAAAAAATCCCTAAGCCCCGGGGTCAGAATTTCAGCAAAAATCTGACTTTTGGCAATTCACTCAAAAATGATGCCAGAAGCTTGCAAATGCTCCCCTGAAAGGTTTGGCAGTCGAAACAGAAGGCTTTTTATCACAGGATAAGAAATCAGCCCTCAAAAACTTAACCGGCGGAAAATATTTTTTTGAAAAAATCCCTAAGCCCCGGGGTCAGAATTTCAGCAAAAATCTGACTTTTGGCAATTCACTCAAAACTGATTCCAGAAGCTTGCAAATGCTCCCCTGAAAGGTTTGGCAGTCAAAACAGAAGGCTTTTTGTCACAGGACAAGAAATCAGCCCTCAAAAACTTAACCGGCGGAAAATATTTTTTTGAAAAAATCCCTAAGCCCCGGGGTCAGAATTTCAGAAAAAATCTGACATTTGGCAATTCACTCAAAAATGATGCCAGAAGCTTGCAAATGCTCCCCTGAAATGTTTGGCAGTCGAAACAGAAGGCTTTTTATCACAGGACAAGAAATCAGCCCTCAACAACTTAACCGGCGGAAAATATATTTTTTTGAAAAAATCCCTAAGCCCCGGGGTCAGAATTTCAGCAAAAATCTGACTTTTGGCGATTCACTCAAAAATGATGCCAGAAGCTTGCAAATGCTCCCCTGAAAGCATTGGGAGTCGAAACAGAAGGCTTTTTATCACAGGACAAGAAATCAGCCCTCAACAACTTAACCGGCGGAAAATATTTTTTTGAAAAAATCCCTAAGCCCCGGGGTCAGAATTTCAGCAAAAATCTGACATTTGGCAATTCACTCAAAAATGATGCCAGAAGCTTGCAAATGCTCCCCTGAAATGTTTGGCAGTCGAAGCAGAAGGCTTTTTACCACAAGACAAGAAATCAGCCCTCAACAACTTAACCGGCGAAAAATATTTTTTTGAAAAAATCCCTAAGCCCCGGGGTCAGAATTTCAGCAAAAATCTGACTTTTGGCAATTCACTCAAAACTGATTCCAGAAGCTTGCAAATGCTCCCCTGAAAGGATTGGGAGTCGAAACAGAAGGCTTTTTATCACAAGACAAGAAATCAGCCCTCAACAACTTAACCGGCGAAAAATATTTTTTTGAAAAAATCCCTAAGCCCCGGGGTCAGAATTTCAGCAAAAATCTGACTTTTGGCAATTCACTCAAAAATGATGCCAGAAGCTTGCAAATGCTCCCCTGAAAGGTTTGGCAGTCGAAACAGAAGGCTTTTTATCACAGGACAAGAAATCAGCCCTCAAAAACTTAACCGGCGAAAAATATTTTTTTGAAAAAATCCCTAAGCCCCGGGGTCAGAATTTCAGCAAAAATCTGACTTTTGGCGATTCACTCAAAAATGATGCCAGAAGCTTGCAAATGCTCCCCTGAAAGGTTTGGCAGTCGAAACAGAAGGCTTTTTATCACAGGACAAGAAATCAGCCCTCAACAACTTAACCGGCGGAAAATATATTTTTTTGAAAAAATCCCTAAGCCCCGGGGTCAGAATTTCAGCAAAAATCTGACTTTTGGCAATTCACTCAAAAATGATGCCAGAAGCTTGCAAATGCTCCCCTGAAAGGATTGGGAGTCAAAACAGAAGGCTTTTTGTCACAGGACAAGAAATCAGCCCTCAAAAACTTAACCGGCGGAAAATATTTTTTTGAAAAAATCCCTAAGCCGCGGGGTCAGAATTTCAGCAAAAATCTGACTTTTGGCAATTCACTCAAGAAAGATGCCAGAAGCTTGCAAATGTTCCCCTGAAAGGTTTGGCAGTCGAAACAGAAGGCTTTTTATCACAGGACAAGAAATCATCCCTCAACAACTTAACCGGCGGAAAATATTTTTTTGAAAAAATCCCTAAGCCCCGGGGTCAGAATGTTAGCAGAAATCCGACTTTTGGCAATTCACTCAAAAATGATGCCAGAAGCTTGCAAATGCTCCCCTGAATGTTTGGCAGTCGAAACAGAAGGCTTTTTACCACAGGACAAGAAATCAGCCCTCAACAACTTAACCGGTGGAAAATATATTTTTTTGAAAAAATCCCTAAGCCCCGGTGTCAGAATTTCAGCAAAAATCTAACATTTGGCGATTCACTCAAAAATGATGCCAGAAGCTTGCAAATGCTCCCCTGAAAGGATTGGGAGTCGAAACAGAAGGCTTTTTATCACAGGACAAGAAATCAGCCCTCAACAACTTAACCGGCGGAAAATATTTTTTTGAAAAAATCAATAAGCCCCGGGGTCAGAATTTCAGCAAAAATCTGACTTTTGGCGATTCACTCAAAAATGATGCCAGAAGCTTGCAAATGCTCCCCTGAAAGGATTGGGAGTCGAAACAGAAGGCTTTTTATCACAGGACAAGAAATCAGTCCTCAACAACTTAACCGGCGGAAAATATTTTTTTGAAAAGATCCCTAAGCCCCGGGGTCAGAATTTCAGCAAAAATCTGACTTTTGGCAATTCACTCAAAAATGATGCCAGAAGCTTGCAAATGCTCCCCTGAAAGCTTTGGCAGTCGAAACAGAAGGCTTTTTATCACAGAACAAGAAATCAGCCCTCAGCAACTTAACCGGCGGAAAATATATTTTTTTGAAAAAATCCCTAAGCCCCGGGGTCAGAATTTCAGCAAAAATCTGACTTTTGGCGATTCACTCAAAAATGATGCCAGAAGCTTGCAAATGCTCCCCTGAAAGGATTGGGAGTCGAAACAGAAGGCTTTTTATCACAGGACAAGAAATCAGCCCTCAACAACTTAACCGGCGGAAAATATTTTTTTGAAAAAATCCCTAAGCCCCGGGGTCAGAATTTCAGCAAAAATCTGACTTTTGACAATTCACTCAAAAATGATGCCAGAAGCTTGCAAATGCTCCCCTGAAAGGTTTGGCAGTCGAAACAGAAGGCTTTTTATCACAGGACAAGAAATCAGCCCTCAACAACTTAACCGGCGGAAAATATTTTTTTGAAAAAATCCCTATAGCCCGGGGTCAGAATTTCAGCAAAAATCTGACTTTTGGCGATTCACTCAGAAATGATGCCAGAACCTTGCAAATGCTCCCCTGAAAGGATTGGGAGTCGAAACAGAAGGCTTTTTATCACAGGACAAGAAATCAGCCCTCAACAACTTAACAGGCGGAAAACATTTTCTTGAAAAAATTCCTAAGCCCCGGGGTCAGAATTTCAGCAAAAATCTGACTTTTGGCAATTCACTCAAAAATGATGCGAGAAGCTTGCAAATGCTCCCCTGAAAGGTTTTGCAGTCAAAACAGAAGGCTTTTTGTCACAGGACAAGAAATCAGCCCTCAACAACTTAACCGGCGGAAAATATTTTTTTGAAAAAATCCCTAAGCCCCGGGGTCACAATTTCAGCAAAAATCTGACTTTTGGCAATTCACTCAAAAATGATGCCAGAAGCTTGCAAATGCTCCCCTGAAAGGTTTGGCAGTCGAAACAGAAGGCTTTTTATCACAGGACAAGAAATCAGCCCTCAACAACTTAACCGGCGGAAAATATTTTTTTGAAAAAATCCCTAAGCCCCGGGGTCAGAATTTCAGCAAAAATCTGACTTTTGGCAATTCACTCAAAAATGATGCCAGAAGCTTGCAAATGGTACCCTGAAAGGATTGGCAGTCGAAACAGAAGGCTTTTTATCACAGGACAAGAAATCAGCCCTCAACAACTTAACCGGCGGAAAATATTTTTTTTTGAAAAAATCGCTAAAGCCCGGGGTCAGAATTTCAGCAAAAATCTGACTTTTGGCGATTCACTCAAAAATGATGCCAGAAGCTTGCAAATGCTCCCCTGAAAGGTTTGGCAGTCGAAACAGAAGGCTTTTTATCACAGGACAAGAAATCAGCCCTCAACAACTTAACCGGCGGAAAATATATTTTTTTGAAAAAATCCCTAAGCCCCGGGGTCAGAATTTCAGCAAAAATCTGACTTTTGGCAATTCACTCAAAACTGATTCCAGAAGCTTGCAAATGCTCCCCTGAAAGGATTGGGAGTCGAAACAGAAGTCTTTTTATCACAAGACAAGAAATCAGCCCTCAACAACTTAACCGGCGAAAAATATTTTTTTGAAAAAATCCCTAAGCCCCGGGGTCAGAATTTCAGCAAAAATCTGACTTTTGGCAATTCACTCAAAAATGATGCCAGAAGCTTGCAAATGCTCCCCTGAAAGGTTTGGCAGTCGAAACAGAAGGCTTTTTATCACAGGACAAGAAATCAGCCCTCAAAAACTTAACCGGCGGAAAATATTTTTTTGAAAAAATCCCTAAGCCCCGGGGTCAGAATTTCAGAAAAAATCTGACATTTGGCAATTCACTCAAAAATGATGCCAGAAGCTTGCAAATGCTCCCCTGAAATGTTTGGCAGTCGAAACAGAAGGCTTTTTATCACAGGACAAGAAATCAGCCCTCAACAACTTAACCGGCGGAAAATATTTTTTTTTTGAAAAAATCCCTAAGCCCCGGGGTCAGAATTTCAGCAAAAATCTGACTTTTGGCGATTCACTCAAAAATGATGCCAGAAGCTTGCAAATGCTCCCCTGAAAGGATTGGGAGTCGAAACAGAAGGCTTTTTATCACAGGACAAGAAATCAGCCCTCAACAACTTAACCGGCGGAAAATATTTTTTTGAAAAAAACCCTAAGCCCCGGGGTCAGAATTTCAGCAAAAATCTGACATTTGGCAATTCACTCAAAAATGATGCCAGAAGCTTGCAAATGCTCCCCTGAAATGTTTGGCAGTCGAAACAGAAGGCTTTTTACCACAAGACAAGAAATCAGCCCTCAACAACTTAACCGGCGGAAAATATTTTTTTGAAAAAATCCCTAAGCCCCGGGGTCAGAATTTCAGCAAAAATCTGACTTTTGGCAATTCACTCAAAACTGATTCCAGAAGCTTGCAAATGCTCCCCTGAAAGGATTGGGAGTCGAAACAGAAGGCTTTTTATCACAAGACAAGAAATCAGCCCTCAACAACTTAACCGGCGAAAAATATTTTTTTGAAAAAATTCCTAAGCCCCGGGGTCAGAATTTCAGCAAAAATCTGACTTTTGGCAATTCACTCAAAAATGATGCCAGAAGCTTGCAAATGCTCCCCTGAAAGGTTTGGCAGTCGAAACAGAAGGCTTTTTATCACAGGACAAGAAATCAGCCCTCAAAAACTTAACCGGCGGAAAATATTTTTTTGAAAAAATCCCTAAGCCCCGGGGTCAGAATTTCAGAAAAAATCTGACATTTGGCAATTCACTCAAAACTGATTCCAGAAGCTTGCAAATGCTCCCCTGAAAGGTTTGGCAGTCAAAACAGAAGGCTTTTTGTCACAGGACAAGAAATCAGCCCTCAAAAACTTAACCGGCGGAAAATATTTTTTTGAAAAAATCCCTAAGCCCCGGGGTCAGAATTTCAGCAAAAATCTGACTTTTGGCGATTCACTCAAAAATGATGCCAGAAGCTTGCAAATGCTCCCCTGAATGTTTGGCAGTCGAAACAGAAGGCTTTTTACCACAGGACAAGAAATCAGCCCTCAACAACTTAACCGGTGGAAAATATATTTTTTTGAAAAAATCCCTAAGCCCCGGTGTCAGAATTTCAGCAAAAATCTAACATTTGGCGATTCACTCAAAAATGATGCCAGAAGCTTGCAAATGCTCCCCTGAAAGGATTGGGAGTCGAAACAGAAGGCTTTTTATCACAGGACAAGAAATCAGCCCTCAACAACTTAACCGGCGGAAAATATTTTTTTGAAAAAATCCATAAGCCCCGGGGTCAGAATTTCAGCAAAAATCTGACTTTTGGCGATTCACTCAAAAATGATGCCAGAAGCTTGCAAATGCTCCCCTGAAAGGATTGGGAGTCGAAACAGAAGGCTTTTTATCACAGGACAAGAAATCAGTCCTCAACAACTTAACCGGCGGAAAATATTTTTTTGAAAAAATCCCTAAGCCCCGGGGTCAGAATTTCAGCAAAAATCTGACTTTTGACAATTCACTCAAATATGATGCCAGAAGCTTGCAAATGCTCCCCTGAAAGGTTTGGCAGTCGAAACAGAAGGCTTTTTATCACAGGACAAGAAATCAGCCCGCAACAACTTAACCGTCGGATATTTTTTTTTTTGAAAAAATCCCTAAGCCCCGGGGTCAGAATTTCAGCAAAAATCTGACTTTTGGCGATTCACTCAAAAATGATGCCAGAAGCTTGCAAATGCTCCCCTGAATGTTTGGCAGTCGAAACAGAAGGCTTTTTATCACAGGACAAGAAATCAGCCCTCAAAAACTTAACCGGCGGAAAATATATTTTTTTGAAAAAATCCCTAAGCCCCGGGGTCAGAATTTCAGCAAAAATCTGACTTTTGGCAATTCACTCAAAAATGATGCCAGAAGCTTGCAAATGCTCCCCTGAAAGGTTTGGCAGTCGAAACAGAAGGCTTTTTATCACAGGACAAGAAATCAGCCCTCAACAACTTAACCGGCGGAAAATATTTTTTTGAAAAAATCCGTAAGCCCCGGGGTCAGAATTTCAGCAAAAATCTGACTTTCGGCAATTCACTCAAAAATGATGCCAGAAGCTTGCAAATGCTCCCCTGAATGTTTGGCAGTTGAAACAGAAGGCTTTTTATCACAGGACAAGAAATCAGCCCTCAACAACTTAACCGGCGGAAAATATATTTTTTTGAAAAAATCCCTAAGCCCCGTGGTCAGAATTTCAGCAAAAATCTGACTTTTGGCGATTCACTCAAAAATGATGCCAGAAGCTTGCAAATGCTCCCCTGAAAGGATTGGGAGTCGAAACACAAGGCTTTTTATCACAGGACAAGAAATCAGCCCTCAACAACTTAACCGGCGGAAAATATTTTTTTGAAAAAACCCCTAAGCCGCGGGGTCAGAATTTCAGCAAAAATCTGACTTTTGGCAATTCACTCAAGAATGATGCCAGAAGCTTGCAAATGCTCCCCTGAAAGGTTTGGCAGTCGAAACAGAAGGCTTTTTATCACAGGACAAGAAATCAGCCCTCAACAACTTAACCGGCGAAAAATATATTTTTTTGAAAAAATCCCTAAGCCCCGGAGTCAGAATTTCAGCAAAAATCTGACTTTTGGCGATTCACTCAAAAATGATGCCAGAAGCTTGCAAATGCTCCCCTGAAAGGTTTGGCAGTCGAAACAGAAGGCTTTTTATCACAGGACAAGAAATCAGCCCTCAACAACTTAACCGGCGGAAAATATATTTTTTTGAAAAAATCCCTAAGCCCCGGGGTCAGAATTTCAGCAAAAATCTGACTTTTGGCAATTCACTCAAAAATGATGCCAGAAGCTTGCAAATGCTCCCCTGAAAGGTTTGGGAGTCGAAACAGAAGGCTTTTTATCACAGGACAAGAAATCAGCCCTCAACAACTTAACCGGCGGAAAATATATTTTTTTGAAAAAATCCCTAAGCCCCGGCGTCAGAATTTCAGCAAAAATCTGACTTTTGACAATTCACTCAAAAATGATGCCAGAAGCTTGCAAATGCTACCCTGAAAGGATTGGCAGTCGAAACAGAAGGCTTTTTATCACAGGACAAGAAATCAGCCCGCAACAACTTAACCGGCGGAAAATATATTTTTTTGAAAAAATCCCTAAAGCCCGGGGTCAGAATTTCAGCAAAAATCTGACTTTTGGCGATTCACTCAAAAATGATGCCAGAAGCTTGCAAATGCTCCCCTGAAAGGTTTGGCAGTCTAAACAGAAGGCTTTTTATCACAGGACAAGAAATCAGCCCTCAACAACTTAACCGGCGGAAAATATTTTTTTTTGAAAAAATCCCTAAGCCCCGGGGTCAGAATTTCAGCAAAAATCTGACTTTTGGCGATTCACTCAAAAATGATGCGAGAAGCTTGCAAATGCTCCCCTGAAAGGTTTGGCAGTCAAAACAGAAGGCTTTTTGTCACAGGACAAGAAATCAGCCCTCAAAAACTTAACCGGCGGAAAATATTTTTTTGAAAAAATCCCTAAGCCGCGGGGTCAGAATTTCAGCAAAAATCTGACTTTTGGCAATTCACTCAAAAATGATGCCAGAAGCTCTCAAATGCTCCCCTGAATGTTTGGCAGTCGAAACAGAAGGCTTTTTATCACAGGACAAGAAATCAGCCCGCAACAACTTAACCGTCGGATATAATTTTTTTTGAAAAAATCCCTAAGCCCCGGGGTCAGAATTTCAGCAAAAATCTGACTTTTGGCGATTCACTCAAAAATGATGCCAGAAGCTTGCAAATGCTCCCCTGAAAGGATTGGGAGTCGAAACAGAAGGCTTTTTATCACAGGACAAGAAATCAGCCCTCAACAACTTAACCGGCGGAAAATATTTTTTTGAAAAAATCCCTAAGCCCCGGGGTCAGAATTTCAGCAAAAATCTGACTTTTGGCGATTCACTCAAAAATGATGCCAGAACCTTGCAAATGCTCCCCTGAAAGGATTGGGAGTCGAAACAGAAGGCTTTTTATCACAGGACAAGAAATCAGCCCTCAACAACTTAACAGGCGGAAAACATTTTTTTGAAAAAATTCCTAAGCCCCGGGGTCAGAATTTCAGCAAAAATCTGACTTTTGGCAATTCACTCAAAAATGATGCGAGAAGCTTGCAAATGCTCCCCTGAAAGGTTTGGCAGTCAAAACAGAAGGCTTTTTGTCACAGGACAAGAAATCAGCCCTCAAAAACTTAACCGGCGGAAAATATTTTTTTGAAAAAATCCCTAAGCCGCGGGGTCAGAATTTCAGCAAAAATCTGACTTTTGGCAATTCACTCAAAAATGATGCGAGAAGCTTGCAAATGCTCCCCTGAATGTTTGGCAGTCGAAACAGAAGGCTTTTTATCACAGGACAAGAAATCAGCCCGCAACAACTTAACCGTCGGATATAATTTCTTTTGAAAAAATCCCTAAGCCCCGGGGTCAGAATTTCAGCAAAAATCTGACTTTTGGCAATTCACTCAAAAATGATGCCAGAAGCTTGCAAATGCTCCCCTGAAATGTTTGGCAGTCGAAACAGAAGGCTTTTTATCACAGGACAAGAAATCAGCCCTCAACAACTTAACCGGCGGAAAATATTTTTTTGAAAAAATCCCTAAGCCCCGGGGTCAGAATTTCAGAAAAAATCTGACTTTTGGCAATTCACTCAAAAATGATGCCAGAAGCTTGCAAATGCTACCCTGAAAGGATTGGCAGTCGAAACAGAAGGCTTTTTATCACAGGACAAGAAATCAGCCCTCAACAACTTAACCGGCGGAAAATATATTTTTTTGAAAAAATCCCTAAAGCCCGGGGTCAGAATTTCAGCAAAAATCTGACTTTTGGCGATTCACTCAAAAATGATGCCAGAAGCTTGCAAATGCTCCCCTGAAAGGATTGGGAATCGAAACAGAAGGCTTTTTATCACAGAACAAAAAATCAGCCCTCAACAACTTAACCGGCGGAAAATATTTTTTTGAAAAAATCCATAAAACCCGGGGTCAGAATTTCAGCAAAAATCAGACTTTTGGCGATTCACTCAAAAATGATGCCAGAAGCTTGCAAATGCTCCCGTGAAAGGTTTGGCAGTCGAAACAGAAGGCTTTTTATCACAGGACAAGAAATCAGCCCGCAACAACTTAACCGTCGGATATATTTTTTTTTGAAAAAATCCCTAATCCCCGGGGTCAGAATTTCAGCAAAAATCTGACTTTTGGCAATTCACTCAAAAAAGATTCCAGAAGCTTGCAAATGCTCCCCTGAAAGGTTTGGCAGTCGAAACAGAAGGCTTTTTATCACAGGACAAGAAATCAGCCCTCAACAACTTAACCGGCGGAAAATATTTTTTTTTTGAAAAAATCCCTAAGCCCCGGGGTCAGAATTTCAGCAAAAATCTGACTTTTGGCGATTCACTCAAAAATGATGTCAGAAGCTTGCAAATGCTCCCCTGAAAGGATTGGGAGTCGAAACAGAAGGCTTTTTATCACAGGACAAGAAATCAGCCCTCAACAACTTAACCGGCGGAAAATATTTTTTTGAAAAAAACCCTAAGCCCCGGGGTCAGAATTTCAGCAAAAATCTGACATTTGGCAATTCACTCAAAAATGATGCCAGAAGCTTGCAAATGCTCCCCTGAAATGTTTGGCAGTCGAAACAGAAGGCTTTTTACCACAAGACAAGAAATCAGCCCTCAACAACTTAACCGGCGGAAAATATTTTTTTGAAAAAATCCCTAAGCCCCGGGGTCAGAATTTCAGCAAAAATCTGACTTTTGGCAATTCACTCAAAACTGATTCCAGAAGCTTGCAAATGCTCCCCTGAAAGGATTGGGAGTCGAAACAGAAGGCTTTTTATCACAAGACAAGAAATCAGCCCTCAACAACTTAACCGGCGAAAAATATTTTTTTGAAAAAATTCCTAAGCCCCGGGGTCAGAATTTCAGCAATAATCTGACTTTTGGCAATTCACTCAAAAATGATGCCAGAAGCTTGCAAATGCTCCCCTGAAAGGTTTGGCAGTCGAAACAGAAGGCTTTTTATCACAGGACAAGAAATCAGCCCTCAAAAACTTAACCGGCGGAAAATATTTTTTTGAAAAAATCCCTAAGCCCCGGGGTCAGAATTTCAGAAAAAATCTGACATTTGGCAATTCACTCAAAACTGATTCCAGAAGCTTGCAAATGCTCCCCTGAAAGGTTTGGCAGTCAAAACAGAAGGCTTTTTGTCACAGGACAAGAAATCAGCCCTCAAAAACTTAACCGGCGGAAAATATTTTTTTGAAAAAATCCCTAAGCCCCGGGGTCAGAATTTCAGCAAAAATCTGACTTTTGGCGATTCACTCAAAAATGATGGCAGAAGCTTGCAAATGCTCCCCTGAATGTTTGGCAGTCGAAACAGAAGGCTTTTTACCACAGGACAAGAAATCAGCCCTCAACAACTTAACCGGTGGAAAATATATTTTTTTGAAAAAATCCCTAAGCCCCGGTGTCAGAATTTCAGCAAAAATCTAACATTTGGCGATTCACTCAAAAATGATGCCAGAAGCTTGCAAATGCTCCCCTGAAAGGATTGGGAGTCGAAACAGAAGGCTTTTTATCACAGGACAAGAAATCAGCCCTCAACAACTTAACCGGCGGAAAATATTTTTTTGAAAAAATCCATAAGCCCCGGGGTCAGAATTTCAGCAAAAATCTGACTTTTGGCGATTCACTCAAAAATGATGCCAGAAGCTTGCAAATGCTCCCCTGAAAGGATTGGGAGTCGAAACAGAAGGCTTTTTATCACAGGACAAGAAATCAGTCCTCAACAACTTAACCGGCGGAAAATATTTTTTTGAAAAAATCCCTAAGCCCCGGGGTCAGAATTTCAGCAAAAATCTGACTTTTGACAATTCACTCAAATATGATGCCAGAAGCTTGCAAATGCTCCCCTGAAAGGTTTGGCAGTCGAAACAGAAGGCTTTTTATCACAGGACAAGAAATCAGCCCGCAACAACTTAACCGTCGGATATTTTTTTTTTTGAAAAAATCCCTAAGCCCCGGGGTCAGAATTTCAGCAAAAATCTGACTTTTGGCGATTCACTCAAAAATGATGCCAGAAGCTTGCAAATGCTCCCCTGAATGTTTGGCAGTCGAAACAGAAGGCTTTTTATCACAGGACAAGAAATCAGCCCTCAAAAACTTAACCGGCGGAAAATATATTTTTTTGAAAAAATCCCTAAGCCCCGGGGTCAGAATTTCAGCAAAAATCTGACTTTTGGCAATTCACTCAAAAATGATGCCAGAAGCTTGCAAATGCTCCCCTGAAAGGTTTGGCAGTCGAAACAGAAGGCTTTTTATCACAGGACAAGAAATCAGCCCTCAACAACTTAACCGGCGGAAAATATTTTTTTGAAAAAATCCGTAAGCCCCGGGGTCAGAATTTCAGCAAAAATCTGACTTTCGGCAATTCACTCAAAAATGATGCCAGAAGCTTGCAAATGCTCCCCTGAATGTTTGGCAGTCGAAACAGAAGGCTTTTTATCACAGGACAAGAAATCAGCCCTCAACAACTTAACCGGCGGAAAATATATTTTTTTGAAAAAATCCCTAAGCCCCGTGGTCAGAATTTCAGCAAAAATCTGACTTTTGGCGATTCACTCAAAAATGATGCCAGAAGCTTGCAAATGCTCCCCTGAAAGGATTGGGAGTCGAAACACAAGGCTTTTTATCACAGGACAAGAAATCAGCCCTCAACAACTTAACCGGCGGAAAATATTTTTTTGAAAAAACCCCTAAGCCGCGGGGTCAGAATTTCAGCAAAAATCTGACTTTTGGCAATTCACTCAAGAATGATGCCAGAAGCTTGCAAATGCTCCCCTGAAAGGTTTGGCAGTCGAAACAGAAGGCTTTTTATCACAGGACAAGAAATCAGCCCTCAACAACTTAACCGGCGAAAAATATATTTTTTTGAAAAAATCCCTAAGCCCCGGGGTCAGAATTTCAGCAAAAATCTGACTTTTGGCGATTCACTCAAAAATGATGCCAGAAGCTTGCAAATGCTCCCCTGAAAGGTTTGGCAGTCGAAACAGAAGGCTTTTTATCACAGGACAAGAAATCAGCCCTCAACAACTTAACCGGCGGAAAATATATTTTTTTGAAAAAATCCCTAAGCCCCGGGGTCAGAATTTCAGCAAAAATCTGACTTTTGGCAATTCACTCAAAAATGATGCCAGAAGCTTGCAAATGCTCCCCTGAAAGGTTTGGGAGTCGAAACAGAAGGCTTTTTATCACAGGACAAGAAATCAGCCCTCAACAACTTAACCGGCGGAAAATATATTTTTTTGAAAAAATCCCTAAGCCCCGGCGTCAGAATTTCAGCAAAAATCTGACTTTTGACAATTCACTCAAAAATGATGCCAGAAGCTTGCAAATGCTCCCCTGAAAGGTTTGGCAGTCGAAACAGAAGGCTTTTTTCACAGGACAAGAAATCAGCCCGCAACAACTTAACCGTGGGATATATTTTTTTTTGAAAAAATCCCTAAGCCCCGGGGTCAGAATTTCAGCAAAAATCTGACTTTTGGCAATTCACTCAAAAATGATGCCAGAAGCTTGCAAATGCTACCCTGAAAGGATTGGCAGTCGAAACAGAAGGCTTTTTATCACAGGACAAGAAATCAGCCCTCAACAACTTAACCGGCGGAAAATATATTTTTTTGAAAAAATCCCTAAGCCCCGGGGTCAGAATTTCAGCAAAAATCTGACTTTTGGCGATTCACTCAAAAATGATGCGAGAAGCTTGCAAATGCTCCCCTGAAAGGTTTGGCAGTCAAAACAGAAGGCTTTTTGTCACAGGACAAGAAATCAGCCCTCAAAAACTTAACCGGCGGAAAATATTTTTTTGAAAAAATCCCTAAGCCGCGGGGTCAGAATTTCAGCAAAAATCTGACTTTTGGCAATTCACTCAAAAATGATGCCAGAAGCTCTCAAATGCTCCCCTGAATGTTTGGCAGTCGAAACAGAAGGCTTTTTATCACAGGACAAGAAATCAGCCCGCAACAACTTAACCGTCGGATATAATTTTTTTTGAAAAAATCCCTAAGCCCCGGGGTCAGAATTTCAGCAAAAATCTGACTTTTGGCAATTCACTCAAAAATGATGCCAGAAGCTTGCAAATGCTCCCCTGAAATGTTTGGCAGTCGAAACAGAAGGCTTTTTATCACAGGACAAGAAATCAGCCCTCAACAACTTAACCGGCGGAAAATATTTTTTTGAAAAAATCCCTAAGCCCCGGGGTCAGAATTTCAGAAAAAATCTGACTTTTGGCAATTCACTCAAAAATGATGCCAGAAGCTTGCAAATGCTACCCTGAAAGGATTGGCAGTCGAAACAGAAGGCTTTTTATCACAGGACAAGAAATCAGCCCTCAACAACTTAACCGGCGGAAAATATATTTTTTTGAAAAAATCCCTAAAGCCCGGGGTCAGAATTTCAGCAAAAATCTGACTTTTGGCGATTCACTCAAAAATGATGCCAGAAGCTTGCAAATGCTCCCCTGAAAGGATTGGGAATCGAAACAGAAGGCTTTTTATCACAGAACAAAAAATCAGCCCTCAACAACTTAACCGGCGGAAAATATTTTTTTGAAAAAATCCATAAAACCCGGGGTCAGAATTTCAGCAAAAATCAGACTTTTGGCGATTCACTCAAAAATGATGCCAGAAGCTTGCAAATGCTCCCCTGAAAGGATTGGGAGTCGAAACAGAAGGCTTTTTATCACAGGACAAGAAATCAGCCCTCAACAACTTAACAGGCGGAAAACATTTTTTTGAAAAAATTCCTAAGCCCCGGGGTCAGAATTTCAGCAAAAATCTGACTTTTGGCAATTCACTCAAAAATGATGCCAGAAGCTTGCAAATGCTCCCGTGAAAGGTTTGGCAGTCGAAACAGAAGGCTTTTTATCACAGGACAAGAAATCAGCCCGCAACAACTTAACCGTCGGATATATTTTTTTTTGAAAAAATCCCTAATCCCCGGGGTCAGAATTTCAGCAAAAATCTGACTTTTGGCAATTCACTCAAAAAAGATTCCAGAAGCTTGCAAATGCTCCCCTGAAAGGTTTGGCAGTCGAAACAGAAGGCTTTTTATCACAGGACAAGAAATCAGCCCTCAACAACTTAACCGGCGGAAAATATTTTTTTTTTTGAAAAAATCCCTAAGCCCCGGGGTCAGAATTTCAGCAAAAATCTGACTTTTGGCGATTCACTCAAAAATGATGTCAGAAGCTTGCAAATGCTCCCCTGAAAGGATTGGGAGTCGAAACAGAAGGCTTTTTATCACAGGACAAGAAATCAGCCCTCAACAACTTAACCGGCGGAAAATATTTTTTTGAAAAAAACCCTAAGCCCCGGGGTCAGAATTTCAGCAAAAATCTGACATTTGGCAATTCACTCAAAAATGATGCCAGAAGCTTGCAAATGCTCCCCTGAAATGTTTGGCAGTCGAAACAGAAGGCTTTTTACCACAAGACAAGAAATCAGCCCTCAACAACTTAACCGGCGGAAAATATTTTTTTGAAAAAATCCCTAAGCCCCGGGGTCAGAATTTCAGCAAAAATCTGACTTTTGGCAATTCACTCAAAACTGATTCCAGAAGCTTGCAAATGCTCCCCTGAAAGGATTGGGAGTCGAAACAGAAGGCTTTTTATCACAAGACAAGAAATCAGCCCTCAACAACTTAACCGGCGAAAAATATTTTTTTGAAAAAATTCCTAAGCCCCGGGGTCAGAATTTCAGCAATAATCTGACTTTTGGCAATTCACTCAAAAATGATGCCAGAAGCTTGCAAATGCTCCCCTGAAAGGTTTGGCAGTCGAAACAGAAGGCTTTTTATCACAGGACAAGAAATCAGCCCTCAAAAACTTAACCGGCGGAAAATATTTTTTTGAAAAAATCCCTAAGCCCCGGGGTCAGAATTTCAGAAAAAATCTGACATTTGGCAATTCACTCAAAACTGATTCCAGAAGCTTGCAAATGCTCCCCTGAAAGGTTTGGCAGTCAAAACAGAAGGCTTTTTGTCACAGGACAAGAAATCAGCCCTCAAAAACTTAACCGGCGGAAAATATTTTTTTGAAAAAATCCCTAAGCCGCGGGGTCAGAATTTCAGCAAAAATCTGACTTTTGGCAATTCACTCAAAAATGATGCCAGAAGCTCTCAAATGCTCCCCTGAATGTTTGGCAGTCGAAACAGAAGGCTTTTTATCACAGGACAAGAAATCAGCCCGCAACAACTTAACCGTCGGATATAATTTTTTTTGAAAAAATCCCTAAGCCCCGGGGTCAGAATTTCAGCAAAAATCTGACTTTTGGCAATTCACTCAAAAATGATGCCAGAAGCTTGCAAATGCTCCCCTGAAATGTTTGGCAGTCGAAACAGAAGGCTTTTTATCACAGGACAAGAAATCAGCCCTCAACAACTTAACCGGCGGAAAATATTTTTTTGAAAAAATCCCTAAGCCCCGGGGTCAGAATTTCAGAAAAAATCTGACTTTTGGCAATTCACTCAAAAATGATGCCAGAAGCTTGCAAATGCTACCCTGAAAGGATTGGCAGTCGAAACAGAAGGCTTTTTATCACAGGACAAGAAATCAGCCCTCAACAACTTAACCGGCGGAAAATATATTTTTTTGAAAAAATCCCTAAAGCCCGGGGTCAGAATTTCAGCAAAAATCTGACTTTTGGCGATTCACTCAAAAATGATGCCAGAAGCTTGCAAATGCTCCCCTGAAAGGATTGGGAATCGAAACAGAAGGCTTTTTATCACAGAACAAAAAATCAGCCCTCAACAACTTAACCGGCGGAAAATATTTTTTTGAAAAAATCCATAAAACCCGGGGTCAGAATTTCAGCAAAAATCAGACTTTTGGCGATTCACTCAAAAATGATGCGAGAAGCTTGCAAATGCTCCCCTGAAAGGTTTGGCAGTCAAAACAGAAGGCTTTTTGTCACAGGACAAGAAATCAGCCCTCAAAAACTTAACCGGCGGAAAATATTTTTTTGAAAAAATCCCTAAGCCGCGGGGTCAGAATTTCAGCAAAAATCTGACTTTTGGCAATTCACTCAAAAATGATGCCAGAAGCTCTCAAATGCTCCCCTGAATGTTTGGCAGTCGAAACAGAAGGCTTTTTATCACAGGACAAGAAATCAGCCCGCAACAACTTAACCGTCGGATATAATTTTTTTTGAAAAAATCCCTAAGCCCCGGGGTCAGAATTTCAGCAAAAATCTGACTTTTGGCAATTCACTCAAAAATGATGCCAGAAGCTTGCAAATGCTCCCCTGAAATGTTTGGCAGTCGAAACAGAAGGCTTTTTATCACAGGACAAGAAATCAGCCCTCAACAACTTAACCGGCGGAAAATATTTTTTTGAAAAAATCCCTAAGCCCCGGGGTCAGAATTTCAGAAAAAATCTGACTTTTGGCAATTCACTCAAAAATGATGCCAGAAGCTTGCAAATGCTACCCTGAAAGGATTGGCAGTCGAAACAGAAGGCTTTTTATCACAGGACAAGAAATCAGCCCTCAACAACTTAACCGGCGGAAAATATATTTTTTTGAAAAAATCCCTAAAGCCCGGGGTCAGAATTTCAGCAAAAATCTGACTTTTGGCGATTCACTCAAAAATGATGCCAGAAGCTTGCAAATGCTCCCCTGAAAGGATTGGGAATCGAAACAGAAGGCTTTTTATCACAGAACAAAAAATCAGCCCTCAACAACTTAACCGGCGGAAAATATTTTTTTGAAAAAATCCATAAAACCCGGGGTCAGAATTTCAGCAAAAATCAGACTTTTGGCGATTCACTCAAAAATGATGCCAGAAGCTTGCAAATGCTCCCCTGAAAGGATTGGGAGTCGAAACAGAAGGCTTTTTATCACAGGACAAGAAATCAGCCCTCAACAACTTAACAGGCGGAAAACATTTTTTTGAAAAAATTCCTAAGCCCCGGGGTCAGAATTTCAGCAAAAATCTGACTTTTGGCAATTCACTCAAAAATGATGCCAGAAGCTTGCAAATGCTCCCGTGAAAGGTTTGGCAGTCGAAACAGAAGGCTTTTTATCACAGGACAAGAAATCAGCCCGCCACAACTTAACCGTCGGATATATTTTTTTTTGAAAAAATCCCTAATCCCCGGGGTCAGAATTTCAGCAAAAATCTGACTTTTGGCAATTCACTCAAAAAAAGATTCCAGAAGCTTGCAAATGCTCCCCTGAAAGGTTTGGCAGTCGAAACAGAAGGCTTTTTATCACAGGACAAGAAATCAGCCCTCAACAACTTAACCGGCGGAAAATATTTTTTTTTTGAAAAAATCCCTAAGCCCCGGGGTCAGAATTTCAGCAAAAATCTGACTTTTGGCGATTCACTCAAAAATGATGTCAGAAGCTTGCAAATGCTCCCCTGAAATGTTTGGCAGTCGAAACAGAAGGCTTTTTACCACAAGACAAGAAATCAGCCCTCAACAACTTAACCGGCGGAAAATATTTTTTTGAAAAAATCCCTAAGCCCCGGGGTCAGAATTTCAGCAAAAATCTGACTTTTGGCGATTCACTCAAAAATGATGTCAGAAGCTTGCAAATGCTCCCCTGAAAGGATTGGGAGTCGAAACAGAAGGCTTTTTATCACAGGACAAGAAATCAGCCCTCAACAACTTAACCGGCGGAAAATATTTTTTTGAAAAAAACCCTAAGCCCCGGGGTCAGAATTTCAGCAAAAATCTGACATTTGGCAATTCACTCAAAAATGATGCCAGAAGCTTGCAAATGCTACCCTGAAAGGATTGGCAGTCGAAACAGAAGGCTTTTTATCACAGGACAAGAAATCAGCCCTCAACAACTTAACCGGCGGAAAATATATTTTTTTGAAAAAATCCCTAAAGCCCGGGGTCAGAATTTCAGCAAAAATCTGACTTTTGGCGATTCACTCAAAAATGATGCCAGAAGCTTGCAAATGCTCCCCTGAAAGGATTGGGAATCGAAACAGAAGGCTTTTTATCACAGAACAAAAAATCAGCCCTCAACAACTTAACCGGCGGAAAATATTTTTTTGAAAAAATCCATAAAACCCGGGGTCAGAATTTCAGCAAAAATCAGACTTTTGGCGATTCACTCAAAAATGATGCCAGAAGCTTGCAAATGCTCCCCTGAAAGGATTGGGAGTCGAAACAGAAGGCTTTTTATCACAGGACAAGAAATCAGCCCTCAACAACTTAACAGGCGGAAAACATTTTTTTGAAAAAATTCCTAAGCCCCGGGGTCAGAATTTCAGCAAAAATCTGACTTTTGGCAATTCACTCAAAAATGATGCCAGAAGCTTGCAAATGCTCCCGTGAAAGGTTTGGCAGTCGAAACAGAAGGCTTTTTATCACAGGACAAGAAATCAGCCCGCAACAACTTAACCGTCGGATATATTTTTTTTTGAAAAAATCCCTAATCCCCGGGGTCAGAATTTCAGCAAAAATCTGACTTTTGGCAATTCACTCAAAAAAGATTCCAGAAGCTTGCAAATGCTCCCCTGAAAGGTTTGGCAGTCGAAACAGAAGGCTTTTTATCACAGGACAAGAAATCAGCCCTCAACAACTTAACCGGCGGAAAATATTTTTTTTTTTGAAAAAATCCCTAAGCCCCGGGGTCAGAATTTCAGCAAAAATCTGACTTTTGGCGATTCACTCAAAAATGATGTCAGAAGCTTGCAAATGCTCCCCTGAAAGGATTGGGAGTCGAAACAGAAGGCTTTTTATCACAGGACAAGAAATCAGCCCTCAACAACTTAACCGGCGGAAAATATTTTTTTGAAAAAAACCCTAAGCCCCGGGGTCAGAATTTCAGCAAAAATCTGACATTTGGCAATTCACTCAAAAATGATGCCAGAAGCTTGCAAATGCTCCCCTGAAATGTTTGGCAGTCGAAACAGAAGGCTTTTTACCACAAGACAAGAAATCAGCCCTCAACAACTTAACCGGCGGAAAATATTTTTTTGAAAAAATCCCTAAGCCCCGGGGTCAGAATTTCAGCAAAAATCTGACTTTTGGCAATTCACTCAAAACTGATTCCAGAAGCTTGCAAATGCTCCCCTGAAAGGATTGGGAGTCGAAACAGAAGGCTTTTTATCACAAGACAAGAAATCAGCCCTCAACAACTTAACCGGCGAAAAATATTTTTTTGAAAAAATTCCTAAGCCCCGGGGTCAGAATTTCAGCAATAATCTGACTTTTGGCAATTCACTCAAAAATGATGCCAGAAGCTTGCAAATGCTCCCCTGAAAGGTTTGGCAGTCGAAACAGAAGGCTTTTTATCACAGGACAAGAAATCAGCCCTCAAAAACTTAACCGGCGGAAAATATTTTTTTGAAAAAATCCCTAAGCCCCGGGGTCAGAATTTCAGAAAAAATCTGACATTTGGCAATTCACTCAAAACTGATTCCAGAAGCTTGCAAATGCTCCCCTGAAAGGTTTGGCAGTCAAAACAGAAGGCTTTTTGTCACAGGACAAGAAATCAGCCCTCAAAAACTTAACCGGCGGAAAATATTTTTTTGAAAAAATCCCTAAGCCGCGGGGTCAGAATTTCAGCAAAAATCTGACTTTTGGCAATTCACTCAAAAATGATGCCAGAAGCTCTCAAATGCTCCCCTGAATGTTTGGCAGTCGAAACAGAAGGCTTTTTATCACAGGACAAGAAATCAGCCCGCAACAACTTAACCGTCGGATATAATTTTTTTTGAAAAAATCCCTAAGCCCCGGGGTCAGAATTTCAGCAAAAATCTGACTTTTGGCAATTCACTCAAAAATGATGCCAGAAGCTTGCAAATGCTCCCCTGAAATGTTTGGCAGTCGAAACAGAAGGCTTTTTATCACAGGACAAGAAATCAGCCCTCAACAACTTAACCGGCGGAAAATATTTTTTTGAAAAAATCCCTAAGCCCCGGGGTCAGAATTTCAGAAAAAATCTGACTTTTGGCAATTCACTCAAAAATGATGCCAGAAGCTTGCAAATGCTACCCTGAAAGGATTGGCAGTCGAAACAGAAGGCTTTTTATCACAGGACAAGAAATCAGCCCTCAACAACTTAACCGGCGGAAAATATATTTTTTTGAAAAAATCCCTAAAGCCCGGGGTCAGAATTTCAGCAAAAATCTGACTTTTGGCGATTCACTCAAAAATGATGCCAGAAGCTTGCAAATGCTCCCCTGAAAGGATTGGGAATCGAAACAGAAGGCTTTTTATCACAGAACAAAAAATCAGCCCTCAACAACTTAACCGGCGGAAAATATTTTTTTGAAAAAATCCATAAAACCCGGGGTCAGAATTTCAGCAAAAATCAGACTTTTGGCGATTCACTCAAAAATGATGCGAGAAGCTTGCAAATGCTCCCCTGAAAGGTTTGGCAGTCAAAACAGAAGGCTTTTTGTCACAGGACAAGAAATCAGCCCTCAAAAACTTAACCGGCGGAAAATATTTTTTTGAAAAAATCCCTAAGCCGCGGGGTCAGAATTTCAGCAAAAATCTGACTTTTGGCAATTCACTCAAAAATGATGCCAGAAGCTCTCAAATGCTCCCCTGAATGTTTGGCAGTCGAAACAGAAGGCTTTTTATCACAGGACAAGAAATCAGCCCGCAACAACTTAACCGTCGGATATAATTTTTTTTGAAAAAATCCCTAAGCCCCGGGGTCAGAATTTCAGCAAAAATCTGACTTTTGGCAATTCACTCAAAAATGATGCCAGAAGCTTGCAAATGCTCCCCTGAAATGTTTGGCAGTCGAAACAGAAGGCTTTTTATCACAGGACAAGAAATCAGCCCTCAACAACTTAACCGGCGGAAAATATTTTTTTGAAAAAATCCCTAAGCCCCGGGGTCAGAATTTCAGAAAAAATCTGACTTTTGGCAATTCACTCAAAAATGATGCCAGAAGCTTGCAAATGCTACCCTGAAAGGATTGGCAGTCGAAACAGAAGGCTTTTTATCACAGGACAAGAAATCAGCCCTCAACAACTTAACCGGCGGAAAATATATTTTTTTGAAAAAATCCCTAAAGCCCGGGGTCAGAATTTCAGCAAAAATCTGACTTTTGGCGATTCACTCAAAAATGATGCCAGAAGCTTGCAAATGCTCCCCTGAAAGGATTGGGAATCGAAACAGAAGGCTTTTTATCACAGAACAAAAAATCAGCCCTCAACAACTTAACCGGCGGAAAATATTTTTTTGAAAAAATCCATAAAACCCGGGGTCAGAATTTCAGCAAAAATCAGACTTTTGGCGATTCACTCAAAAATGATGCCAGAAGCTTGCAAATGCTCCCCTGAAAGGATTGGGAGTCGAAACAGAAGGCTTTTTATCACAGGACAAGAAATCAGCCCTCAACAACTTAACAGGCGGAAAACATTTTTTTGAAAAAATTCCTAAGCCCCGGGGTCAGAATTTCAGCAAAAATCTGACTTTTGGCAATTCACTCAAAAATGATGCCAGAAGCTTGCAAATGCTCCCGTGAAAGGTTTGGCAGTCGAAACAGAAGGCTTTTTATCACAGGACAAGAAATCAGCCCGCCACAACTTAACCGTCGGATATATTTTTTTTTGAAAAAATCCCTAATCCCCGGGGTCAGAATTTCAGCAAAAATCTGACTTTTGGCAATTCACTCAAAAAAAGATTCCAGAAGCTTGCAAATGCTCCCCTGAAAGGTTTGGCAGTCGAAACAGAAGGCTTTTTATCACAGGACAAGAAATCAGCCCTCAACAACTTAACCGGCGGAAAATATTTTTTTTTTGAAAAAATCCCTAAGCCCCGGGGTCAGAATTTCAGCAAAAATCTGACTTTTGGCGATTCACTCAAAAATGATGTCAGAAGCTTGCAAATGCTCCCCTGAAATGTTTGGCAGTCGAAACAGAAGGCTTTTTACCACAAGACAAGAAATCAGCCCTCAACAACTTAACCGGCGGAAAATATTTTTTTGAAAAAATCCCTAAGCCCCGGGGTCAGAATTTCAGCAAAAATCTGACTTTTGGCGATTCACTCAAAAATGATGTCAGAAGCTTGCAAATGCTCCCCTGAAAGGATTGGGAGTCGAAACAGAAGGCTTTTTATCACAGGACAAGAAATCAGCCCTCAACAACTTAACCGGCGGAAAATATTTTTTTGAAAAAAACCCTAAGCCCCGGGGTCAGAATTTCAGCAAAAATCTGACATTTGGCAATTCACTCAAAAATGATGCCAGAAGCTTGCAAATGCTCCCCTGAAATGTTTGGCAGTCGAAACAGAAGGCTTTTTACCACAAGACAAGAAATCAGCCCTCAACAACTTAACCGGCGGAAAATATTTTTTTGAAAAAATCCCTAAGCCCCGGGGTCAGAATTTCAGCAAAAATCTGACTTTTGGCAATTCACTCAAAACTGATTCCAGAAGCTTGCAAATGCTCCCCTGAAAGGATTGGGAGTCGAAACAGAAGGCTTTTTATCACAAGACAAGAAATCAGCCCTCAACAACTTAACCGGCGAAAAATATTTTTTTGAAAAAATTCCTAAGCCCCGGGGTCAGAATTTCAGCAATAATCTGACTTTTGGCAATTCACTCAAAAATGATGCCAGAAGCTTGCAAATGCTCCCCTGAAAGGTTTGGCAGTCGAAACAGAAGGCTTTTTATCACAGGACAAGAAATCAGCCCTCAAAAACTTAACCGGCGGAAAATATTTTTTTGAAAAAATCCCTAAGCCCCGGGGTCAGAATTTCAGAAAAAATCTGACATTTGGCAATTCACTCAAAACTGATTCCAGAAGCTTGCAAATGCTCCCCTGAAAGGTTTGGCAGTCAAAACAGAAGGCTTTTTGTCACAGGACAAGAAATCAGCCCTCAAAAACTTAACCGGCGGAAAATATTTTTTTGAAAAAATCCCTAAGCCGCGGGGTCAGAATTTCAGCAAAAATCTGACTTTTGGCAATTCACTCAAAAATGATGCCAGAAGCTCTCAAATGCTCCCCTGAATGTTTGGCAGTCGAAACAGAAGGCTTTTTATCACAGGACAAGAAATCAGCCCGCAACAACTTAACCGTCGGATATAATTTTTTTTGAAAAAATCCCTAAGCCCCGGGGTCAGAATTTCAGCAAAAATCTGACTTTTGGCAATTCACTCAAAAATGATGCCAGAAGCTTGCAAATGCTCCCCTGAAATGTTTGGCAGTCGAAACAGAAGGCTTTTTATCACAGGACAAGAAATCAGCCCTCAACAACTTAACCGGCGGAAAATATTTTTTTGAAAAAATCCCTAAGCCCCGGGGTCAGAATTTCAGAAAAAATCTGACTTTTGGCAATTCACTCAAAAATGATGCCAGAAGCTTGCAAATGCTACCCTGAAAGGATTGGCAGTCGAAACAGAAGGCTTTTTATCACAGGACAAGAAATCAGCCCTCAACAACTTAACCGGCGGAAAATATATTTTTTTGAAAAAATCCCTAAAGCCCGGGGTCAGAATTTCAGCAAAAATCTGACTTTTGGCGATTCACTCAAAAATGATGCCAGAAGCTTGCAAATGCTCCCCTGAAAGGATTGGGAATCGAAACAGAAGGCTTTTTATCACAGAACAAAAAATCAGCCCTCAACAACTTAACCGGCGGAAAATATTTTTTTGAAAAAATCCATAAAACCCGGGGTCAGAATTTCAGCAAAAATCAGACTTTTGGCGATTCACTCAAAAATGATGCGAGAAGCTTGCAAATGCTCCCCTGAAAGGTTTGGCAGTCAAAACAGAAGGCTTTTTGTCACAGGACAAGAAATCAGCCCTCAAAAACTTAACCGGCGGAAAATATTTTTTTGAAAAAATCCCTAAGCCGCGGGGTCAGAATTTCAGCAAAAATCTGACTTTTGGCAATTCACTCAAAAATGATGCCAGAAGCTCTCAAATGCTCCCCTGAATGTTTGGCAGTCGAAACAGAAGGCTTTTTATCACAGGACAAGAAATCAGCCCGCAACAACTTAACCGTCGGATATAATTTTTTTTGAAAAAATCCCTAAGCCCCGGGGTCAGAATTTCAGCAAAAATCTGACTTTTGGCAATTCACTCAAAAATGATGCCAGAAGCTTGCAAATGCTCCCCTGAAATGTTTGGCAGTCGAAACAGAAGGCTTTTTATCACAGGACAAGAAATCAGCCCTCAACAACTTAAACAGCGGAAAATATTTTTTTGAAAAAATCCCTAAGCCCCGGGGTCAGAATTTCAGAAAAAATCTGACTTTTGGCAATTCACTCAAACATGATGCCAGAAGCTTGCAAATGCTACCCTGAAAGGATTGGCAGTCGAAACAGAAGGCTTTTTATCACAGGACAAGAAATCAGCCCTCAACAACTTAACCGGCGGAAAATATATTTTTTTGAAAAAATCCCTAAAGCCCGGGGTCAGAATTTCAGTAAAAATCTGACTTTTGGCGATTCACTCAAAAATGATGCCAGAAGCTTGCAAATGCTCCCCTGAAAGGATTGGGAATCGAAACAGAAGGCTTTTTATCACAGAACAAAAAATCAGCCCTCAACAACTTAACCGGCGGAAAATATTTTTTTGAAAAAATCCATAAAACCCGGGGTCAGAATTTCAGCAAAAATCAGACTTTTGGCGATTCACTCAAAAATGATGCCAGAAGCTTGCAAATGCTCCCCTGAAAGGATTGGGAGTCGAAACAGAAGGCTTTTTATCACAGGACAAGAAATCAGCCCTCAACAACTTAACAGGCGGAAAACATTTTTTTGAAAAAATTCCTAAGCCCCGGGGTCAGAATTTCAGCAAAAATCTGACTTTTGGCAATTCACTCAAAAATGATGCCAGAAGCTTGCAAATGCTCCCGTGAAAGGTTTGGCAGTCGAAACAGAAGGCTTTTTATCACAGGACAAGAAATCAGCCCGACACAACTTAACCGTCGGATATATTTTTTTTTGAAAAAATCCCTAATCCCCGGGGTCAGAATTTCAGCAAAAATCTGACTTTTGGCAATTCACTCAAAAAAAGATTCCAGAAGCTTGCAAATGCTCCCCTGAAAGGTTTGGCAGTCGAAACAGAAGGCTTTTTATCACAGGACAAGAAATCAGCCCTCAACAACTTAACCGGCGGAAAATATTTTTTTTTTGAAAAAATCCCTAAGCCCCGGGGTCAGAATTTCAGCAAAAATCTGACTTTTGGCGATTCACTCAAAAATGATGTCAGAAGCTTGCAAATGCTCCCCTGAAATGTTTGGCAGTCGAAACAGAAGGCTTTTTACCACAAGACAAGAAATCAGCCCTCAACAACTTAACCGGCGGAAAATATTTTTTTGAAAAAATCCCTAAGCCCCGGGGTCAGAATTTCAGCAAAAATCTGACTTTTGGCAATTCACTCAAAACTGATTCCAGAAGCTTGCAAATGCTCCCCTGAAAGGATTGGGAGTCGAAACAGAAGGCTTTTTATCACAAGACAAGAAATCAGCCCTCAACAACTTAACCGGCGAAAAATATTTTTTTGAAAAAATCCCTAAGCCCCGGGGTCAGAATTTCAGCAATAATCTGACTTTTGGCAATTCACTCAAAAATGATGCCAGAAGCTTGCAAATGCTCCCCTGAAAGGTTTGGCAGTCGAAACAGAAGGCTTTTTATCACAGGACAAGAAATCAGCCCTCAAAAACTTAACCGGCGGAAAATATTTTTTTGAAAAAATCCCTAAGCCCCGGGGTCAGAATTTCAGAAAAAATCTGACATTTGGCAATTCACTCAAAACTGATTCCAGAAGCTTGCAAATGCTCCCCTGAAAGGTTTGGCAGTCAAAACAGAAGGCTTTTTGTCACAGGACAAGAAATCAGCCCTCAAAAACTTAACCGGCGGAAAATATTTTTTTGAAAAAATCCCTAAGCCCCGGGGTCAGAATTTCAGCAAAAATCTGACTTTTGGCGATTCACTCAAAAATGATGGCAGAAGCTTGCAAATGCTCCCCTGAATGTTTGGCAGTCGAAACAGAAGGCTTTTTACCACAGGACAAGAAATCAGCCCTCAACAACTTAACCGGTGGAAAATATATTTTTTTGAAAAAATCCCTAAGCCCCGGTGTCAGAATTTCAGCAAAAATCTGACTTTTGGCGATTCACTCAAAAATGATGCCAGAAGCTTGCAAATGCTCCCCTGAAAGGATTGGGAGTCGAAACAGAAGGCTTTTTATCACAGGACAAGAAATCAGTCCTCAACAACTTAACCGGCGGAAAATATTTTTTTGAAAAAATCCCTAAGCCCCGGGGTCAGAATTTCAGCAAAAATCTGACTTTTGACAATTCACTCAAATATGATGCCAGAAGCTTGCAAATGCTCCCCTGAAAGGTTTGGCAGTCGAAACAGAAGGCTTTTTATCACAGGACAAGAAATCAGCCCGCAACAACTTAACCGTCGGATATTTTTTTTTTTGAAAAAATCCCTAAGCCCCGGGGTCAGAATTTCAGCAAAAATCTGACTTTTGGCGATTCACTCAAAAATGATGCCAGAAGCTTGCAAATGCTCCCCTGAATGTTTGGCAGTCGAAACAGAAGGCTTTTTATCACAGGACAAGAAATCAGCCCTCAAAAACTTAACCGGCGGAAAATATATTTTTTTGAAAAAATCCCTAAGCCCCGGGGTCAGAATTTCAGCAAAAATCTGACTTTTGGCAATTCACTCAAAAATGATGCCAGAAGCTTGCAAATGCTCCCCTGAAAGGTTTGGCAGTCGAAACAGAAGGCTTTTTATCACAGGACAAGAAATCAGCCCTCAACAACTTAACCGGCGGAAAATATTTTTTTGAAAAAATCCGTAAGCCCCGGGGTCAGAATTTCAGCAAAAATCTGACTTTCGGCAATTCACTCAAAAATGATGCCAGAAGCTTGCAAATGCTCCCCTGAATGTTTGGCAGTCGAAACAGAAGGCTTTTTATCACAGGACAAGAAATCAGCCCTCAACAACTTAACCGGCGGAAAATATATTTTTTTGAAAAAATCCCTAAGCCCCGTGGTCAGAATTTCAGCAAAAATCTGACTTTTGGCGATTCACTCAAAAATGATGCCAGAAGCTTGCAAATGCTCCCCTGAAAGGATTGGGAGTCGAAACACAAGGCTTTTTATCACAGGACAAGAAATCAGCCCTCAACAACTTAACCGGCGGAAAATATTTTTTTGAAAAAACCCCTAAGCCGCGGGGTCAGAATTTCAGCAAAAATCTGACTTTTGGCAATTCACTCAAGAATGATGCCAGAAGCTTGCAAATGCTCCCCTGAAAGGTTTGGCAGTCGAAACAGAAGGCTTTTTATCACAGGACAAGAAATCAGCCCTCAACAACTTAACCGGCGAAAAATATATTTTTTTGAAAAAATCCCTAAGCCCCGGGGTCAGAATTTCAGCAAAAATCTGACTTTTGGCGATTCACTCAAAAATGATGCCAGAAGCTTGCAAATGCTCCCCTGAAAGGTTTGGCAGTCGAAACAGAAGGCTTTTTATCACAGGACAAGAAATCAGCCCTCAACAACTTAACCGGCGGAAAATATATTTTTTTGAAAAAATCCCAAAGCCCCGGGGTCAGAATTTCAGCAAAAATCTGACTTTTGGCAATTCACTCAAAAATGATGCCAGAAGCTTGCAAATGCTCCCCTGAAAGGTTTGGGAGTCGAAACAGAAGGCTTTTTATCACAGGACAAGAAATCAGCCCTCAACAACTTAACCGGCGGAAAATATATTTTTTTGAAAAAATCCCTAAGCCCCGGCGTCAGAATTTCAGCAAAAATCTGACTTTTGACAATTCACTCAAAAATGATGCCAGAAGCTTGCAAATGCTCCCCTGAAAGGTTTGGCAGTCGAAACAGAAGGCTTTTTTCACAGGACAAGAAATCAGCCCGCAACAACTTAACCGTGGGATATATTTTTTTTTGAAAAAATCCCTAAGCCCCGGGGTCAGAATTTCAGCAAAAATCTGACTTTTGGCAATTCACTCAAAAATGATGCCAGAAGCTTGCAAATGCTACCCTGAAAGGATTGGCAGTCGAAACAGAAGGCTTTTTATCACAGGACAAGAAATCAGCCCTCAACAACTTAACCGGCGGAAAATATATTTTTTTGAAAAAATCCCTAAAGCCCGGGGTCAGAATTTCAGCAAAAATCTGACTTTTGGCGATTCACTCAAAAATGATGCCAGAAGCTTGCAAATGCTCCCCTGAAAGGTTTGGCAGTCTAAACAGAAGGCTTTTTATCACAGGACAAGAAATCAGCCCTCAACAACTTAACCGGCGGAAAATATATTTTTTTGAAAAAATCCCTAAGCCCCGGGGTCAGAATTTCAGCAAAAATCTGACTTTTGGCGATTCACTCAAAAATGATGCGAGAAGCTTGCAAATGCTCCCCTGAAAGGTTTGGCAGTCAAAACAGAAGGCTTTTTGTCACAGGACAAGAAATCAGCCCTCAAAAACTTAACCGGCGGAAAATATTTTTTTGAAAAAATCCCTAAGCCGCGGGGTCAGAATTTCAGCAAAAATCTGACTTTTGGCAATTCACTCAAAAATGATGCCAGAAGCTCTCAAATGCTCCCCTGAATGTTTGGCAGTCGAAACAGAAGGCTTTTTATCACAGGACAAGAAATCAGCCCGCAACAACTTAACCGTCGGATATAATTTTTTTTGAAAAAATCCCTAAGCCCCGGGGTCAGAATTTCAGCAAAAATCTGACTTTTGGCAATTCACTCAAAAATGATGCCAGAAGATTGCAAATGCTCCCCTGAAATGTTTGGCAGTCGAAACAGAAAGCTTTTTATCACAGGACAAGAAATCAGCCCTCAACAACTTAACCGGCGGAAAATATTTTTTTGAAAAAATCCCTAAGCCCCGGGGTCAGAATTTCAGAAAAAATCTGACTTTTGGCAATTCACTCAAAAATGATGCCAGAAGCTTGCAAATGCTACCCTGAAAGGATTGGCAGTCGAAACAGAAGGCTTTTTATCACAGGACAAGAAATCAGCCCTCAACAACTTAACCGGCGGAAAATATATTTTTTTGAAAAAATCCCTAAAGCCCGGGGTCAGAATTTCAGCAAAAATCTGACTTTTGGCGATTCACTCAAAAATGATGCCAGAAGCTTGCAAATGCTCCCCTGAAAGGATTGGGAGTCGAAACAGAAGGCTTTTTATCACAGGACAAGAAATCAGCCCTCAACAACTTAACCGGCGGAAAATATTTTTTTGAAAAAATCCCTAAGCCCCGGGGTCAGAATTTCAGCAAAAATCTGACTTTTGGCGATTCACTCAAAAATGATGCCAGAACCTTGCAAATGCTCCCCTGAAAGGATTGGGAGTCGAAACAGAAGGCTTTTTATCACAGGACAAGAAATCAGCCCTCAACAACTTAACAGGCGGAAAACATTTTTTTGAAAAAATTCCTAAGCCCCGGGGTCAGAATTTCAGCAAAAATCTGACTTTTGGCAATTCACTCAAAAATGATGCGAGAAGCTTGCAAATGCTCCCCTGAAAGGTTTGGCAGTCAAAACAGAAGGCTTTTTGTCACAGGACAAGAAATCAGCCCTCAAAAACTTAACCGGCGGAAAATATTTTTTTGAAAAAATCCCTAAGCCGCGGGGTCAGAATTTCAGCAAAAATCTGACTTTTGGCAATTCACTCAAAAATGATGCCAGAAGCTTGCAAATGCTCCCCTGAATGTTTGGCAGTCGAAACAGAAGGCTTTTTATCACAGGACAAGAAATCAGCCCGCAACAACTTAACCGTCGGATATAATTTTTTTTGAAAAAATCCCTAAGCCCCGGGGTCAGAATTTCAGCAAAAATCTGACTTTTGGCAATTCACTCAAAAATGATGCCAGAAGCTTGCAAATGCTCCCCTGAAATGTTTGGCAGTCGAAACAGAAGCCTTTTTATCACAGGACAAGAAATCAGCCCTCAACAACTTAACCGGCGGAAAATATTTTTTTGAAAAAATCCCTAAGCCCCGGGGTCAGAATTTCAGAAAAAATCTGACTTTTGGCAATTCACTCAAAAATGATGCCAGAAGCTTGCAAATGCTACCCTGAAAGGATTGGCAGTCGAAACAGAAGGCTTTTTATCACAGGACAAGAAATCAGCCCTCAACAACTTAACCGGCGGAAAATATATTTTTTTGAAAAAATCCCTAAAGCCCGGGGTCAGAATTTCAGCAAAAATCTGACTTTTGGCGATTCACTCAAAAATGATGCCAGAAGCTTGCAAATGCTCCCCTGAAAGGATTGGGAATCGAAACAGAAGGCTTTTTATCACAGAACAAAAAATCAGCCCTCAACAACTTAACCGGCGGAAAATATTTTTTTGAAAAAATCCATAAAACCCGGGGTCAGAATTTCAGCAAAAATCAGACTTTTGGCGATTCACTCAAAAATGATGCCAGAAGCTTGCAAATGCTCCCCTGAAAGGATTGGGAGTCGAAACAGAAGGATTTTTATCACAGGACAAGAAATCAGCCCTCAACAACTTAACAGGCGGAAAACATTTTTTTGAAAAAATTCCTAAGCCCCGGGGTCAGAATTTCAGCAAAAATCTGACTTTTGGCAATTCACTCAAAAATGATGCCAGAAGCTTGCAAATGCTCCCGTGAAAGGTTTGGCAGTCGAAACAGAAGGCTTTTTATCACAGGACAAGAAATCAGCCCGCAACAACTTAACCGTCGGATATATTTTTTTTTGAAAAAATCCCTAATCCCCGGGGTCAGAATTTCAGCAAAAATCTGACTTTTGGCAATTCACTCAAAAAAGATTCCAGAAGCTTGCAAATGCTCCCCTGAAAGGTTTGGCAGTCGAAACAGAAGGCTTTTTATCACAGGACAAGAAATCAGCCCTCAACAACTTAACCGGCGGAAAATATATTTTTTTGAAAAAATCCCTAAGCCCCGGGGTCAGAATTTCAGAAAAAATCTGACATTTGGCAATTCACTCAAAAATGATGCCAGAAGCTTGCAAATGCTCCCCTGAAATGTTTGGCAGTCGAAACAGAAGGCTTTTTATCACAGGACAAGAAATCAGCCCTCAACAACTTAACCGGCGGAAAATATATTTTTTTGAAAAAATCCCTAAGCCCCGGGGTCAGAATTTCAGCAAAAATCTGACTTTTGGCGATTCACTCAAAAATGATGCCAGAAGCTTGCAAATGCTCCCCTGAAAGGATTGGGAATCGAAACAGAAGGCTTTTTATCACAGAACAAAAAATCAGCCCTCAACAACTTAACCGGCGGAAAATATTTTTTTGAAAAAATCCATAAAACCCGGGGTCAGAATTTCAGCAAAAATCAGACTTTTGGCGATTCACTCAAAAATGATGCCAGAAGCTTGCAAATGCTCCCCTGAAAGGATTGGGAGTCGAAACAGAAGGATTTTTATCACAGGACAAGAAATCAGCCCTCAACAACTTAACAGGCGGAAAACATTTTTTTGAAAAAATTCCTAAGCCCCGGGGTCAGAATTTCAGCAAAAATCTGACTTTTGGCAATTCACTCAAAAATGATGCCAGAAGCTTGCAAATGCTCCCGTGAAAGGTTTGGCAGTCGAAACAGAAGGCTTTTTATCACAGGACAAGAAATCAGCCCGCAACAACTTAACCGTCGGATATATTTTTTTTTGAAAAAATCCCTAATCCCCGGGGTCAGAATTTCAGCAAAAATCTGACTTTTGGCAATTCACTCAAAAAAGATTCCAGAAGCTTGCAAATGCTCCCCTGAAAGGTTTGGCAGTCGAAACAGAAGGCTTTTTATCACAGGACAAGAAATCAGCCCTCAACAACTTAACCGGCGGAAAATATATTTTTTTGAAAAAATCCCTAAGCCCCGGGGTCAGAATTTCAGAAAAAATCTGACATTTGGCAATTCACTCAAAAATGATGCCAGAAGCTTGCAAATGCTCCCCTGAAATGTTTGGCAGTCGAAACAGAAGGCTTTTTATCACAGGACAAGAAATCAGCCCTCAACAACTTAACCGGCGGAAAATATATTTTTTTGAAAAAATCCCTAAGCCCCGGGGTCAGAATTTCAGCAAAAATCTGACTTTTGGCGATTCACTCAAAAATGATGCCAGAAGGTTGCAAATGCTCCCCTGAAAGGATTGGGAGTCGAAACAGAAGGATTTTTATCACAGGACAAGAAATCAGCCCTCAACAACTTAACCGGCGGAAAATATTTTTTTGAAAAAATCCCTAAGCCCCGGGGTCAGAATTTCAGCAAAAATCTGACATTTGGCAATTCACTCAAAAATGATGCCAGAAGCTTGCAAATGCTCCCCTGAAATGTTTGGCAGTCGAAACAAAAGGCTTTTTACCACAAGACAAGAAATCAGCCCTCAACAACTTAACCGGCGAAAAATATTTTTTTGAAAAAATCCCTAAGCCCCGGGGTCAGAATTTCAGCAAAAATCTGACTTTTGGCAATTCACTCAAAACTGATTCCAGAAGCTTGCAAATGCTCCCCTGAAAGGTTTGGCAGTCAAAACAGAAGGCTTTTTGTCACAGGACAAGAAATCAGCCCTCAAAAACTTAACCGGCGGAAAATATTTTTTGAAAAAATCCCTAAGCCCCGGGGTCAGAATTTCAGCAAAAATCTGACTTTTGGCGATTCACTCAAAAATGATGCCAGAAGCTTGCAAATGCTCCCCTGAAAGGTTTGGCAGTCGAAACAGAAGGCTTTTTATCCCAGGACAAGAAATCAGCCCTCAACAACTTAACCGGCGGAAAATATATTTTTTTGAAAAAATCCCTAAAGCCCGGGGTCAGAATTTCAGCAAAAATCTGACTTTTGGCGATTCACTCAAAAATGATGCCAGAAGCTTGCAAATGCTCCCCTGAAAGGATTGGGAATCGAAACAGAAGGCTTTTTATCACAGAACAAAAAATCAGCCCTCAACAACTTAACCGGCGGAAAATATTTTTTTGAAAAAATCCATAAAACCCGGGGTCAGAATTTCAGCAAAAATCAGACTTTTGGCGATTCACTCAAAAATGATGCCAGAAGCTTGCAAATGCTCCCCTGAAAGGATTGGGAGTCGAAACAGAAGGCTTTTTATCACAGGACAAGAAATCAGCCCTCAACAACTTAACAGGCGGAAAACATTTTTTTGAAAAAATTCCTAAGCCCCGGGGTCAGAATTTCAGCAAAAATCTGACTTTTGGCAATTCACTCAAAAATGATGCCAGAAGCTTGCAAATGCTCCCGTGAAAGGTTTGGCAGTCGAAACAGAAGGCTTTTTATCACAGGACAAGAAATCAGCCCGCAACAACTTAACCGTCGGATATATTTTTTTTTGAAAAAATCCCTAATCCCCGGGGTCAGAATTTCAGCAAAAATCTGACTTTTGGCAATTCACTCAAAAAAGATTCCAGAAGCTTGCAAATGCTCCCCTGAAAGGTTTGGCAGTCGAAACAGAAGGCTTTTTATCACAGGACAAGAAATCAGCCCTCAACAACTTAACCGGCGGAAAATATATTTTTTTGAAAAAATCCCTAAGCCCCGGGGTCAGAATTTCAGAAAAAATCTGACATTTGGCAATTCACTCAAAAATGATGCCAGAAGCTTGCAAATGCTCCCCTGAAATGTTTGGCAGTCGAAACAGAAGGCTTTTTATCACAGGACAAGAAATCAGCCCTCAACAACTTAACCGGCGGAAAATATATTTTTTTGAAAAAATCCCTAAGCCCCGGGGTCAGAATTTCAGCAAAAATCTGACTTTTGGCGATTCACTCAAAAATGATGCCAGAAGGTTGCAAATGCTCCCCTGAAAGGATTGGGAGTCGAAACAGAAGGATTTTTATCACAGGACAAGAAATCAGCCCTCAACAACTTAACCGGCGGAAAATATTTTTTTGAAAAAATCCCTAAGCCCCGGGGTCAGAATTTCAGCAAAAATCTGACATTTGGCAATTCACTCAAAAATGATGCCAGAAGCTTGCAAATGCTCCCCTGAAATGTTTGGCAGTCGAAACAGAAGGCTTTTTACCACAAGACAAGAAATCAGCCCTCAACAACTTAACCGGCGAAAAATATTTTTTTGAAAAAATCCCTAAGCCCCGGGGTCAGAATTTCAGCAAAAATCTGACTTTTGGCAATTCACTCAAAACTGATTCCAGAAGCTTGCAAATGCTCCCCTGAAAGGTTTGGCAGTCAAAACAGAAGGCTTTTTGTCACAGGACAAGAAATCAGCCCTCAAAAACTTAACCGGCGGAAAATATTTTTTTGAAAAAATCCCTAAGCCCCGGGGTCAGAATTTCAGCAAAAATCTGACTTTTGGCTATTCACTCAAGAATGATGCCAGAAGCTTGCAAATGTTCCCCTGAAAGGTTTGGCAGTCGAAACAGAAGGCTTTTTATCACAGGACAAGAAATCAGCCCTCAACAACTTAACCGGCGGAAAATATATTTTTTTGAAAAAATCCCTAAGCCCCGGGGTCAGAATTTCAGCAAAAATCTGACTTTTGGCAATTCACTCAAAAATGATGCCAGAAGCTTGCAAATGCTCCCCTGAAAGGTTTGGCAGTCAAAACAGAAGGCTTTTTGTCACAGGACAAGAAATCAGCCCTCAAAAACTTAACCGGCGGAAAATATTTTTTTGAAAAAATCCCTAAGCCGCGGGGTCAGAATTTCAGCAAAAATCTGACTTTTGGCTATTCACTCAAGAATGATGCCAGAAGCTTGCAAATGTTCCCCTGAAAGGTTTGGCAGTCGAAACAGAAGGCTTTTTATCACAGGACAAGAAATCAGCCCTCAACAACTTAACCGGCGGAAAATATTTTTTTGAAAAAATCCCTAAGCCCCGGGGTCAGAATTTTAGCAAAAATCTGACTTTTGGCAATTCACTCAAAAATGATGCCAGAAGCTTGCAAATGCTCCCCTGAATGTTTGGCAGTCGAAACAGAAGGCTTTTTACCACAGGACAAGAAATCAGCCCTCAACAACTTAACCGGTGGAAAATATATTTTTTTGAAAAAATCCCTAAGCCCCGGTGTCAGAATTTCAGCAAAAATCTAACATTTGGCGATTCACTCAAAAATAATGCCAGAAGCTTGCAAATGCTCCCCTGAAAGGATTGGGAGTCGAAACAGAAGGCTTTTTATCACAGGACAAGAAATCAGCCCTCAACAACTTAACCGGCGGAAAATATTTTTTTGAAAATATCCATAAGCCCCGGGGTCAGAATTTCAGCAAAAATCTGACTTTTGGCGATTCACTCAAAAATGATGCCAGAAGCTTGCAAATGCTCCCCGGAAAGGATTGGGAGTCGAAACAGAAGGCTTTTTATCACAGGACAAGAAATCAGTCCTCAACAACTTAACCGGCGGAGAATATTTTTTTGAAAAAATCCCTAAGCCCCGGGGTCAGAATTTCAGCAAAAATCTGACTTTTGACAATTCACTCAAATATGATGCCAGAAGCTTGCAAATGCTCCCCTGAAAGGTTTGGCAGTCGAAACAGAAGGCTTTTTATCACAGGACAAGAAATCAGCCCGCAACAACTTAACCGTCGGATATTTTTTTTTTTGAAAAAATCCCTAAGCCCCGGGGTCAGAATTTCAGCAAAAATCTGACTTTTGGCAATTCACTCAAAAATGATGCCAGAAGCTTGCAAATGCTCCCCTGAATGTTTGGCAGTCGAAACAGAAGGCTTTTTATCACAGGACAAGAAATCAGCCCTCAAAAACTTAACCGGCGGAAAATATATTTTTTTGAAAAAATCCCTAAGCCCCGGGGTCAGAATTTCAGCAAAAATCTGACTTTTGGCAATTCACTCAAAAATGATGCCAGAAGCTTGCAAATGCTCCCCTGAAAGGTTTGGCAGTCAAAAAAGAAGGCTTTTTGTCACAGGACAAGAAATCAGCCCTCAAAAACTTAACCGGCGGAAAATATTTTTTTGAAAAAATCCCTAAGCCGCGGGGTCAGAATTTCAGCAAAAATCTGACTTTTGGCAATTCACTCAAGAATGATGCCAGAAGCTTGCAAATGCTCCCCTGAAAGGTTTGGCAGTCGAAACAGAAGGCTTTTTATCACAGGACAAGAAATCAGCCCTCAACAACTTAACCGGCGGAAAATATTTTTTTGAAAAAATCCGTAAGCCCCGGGGTCAGAATTTCAGCAAAAATCTGACTTTTGGCAATTCACTCAAAAATGATGCCAGAAGCTTGCAAATGCTCCCCTGAATGTTTGGCAGTCGAAACAGAAGGCTTTTTATCACAGGACAAGAAATCAGCCCTCAACAACTTAACCGGCGGAAAATATATTTTTTTGAAAAAATCCCTAAGCCCCGGGGTCAGAATTTCAGCAAAAATCTGACTTTTGGCGATTCACTCAAAAATGATGCCAGAAGCTTGCAAATGCTCCCCTGAAAGGATTGGGAGTCGAAACACAAGGCTTTTTATCACAGGACAAGAAATCAGCCCTCAACAACTTAACCGGCGGAAAATATTTTTTTGAAAAAACCCCTAAGCCGCGGGGTCAGAATTTCAGCAAAAATCTGACTTTTGGCAATTCACTCAAGAATGATGCCAGAAGCTTGCAAATGCTCCCCTGAAAGGTTTGGCAGTCGAAACAGAAGGCTTTTTATCACAGGACAAGAAATCAATCCTCAACAACTTAACCGGCGGAAAATATATTTTTTTGAAAAAATCCCTAAGCCCCGGGGTCAGAATTTCAGCAAAAATCTGACTTTTGGCGATTCACTCAAAAATGATGCCAGAAGCTTGCAAATGCTCCCCTGAAAGGTTTGGCAGTCGAAACAGAAGGCTTTTTATCACAGGACAAGAAATCAGCCCTCAACAACTTAACCGGCGGAAAATATATTTTTTTGAAAAAATCCCTAAGCCCCGGGGTCAGAATTTCAGCAAAAATCTGACTTTTGGCAATTCACTCAAAAATGATGCCAGAAGCTTGCAAATGCTCCCCTGAAAGGTTTGGGAGTCGAAACAGAAGGCTTTTTATCACAGGACAAGAAATCAGCCCTCAACAACTTAACCGGCGGAAAATATATTTTTTTGAAAAAATCCTTAAGCCCTGGGGTCAGAATTTCAGCAAAAATCTGACTTTTGACAATTCACTCAAAAATGATGCCAGAAGCTTGCAAATGCTCCCCTGAAAGGTTTGGCAGTCGAAACAGAAGGCTTTTTATCACAGGACAAGAAATCAGCCCTCAACAACTTAACCGGCGGAAAATATTTTTTTGAAAAAATCCCTAAGCCCCAGGGTCAGAATTTCAGCAAAAATCTGACTTTTGGCAATTCACTCAAAAATGATGCCAGAAGCTTGCAAATGCTCCCCTGAAGTGTTTGGCAGTCGAAACAGAAGGCTTTTTATCACAGGACAAGAAATCAGCCCTCAACAACTTAACCGGCGGAAAATATTTTTTTGAAAAAATCCCTAAGCCCCGGGGTCAGAATTTCAGCAAAAATCTGACTTTTGGCAATTCACTCAAAAATGATGCCAGAAGCTTGCAAATGCTACCCTGAAAGGATTGGCAGTCGAAACAGAAGGCTTTTTATCACAGGACAAGAAATCAGCCCTCAACAACTTAACCGGCGGAAAATATATTTTTTTGAAAAAATCCCTAAGCCCCGGGGTCAGAATTTCAGCAAAAATCTGACTTTTGGCGATTCACTCAAAAATGATGCGAGAAGCTTGCAAATGCTCCCCTGAAAGGTTTGGCAGTCAAAACAGAAGGCTTTTTGTCACAGGACAAGAAATCAGCCCTCAAAAACTTAACCGGCGGAAAATATTTTTTTGAAAAAATCCATAAGCCGCGGTGTCAGAATTTCAGCAAAAATCTGACTTTTGGCAATTCACTCAAAAATGATGCCAGAAGCTTGCAAATGCTCCCCTGAATGTTTGGCAGTCGAAACAGAAGGCTTTTTATCACAGGACAAGAAATCAGCCCTCAACAACTTAACCGGCGGAAAATATATTTTTTTGAAAAAATCCCTAAGCCCCGGGGTCAGAATTTCAGCAAAAATCTGACTTTTGGCGATTCACTCAAAAATGATGCCAGAAGCTTGCAAATGCTCCCCTGAAAGGATTGGGAGTCGAAACAGAAGGCTTTTTATCACAGGACAAGAAATCAGCCCTCAACAACTTAACCGGCGGAAAATATTTTTTTGAAAAAATCCCTAAGCCCCGGGGTCAGAATTTCAGCAAAAATCTGACTTTTGACAATTCACTCAAAAATGATGCCAGAAGCTTGCAAATGCTCCCCTGAAAGGATTGGGAGTCGAAACAGAAGGCTTTTTATCACAGGACAAGAAATCAGCCCTCAACAACTTAACAGGCGGAAAACATTTTTTTGAAAAAATTCCTAAGCCCCGGGGTCAGAATTTCAGCAAAAATCTGACTTTTGGCAATTCACTCAAAAATGATGCCAGAAGCTTGCAAATGCGCCCCTGAAAGGTTTGGCAGTCAAAACAGAAGGCTTTTTATCACAGGACAAGAAATCAGCCCTCAAAAACTTAACCGGCGGAAAATATTATTTTGAAAAAATCCCTAAGCCCCGGGGTCAGAATTTCAGCAAAAATCTGACTTTTGGCAATTCACTCAAAAATGATGCCAGAAGCTTGCAAATGCTCCCCTGAAAGGTTTGGGAGTCGAAACAGAAGGCTTTTTATCACAGGACAAGAAATCAGCCCTCAACAACTTAACCGGCGGAAAATATATTTTTTTGAAAAAATCCCTAAGCCCCGGGGTCAGAATTTCAGCAAAAATCTGACTTTTGGCAATTCACTCAAAAATGATGCCAGAAGCTTGCAAATGCTCCCCTGAAAGGTTTGGGAGTCGAAACAGAAGGCTTTTTATCACAGGACAAGAAATCAGCCCTCAACAACTTAACCGGCGGAAAATATATTTTTTTGAAAAAATCCTTAAGCCCTGGGGTCAGAATTTCAGCAAAAATCTGACTTTTGACAATTCACTCAAAAATGATGCCAGAAGCTTGCAAATGCTCCCCTGAAAGGTTTGGCAGTCGAAACAGAAGGCTTTTTATCACAGGACAAGAAATCAGCCCTCAACAACTTAACCGGCGGAAAATATTTTTTTGAAAAAATCCCTAAGCCCCAGGGTCAGAATTTCAGCAAAAATCTGACTTTTGGCAATTCACTCAAAAATGATGCCAGAAGCTTGCAAATGCTCCCCTGAAGTGTTTGGCAGTCGAAACAGAAGGCTTTTTATCACAGGACAAGAAATCAGCCCTCAACAACTTAACCGGCGGAAAATATTTTTTTGAAAAAATCCCTAAGCCCCGGGGTCAGAATTTCAGCAAAAATCTGACTTTTGGCAATTCACTCAAAAATGATGCCAGAAGCTTGCAAATGCTACCCTGAAAGGATTGGCAGTCGAAACAGAAGGCTTTTTATCACAGGACAAGAAATCAGCCCTCAACAACTTAACCGGCGGAAAATATATTTTTTTGAAAAAATCCCTAAGCCCCGGGGTCAGAATTTCAGCAAAAATCTGACTTTTGGCGATTCACTCAAAAATGATGCCAGAAGCTTGCAAATGCTCCCCTGAAAGGTTTGGCAGTCAAAACAGAAGGCTTTTTGTCACAGGACAAGAAATCAGCCCTCAAAAACTTAACCGGCGGAAAATATTTTTTTGAAAAAATCCCTAAGCCGCGGTGTCAGAATTTCAGCAAAAATCTGACTTTTGGCAATTCACTCAAAAATGATGCCAGAAGCTTGCAAATGCTCCCCTGAATGTTTGGCAGTCGAAACAGAAGGCTTTTTATCACAGGACAAGAAATCAGCCCTCAACAACTTAACCGGCGGAAAATATATTTTTTTGAAAAAATCCCTAAGCCCCGGGGTCAGAATTTCAGCAAAAATCTGACTTTTGGCGATTCACTCAAAAATGATGCCAGAAGCTTGCAAATGCTCCCCTGAAAGGATTGGGAGTCGAAACAGAAGGCTTTTTATCACAGGACAAGAAATCAGCCCTCAACAACTTAACCGGCGGAAAATATTTTTTTGAAAAAATCCCTAAGCCCCGGGGTCACAATTTCAGCAAAAATCTGACTTTTGACAATTCACTCAAAAATGATGCCAGAAGCTTGCAAATGCTCCCCTGAAAGGATTGGGAGTCGAAACAGAAGGCTTTTTATCACAGGACAAGAAATCAGCCCTCAACAACTTAACAGGCGGAAAACATTTTTTTGAAAAAATTCCTAAGCCCCGGGGTCAGAATTTCAGCAAAAATCTGACTTTTGGCAATTCACTCAAAAATGATGCCAGAAGCTTGCAAATGCTCCCCTGAAAGGTTTGGCAGTCAAAACAGAAGGCTTTTTGTCACAGGACAAGAAATCAGCCCTCAAAAACTTAACCGGCGGAAAATATTTTTTTGAAAAAATCCCTAAGGCCCGGGGTCAGAATTTCAGCAAAAATCTGACTTTTGGCAATTCACTCAAAAATGATGCCAGAAGCTTGCAAATGCTACCCTGAAAGGATTGGCAGTCGAAACAGAAGGCTTTTTATCACAGGACAAGAAATCAGCCCTCAACAACTTAACCGGCGGAAAATATATTTTTTTGAAAAAATCCCTAAGCCCCGGGGTCAGAATTTCAGCAAAAATCTGAATTTTGGCGATTCACTCAAAAATGATGCCAGAAGCTTGCAAATGCTCCCCTGAAAGGATTGGGAATCGAAACAGAAGGCTTTTTATCACAGAACAAGAAATCAGCCCTCAACAACTTAACCGGCGGAAAATATTTTTTTGAAAAAATCCCTAAGCCCCGGGGTCAGAATTTCAGCAAAAATCAGACTTTTGGCGATTCACTCAAAAATGATGCCAGAAGCTTGCAAATGCTCCCCTGAAAGGATTGGGAGTCGAAACAGAAGGCTTTTTATCACAGGACAAGAAATCAGCCCTCAACAACTTAACAGGCGGAAAACATTTTTTTGAAAAAATTCCTAAGCCCCGGGGTCAGAATTTCAGCAAAAATCTGACTTTTGGCAATTCACTCAAAAATGATGCCAGAAGCTTGCAAATGCTCCCCTGAAAGGTTTGGCAGTCAAAACAGAAGGCTTTTTATCACAGGACAAGAAATCAGCCCTCAAAAACTTAACCGGCGGAAAATATTATTTTGAAAAAATCCCTAAGCCCCGGGGTCAGAATTTCAGCAAAAATCTGACTTTTGGCAATTCACTCAAAAAAGATTCCAGAAGCTTGCAAATGCTCCCCTGAAAGGTTTGGGAGTCGAAACAGAAGGCTTTTTGTCACAGGACAAGAAATCAGCCCTCAAAAACTTAACCGGCGGAAAATATTTTTTTGAAAAAATCCCTAAGCCGCGGTGTCAGAATTTCAGCAAAAATCTGACTTTTGGCAATTCACTCAAAAATGATGCCAGAAGCTTGCAAATGCTCCCCTGAATGTTTGGCAGTCGAAACAGAAGGCTTTTTATCACAGGACAAGAAATCAGCCCTCAACAACTTAACCGGCGGAAAATATATTTTTTTGAAAAAATCCCTAAGCCCCGGGGTCAGAATTTCAGCAAAAATCTGACTTTTGGCGATTCACTCAAAAATGATGCCAGAAGCTTGCAAATGCTCCCCTGAAAGGATTGGGAGTCGAAACAGAAGGCTTTTTATCACAGGACAAGAAATCAGCCCTCAACAACTTAACCGGCGGAAAATATTTTTTTGAAAAAATCCCTAAGCCCCGGGGTCACAATTTCAGCAAAAATCTGACTTTTGACAATTCACTCAAAAATGATGCCAGAAGCTTGCAAATGCTCCCCTGAAAGGATTGGGAGTCGAAACAGAAGGCTTTTTATCACAGGACAAGAAATCAGCCCTCAACAACTTAACAGGCGGAAAACATTTTTTTGAAAAAATTCCTAAGCCCCGGGGTCAGAATTTCAGCAAAAATCTGACTTTTGGCAATTCACTCAAAAATGATGCCAGAAGCTTGCAAATGCTCCCCTGAAAGGTTTGGCAGTCAAAACAGAAGGCTTTTTGTCACAGGACAAGAAATCAGCCCTCAAAAACTTAACCGGCGGAAAATATTTTTTTGAAAAAATCCCTAAGGCCCGGGGTCAGAATTTCAGCAAAAATCTGACTTTTGGCAATTCACTCAAAAATGATGCCAGAAGCTTGCAAATGCTACCCTGAAAGGATTGGCAGTCGAAACAGAAGGCTTTTTATCACAGGACAAGAAATCAGCCCTCAACAACTTAACCGGCGGAAAATATATTTTTTTGAAAAAATCCCTAAGCCCCGGGGTCAGAATTTCAGCAAAAATCTGAATTTTGGCGATTCACTCAAAAATGATGCCAGAAGCTTGCAAATGCTCCCCTGAAAGGATTGGGAATCGAAACAGAAGGCTTTTTATCACAGAACAAGAAATCAGCCCTCAACAACTTAACCGGCGGAAAATATTTTTTTGAAAAAATCCCTAAGCCCCGGGGTCAGAATTTCAGCAAAAATCAGACTTTTGGCGATTCACTCAAAAATGATGCCAGAAGCTTGCAAATGCTCCCCTGAAAGGATTGGGAGTCGAAACAGAAGGCTTTTTATCACAGGACAAGAAATCAGCCCTCAACAACTTAACAGGCGGAAAACATTTTTTTGAAAAAATTCCTAAGCCCCGGGGTCAGAATTTCAGCAAAAATCTGACTTTTGGCAATTCACTCAAAAATGATGCCAGAAGCTTGCAAATGCTCCCCTGAAAGGTTTGGCAGTCAAAACAGAAGGCTTTTTATCACAGGACAAGAAATCAGCCCTCAAAAACTTAACCGGCGGAAAATATTATTTTGAAAAAATCCCTAAGCCCCGGGGTCAGAATTTCAGCAAAAATCTGACTTTTGGCAATTCACTCAAAAAAGATTCCAGAAGCTTGCAAATGCTCCCCTGAAAGGTTTGGGAGTCGAAACAGAAGGCTTTTTATCACAGGACAAGAAATCAGCCCTCAACAACTTAACCGGCGGAAAATATTTTTTTGAATATTTCTTGAATATTTTTTGAATATTTCAGAATTTCAGCAAAAATCTGACTTTTGGCAATTCACTCAAAAATGATGCCAGAAGCTTGCAAATGCTCCCCTGAAAGGTTTGGCAGTCGAAACAGAAGGATTTTTATCACAGGACAAGAAATCAGCCCTCAACAACTTAACCGGCAGAAAATATTTTTTTTTGAAAAAATCCCTAAGCCCCGGGGTCAGAATTTCAGCAAAAATCTGACTTTTGGCGATTCACTCAAAAATGATGCCAGAAGCTTGCAAATGCTCCCCTGAAAGGATTGGGAATCTAAACAGAAGGCTTTTTATCACAGAACAAAAAATCAGCCCTCAACAACTTAACCGGCGGAAAATATTTTTTTGAAAAAATCCCTAAGCCCCGGGGTCAGAATTTCAGAAAAAATCTGACTTTTGGCAATTCACTCAAAAATGATGCCAGAAGCTTACAAATGCTCCCCTGAAAGGTTTGGCAGTCGAAACAGAAGGCTTTTTATCACAGGACAAGAAATCAGCCCTCAACAACTTAACCGGCGGAAAATATTTTTTTGAAAAAATCCCAAAGCCCCGGGGTCAGAATTTCAGCAAAAATCTGACTTTTGGCAATTCAGTCAAAAATGATGCGAGAAGCTTGCAAATGCTCCCCTGAAATGTTTGGCAGTCGAAACAGAAGGCTTTTTATCACAGGACAAGAAATCAGCCCTCAACAACTTAACCGGCGGAAAATATTTTTTTGAAAAAATCCCTAAGCCCCGGGGTCAGAATTTCAGCAAAAATCTGACTTTTGGCAATTCAGTCAAAAATGATGCCAGAAGCTTGCAAATGCTCCCCTGAAAGGATTGGGAGTCGAAACAGAAGGCTTTTTATCACAGGACAGGAAATCAGCCCTCAACAACTTAACCGGCGGAAAATATTTTTTTGAAAAAATCCCTAAGCCCCGGGGTCAGAATTTCAGCAAAAATCTGACTTTTGGCAATTCCCTCAAAAATGATGCCAGAAGCTTGCAAATGCTCCCCTGAAAGGTTTGGCAGTCGAAACAGAAGGCTTTTTATCACAGGACAAGAAATCAGCCCTCAACAACTTAACCGGCGGAAAATATTTTTTTGAAAAAATCCCTAAGCCCCGGGGTCAGAATTTCAGCAAAAATCTGACTTTTGGCAATTCACTCAAAAATGATGCCAGAAGCTTACAAATGCTCCCCTGAAAGGTTTGGCAGTCGAAACAGAAGGCTTTTTATCACAGGACAAGAAATCAGCCCTCAACAACTTAACCGGCGGAAAATATTTTTTTGAAAAAATCCCAAAGCCCCGGGGTCAGAATTTCAGCAAAAATCTGACTTTTGGCAATTCAGTCAAAAATGATGCGAGAAGCTTGCAAATGCTCCCCTGAAATGTTTGGCAGTCGAAACAGAAGGCTTTTTATCACAGGACAAGAAATCAGCCCTCAACAACTTAACCGGCGGAAAATATTTTTTTGAAAAAATCCCTAAGCCCCGGGGTCAGAATTTCAGCAAAAATCTGACTTTTGGCAATTCAGTCAAAAATGATGCCAGAAGCTTGCAAATGCTCCCCTGAAAGGATTGGGAGTCGAAACAGAAGGCTTTTTATCACAGGACAGGAAATCAGCCCTCAACAACTTAACCGGCGGAAAATATTTTTTTGAAAAAATCCCTAAGCCCCGGGGTCAGAATTTCAGCAAAAATCTGACTTTTGGCAATTCCCTCAAAAATGATGCCAGAAGCTTGCAAATGCTCCCCTGAAAGGTTTGGCAGTCGAAACAGAAGGCTTTTTATCACAGGACAAGAAATCAGCCCTCAACAACTTAACCGGCGGAAAATATTTTTTTGAAAAAATCCCTAAGCCCCGGGGTCAGAATTTCAGCAAAAATCTGACTTTTGGCAATTCACTCAAAAATGATGCCAGAAGCTTGCAAATGCTCCCCTGAAAGGTTTGGCAGTCAAAACAGAAGGCTTTTTATCACAGGACAAGAAATCAGCCCTCAACAACTTAACCGGCGGAAAATATATTTTTGAAAAAATCCCTAAGCCCCGGGGTCAGAATTTCAGCAAAAATCTGACTTTTGGCAATTCACTCAAAAATGATGCCAGAAGCTTGAAAATGCTCCCCTGAAAGGTTTGGCAGTCGAAACAGAAGTTTTTTTATCACAGGACAAGAAATCAGCCCTCAACAACTTAACTGGCAAAAAATATTTTTTTGAAAAAATCCCTAAGCCCCGGGGTCAGAATTTCAGCAAAAATCTGACTTTTGGCAATTCACTCAAAAATGATGCCAGAAGCTTGCAAATGCTCCCCTGAAAGGTTTGGCAGTCGAAACAGAAGGCTTTTTATCACAGGACAAGAAATCAGCCCTCAACAACTTAACCAGCGGAAAATATTTTTTTGAAAAAATCCCTAAGCCCCGGGGTCAGAATTTCAGCAAAAATCTGACTTTTGGCAATTCACTCAAAAATGATGCCAGAAGCTTGCAAATGCTCCCCTGAAAGGATTGGGAGTCGAAACAGAAGGCTTTTTATCACAGAACAAAAAATCAGCCCTCAACAACTTAACCGGCGGAAAATATTTTTTTGAAAAAATCCCTAAGCCCCGGGGTCAGAATTTCAGCAAAAATCTGACTTTTGGCAATTCACTCAAAAATGATGCCAGAAGCTTGCAAATGCTCCCCTGAAAGGTTTGGCAGTCGAAACAGAAGGCTTTTTAACACAGGACAAGAAATCAGCCCTCAACAACTTAACCGGCAGAAAATATTTTTTTGAAAAAATCCCTAAGCCCCGGGGTCAGAATTTCAGCAAAAATCTGACTTTTGGCAATTCACTCAAAACTGATGCCAGAAGCTTGCAAATGCTCCCCTGAAAGGTTTGGCAGTCGAAACAGAAGTCTTTTTATAACAGGACAAGAAATCAGCCCTCAACAACTTAACCGGCGGAAAATATTTTTTTGAAAAAATCCCTAAGCCCCGGGGTCAGAATTTCAGCAAAAATCTGACTTTTGGCGATTCACTCAAAAATGATGCCAGAAGCTTGCAACTGCTCCCCTGAAAGGTTTGGCAGTCGAAACAGAAGTCTTTTTATCACAGGACAAGAAATCAGCCCTCAACAACTTAACCGGCGGAAAATATTTTTTTGAAAAAATCCCTAAGCCCCGGGGTCAGAATTTCAGCAAAAATCTGACTTTTGGCAATTCACTCAAAAATGATGCCAGAAGCTTGCAAATGCTCCCCTGAAAGCTTTGGCAGTCGAAACAGAAGGCTTTTTATCACAGGACAAGAAATCAGCCCTCAACAACTTAACCGGCGAAAAATATTTTTTTGAAAAAATCCCAAAGCCCCGGGGCCAGAATTTCAGTAAAAATCTGACTTTTGGCAATTCACTCAAAAATGATGCCAGAAGCTTGCAAATGCTCCCCTGAAAGGTTTGGCAGTCGAAACAGAAGTTTTTTTATCAAAGGACAAGAAATCAGCCCTCAACAACTTAACCGGCGGAAAATATTTTTTTGAAAAAATCCCTTAGCCCTGGGGTCAGTATTACAGCAAAAATCTGACTTTTGGCAATTCACTCAAAAATGATGCCAGAAGCTTGCAAATGCTCCCCTGAAAGGTTTGGCAGTCGAAACAGAAGGCTTTTTATCACAGAACAAAAAATCAGCCCTCAAAAACTTAACCGGCGGAAAATATTTTTTTGAAAAAATCCCTAAGCCCCGGGGTCAGAATTTCAGCAAAAATCTGACTTTTGGCAATTCACTCAAAAATGATGCCAGAAGCTTGCAAATGCTCCCCTGAAAGGTTTGGCAGTCGAAACAGAAGGCTTTTTATCACAGGACAAGAAATCAGCCCTCAAAAACTTAACCGGCGGAAAATATTTTTTTGAAAGAATCCCTAAGCCCCGGGGTCAGAATTTCAGCAAAAATCTGACTTTTGGCAATTCACTCAAAAATGATGCCAGAAGCTTGCAAATGCTCCCCTGAAAGGTTTGGCAGTCGAAACAGAAGGCTTTTTATCACAGGACAAGAAATCAGCCCTCAACAACTTAACCGGCGGAAAATATTTTTTTGAAAATATCCCTAACCCCCGGGGTCAGAATTTCAGTAAAAATCTGACTTTTGGCAATTCACTCAAAAATGATGCCAGAAGCTTGCAAATGCTCCCCTGAAAGGTTTGGCAGTCGAAATAGAAGGCTTTTTATCATAGGACAGGAAATCAGCCCTCAACAACTTAACCGGCGCAAAATATTTTTTTGAAAAAATCCCTAAGCCCCGGGGTCAGAATTTCAGCAAAAATCTGACTTTTGGCAATTCACTCAAAAATGATGCCAGAAGCTTGCAAATGCTCCCCTGAAAGGATTGGGAGTCGAAACAGAAGGCTTTTTATCACAGGACAAGAAATCAGCCTTCAACAACTTAACCGGCGGAAAATATTTTTTAAAAAAATTCCTAAGCCCCGGGGTCAGAATTTCAGCAAAAATCTGACTTTTGGCGATTCATTCAAAAATGATGCCAGAAGCTTGCAAATGCTCCCCTGAAAGGTTTGGCAGTCGAAACAGAAGGCTTTTTATCACAGGATAAGAAATCAGCCCTCAAAAGCTTAACCGGCGGAAAATATTTTTTTGAAAAAATCCCTAAGCCCCGGGGTCAGAATTTCAGCAAAAATCTGACTTTTGGCAATTCACTCAAAAATGATGCCAGAAGCTTGCAAATGCTCCCCTGAAAGGTTTGGCAGTCGAAACAGAAGGCTTTTTATCACAGGACAAGAAATCAGCCCTCAACAACTTAACCGGCGGAAAATATTTTTTTGAAAAAATCCCTAAGCCCCGGGGTCAGAATTTCAGCAAAAATCTGACTTTTGGCAATTCACTCAAAAATGATGCCAGAAGCTTGCAAATGCTCCCCTGAAAGGTTTGGCAGTCGAAACAGAAGGCTTTTTATGACAGGACAAGAAATCAGCTCTCAACAACTTAACCGGCGGAAAATATTTTTTTGAAAAAATCCCAAAGCCCCGGGGTCAGAATTTCAGCAAAAATCTGACTTTTGGCAATTCACTCAAAAATGATGCCAGAAGCTTGCAAATGCTCCCCTGAAAGGTTTGGCAGTCAAAACAGAAGGCTTTTTATCACAGGACAAGAAATCAGCCCTCAACAACTTAACCGGCGGAAAATATATTTTTGAAAAAATCCCTAAGCCCCGGGGTCAGAATTTCAGCAAAAATCTGACTTTTGGCAATTCACTCAAAAATGATGCCAGAAGCTTGAAAATGCTCCCCTGAAAGGTTTGGCAGTCGAAACAGAAGTTTTTTTATCACAGGACAAGAAATCAGCCCTCAACAACTTAACTGGCAAAAAATATTTTTTTGAAAAAATCCCTAAGCCCCGGGGTCAGAATTTCAGCAAAAATCTGACTTTTGGCAATTCACTCAAAAATGATGCCAGAAGCTTGCAAATGCTCCCCTGAAAGGTTTGGCAGTCGAAACAGAAGCCTTTTTATCACAGGACAAGAAATCAGCCCTCAACAACTTAACCAGCGGAAAATATTTTTTTGAAAAAATCCCTAAGCCCCGGGGTCAGAATTTCAGCAAAAATCTGACTTTTGGCAATTCACTCAAAAATGATGCCAGAAGCTTGCAAATGCTCCCCTGAAAGGATTGGGAGTCGAAACAGAAGGCTTTTTATCACAGAACAAAAAATCAGCCCTCAACAACTTAACCGGCGGAAAATATTTTTTTGAAAAAATCCCTAAGCCCCGGGGTCAGAATTTCAGCAAAAATCTGACTTTTGGCAATTCACTCAAAAATGATGCCAGAAGCTTGCAAATGCTCCCCTGAAAGGTTTGGCAGTCGAAACAGAAGGCTTTTTAACACAGGACAAGAAATCAGCCCTCAACAACTTAACCGGCAGAAAATATTTTTTTGAAAAAATCCCTAAGCCCCGGGGTCAGAATTTCAGCAAAAATCTGACTTTTGGCAATTCACTCAAAACTGATGCCAGAAGCTTGCAAATGCTCCCCTGAAAGGTTTGGCAGTCGAAACAGAAGTCTTTTTATAACAGGACAAGAAATCAGCCCTCAACAACTTAACCGGCGGAAAATATTTTTTTGAAAAAATCCCTAAGCCCCGGGGTCAGAATTTCAGCAAAAATCTGACTTTTGGCGATTCACTCAAAAATGATGCCAGAAGCTTGCAACTGCTCCCCTGAAAGGTTTGGCAGTCGAAACAGAAGTCTTTTTATCACAGGACAAGAAATCAGCCCTCAACAACTTAACCGGCGGAAAATATTTTTTTGAAAAAATCCCTAAGCCCCGGGGTCAGAATTTCAGCAAAAATCTGACTTTTGGCAATTCACTCAAAAATGATGCCAGAAGCTTGCAAATGCTCCCCTGAAAGGTTTGGCAGTCGAAATAGAAGGCTTTTTATCATAGGACAGGAAATCAGCCCTCAACAACTTAACCGGCGGAAAATATTTTTTTGAAAAAATCCCTAAGCCCCGGGGTCAGAATTTCAGCAAAAATCTGACTTTTGGCAATTCACTCAAAAATGATGCCAGAAGCTTACAAATGCTCCCCTGAAAGGATTGGGAGTCGAAACAGAAGGCTTTTTTATCACAGGACAAGAAATCAGCCTTCAACAACTTAACCGGCGGAAAATATTTTTTTGAAAAAATCCCTAAGCCCCGGGGTCAGAATTTCAGCAAAAATCTGACTTTTGGCAATTCATTCAAAAATGATGCCAGAAGCTTGCAAATGCTCCCCTGAAAGGATTGGGAGTCGAAACAGAAGGCTTTTTATCACAGGACAAGAAATCAGCCTTCAACAACTTAACCGGCGGAAAATATTTTTTAAAAAAATTCCTAAGCCCCGGGGTCAGAATTTCAGCAAAAATCTGACTTTTGGCGATTCATTCAAAAATGATGCCAGAAGCTTGCAAATGCTCCCCTGAAAGGTTTGGCAGTCGAAACAGAAGGCTTTTTATCACAGGATAAGAAATCAGCCCTCAAAAGCTTAACCGGCGGAAAATATTTTTTTGAAAAAATCCCTAAGCCCCGGGGTCAGAATTTCAGCAAAAATCTGACTTTTGGCAATTCACTCAAAAATGATGCCAGAAGCTTGCAAATGCTCCCCTGAAAGGTTTGGCAGTCGAAACAGAAGGCTTTTTATCACAGGACAAGAAATCAGCCCTCAACAACTTAACCGGCGGAAAATATTTTTTTGAAAAAATCCCTAAGCCCCGGGGTCAGAATTTCAGCAAAAATCTGACTTTTGGCAATTCACTCAAAAATGATGCCAGAAGCTTGCAAATGCTCCCCTGAAAGGTTTGGCAGTCGAAACAGAAGGCTTTTTATGACAGGACAAGAAATCAGCTCTCAACAACTTAACTGGCAAAAAATATTTTTTTGAAAAAATCCCTAAGCCCCGGGGTCAGAATTTCAGCAAAAATCTGACTTTTGGCAATTCACTCAAAAATGATGCCAGAAGCTTGCAAATGCTCCCCTGAAAGGTTTGGCAGTCGAAACAGAAGCCTTTTTATCACAGGACAAGAAATCAGCCCTCAACAACTTAACCAGCGGAAAATATTTTTTTGAAAAAATCCCTAAGCCCCGGGGTCAGAATTTCAGCAAAAATCTGACTTTTGGCAATTCACTCAAAAATGATGCCAGAAGCTTGCAAATGCTCCCCTGAAAGGATTGGGAGTCGAAACAGAAGGCTTTTTATCACAGAACAAAAAATCAGCCCTCAACAACTTAACCGGCGGAAAATATTTTTTTGAAAAAATCCCTAAGCCCCGGGGTCAGAATTTCAGCAAAAAGCTGACTTTTGGCAATTCACTCAAAAATGATGCCAGAAGCTTGCAAATGCTCCCCTGAAAGGTTTGGCAGTCGAAACAGAAGGCTTTTTAACACAGGACAAGAAATCAGCCCTCAACAACTTAACCGGCAGAAAATATTTTTTTGAAAAAATCCCTAAGCCCCGGGGTCAGAATTTCAGCAAAAATCTGACTTTTGGCAATTCACTCAAAACTGATGCCAGAAGCTTGCAAATGCTCCCCTGAAAGGTTTGGCAGTCGAAACAGAAGTCTTTTTATAACAGGACAAGAAATCAGCCCTCAACAACTTAACCGGCGGAAAATATTTTTTTGAAAAAATCCCTAAGCCCCGGGGTCAGAATTTCAGCAAAAATCTGACTTTTGGCGATTCACTCAAAAATGATGCCAGAAGCTTGCAACTGCTCCCCTGAAAGGTTTGGCAGTCGAAACAGAAGTCTTTTTATCACAGGACAAGAAATCAGCCCTCAACAACTTAACCGGCGGAAAATATTTTTTTGAAAAAATCCCTAAGCCCCGGGGTCAGAATTTCAGCAAAAATCTGACTTTTGGCAATTCACTCAAAAATGATGCCAGAAGCTTGAAAATGCTCCCCTGAAAGCTTTGGCAGTCGAAACAGAAGGCTTTTTATCACAGGACAAGAAATCAGCCCTCAACAACTTAACCGGCGAAAAATATTTTTTTGAAAAAATCCCAAAGCCCCGGGGCCAGAATTTCAGTAAAAATCTGACTTTTGGCAATTCACTCAAAAATGATGCCAGAAGCTTGCAAATGCTCCCCTGAAAGGTTTGGCAGTCGAAACAGAAGTTTTTTTATCAAAGGACAAGAAATCAGCCCTCAACAACTTAACCGGCGGAAAATATTTTTTTGAAAAAATCCCTTAGCCCTGGGGTCAGTATTACAGCAAAAATCTGACTTTTGGCAATTCACTCAAAAATGATGCCAGAAGCTTGCAAATGCTCCCCTGAAAGGTTTGGCAGTCGAAACAGAAGGCTTTTTATCACAGAACAAAAAATCAGCCCTCAACAACTTAACCGGCGAAAAATATTTTTTTGAAAAAATCCCTAAGCCCCGGGGTCAGAATTTCAGCAAAAATCTGACTTTTGGCAATTCACTCAAAAATGATGCCAGAAGCTTGCAAATGCTCCCCTGAAAGGTTTGGCAGTCGAAACAGAAGGCTTTTTATCACAGGACAAGAAATCAGCCCTCAACAACTTAACCGGCGGAAAATATTTTTTTGAAAATATCCCTAACCCCCGGGGTCAGAATTTCAGTAAAAATCTGACTTTTGGCAATTCACTCAAAAATGATGCCAGAAGCTTGCAAATGCTCCCCTGAAAGGTTTGGCAGTCGAAACAGAAGGCTTTTTAACACAGGACAAGAAATCAGCCCTCAACAACTTAACCGGCAGAAAATATTTTTTTGAAAAAATCCCTAAGCCCCGGGGTCAGAATTTCAGCAAAAATCTGACTTTTGGCAATTCACTCAAAACTGATGCCAGAAGCTTGCAAATGCTCCCCTGAAAGGTATGGCAGTCGAAATAGAAGGCTTTTTATCACAGGACAGGAAATCAGCCCTCAACAACTTAACCGGCGGAAAATATTTTTTTGAAAAAATCCCTAAGCCCCGGGGTCAGAATTTCAGCAAAAATCTGACTTTTGGCGATTCACTCAAAAATGATGCCAGAAGCTTGCAACTGCTCCCCTGAAAGGTTTGGCAGTCGAAACAGAAGTCTTTTTATCACAGGACAAGAAATCAGCCCTCAACAACTTAACCGGCGGAAAATATTTTTTTGAAAAAATCCCTAAGCCCCGGGGTCAGAATTTCAGCAAAAATCTGACTTTTGGCAATTCACTCAAAAATGATGCCAGAAGCTTGAAAATGCTCCCCTGAAAGCTTTGGCAGTCGAAACAGAAGGCTTTTTATCACAGGACAAGAAATCAGCCCTCAACAACTTAACCGGCGAAAAATATTTTTTTGAAAAAATCCCAAAGCCCCGGGGCCAGAATTTCAGTAAAAATCTGACTTTTGGCAATTCACTCAAAAATGATGCCAGAAGCTTGCAAATGCTCCCCTGAAAGGTTTGGCAGTCGAAACAGAAGTTTTTTTATCAAAGGACAAGAAATCAGCCCTCAACAACTTAACCGGCGGAAAATATTTTTTTGAAAAAATCCCTTAGCCCTGGGGTCAGTATTACAGCAAAAATCTGACTTTTGGCAATTCACTCAAAAATGATGCCAGAAGCTTGCAAATGCTCCCCTGAAAGGTTTGGCAGTCGAAACAGAAGGCTTTTTATCACAGAACAAAAAATCAGCCCTCAAAAACTTAACCGGCGGAAAATATTTTTTTGAAAAAATCCCTAAGCCCCGGGGTCAGAATTTCAGCAAAAATCTGACTTTTGGCAATTCACTCAAAAATGATGCCAGAAGCTTTCAAATGCTCCCCTGAAAGGTTTGGCAGTCGAAACAGAAGGCTTTTTATCACAGGACAAGAAATCAGCCCTCAAAAACTTAACCGGCGGAAAATATTTTTTTGAAAGAATCCCTAAGCCCCGGGGTCAGAATTTCAGGAAAAATCTGACTTTTGGCAATTCACTCAAAAATGATGCCAGAAGCTTGCAAATGCTCCCCTGAAAGGTTTGGCAGTCGAAACAGAAGGCTTTTTATCACAGGACAAGAAATCAGCCCTCAACAACTTAACCGGCGGAAAATATTTTTTTGAAAATATCCCTAACCCCCGGGGTCAGAATTTCAGTAAAAATCTGACTTTTGGCAATTCACTCAAAAATGATGCCAGAAGCTTGCAAATGCTCCCCTGAAAGGTTTGGCAGTCGAAATAGAAGGCTTTTTATCATAGGACAGGAAATCAGCCCTCAACAACTTAACCGGCGGAAAATATTTTTTTGAAAATATCCCTAACCCCCGGGGTCAGAATTTCAGTAAAAATCTGACTTTTGGCAATTCACTCAAAAATGATGCCAGAAGCTTGCAAATGCTCCCCTGAAAGGTATGGCAGTCGAAATAGAAGGCTTTTTATCACAGGACAGGAAATCAGCCCTCAACAACTTAACCGGCGGAAAATATTTTTTTGAAAATATCCCTAACCCCCGGGGTCAGAATTTCAGCAAAAATCTGACTTTTGGCAATTCACTCAAAAATGATGCCAGAAGCTTGCAAATGCTCCCCTGAAAGGATTGGGAGTCGAAACAAAAGGCTTTTTATCACAGGACAAGAAATCAGCCTTCAACAACTTAACCGGCGGAAAATATTTTTTTGAAAAAATCCCTAAGCCCCGGGGTCAGAATTTCAGCAAAAATCTGACTTTTGGCAATTCACTCAAAAATGATGCCAGAAGCTTGCAAATGCTCCCCTGAAAGGATTGGGAGTCGAAACAGAAGGCTTTTTTATCACAGGACAAGAAATCAGCCTTCAACAACTTAACCGGCGGAAAATATTTTTTTGAAAAAATCCCTAAGCCCCGGGGTCAGAATTTCAGCAAAAATCTGACTTTTGGCAATTCATTCAAAAATGATGCCAGAAGCTTGCAAATGCTCCCCTGAAAGGATTGGGAGTCGAAACAGAAGGCTTTTTATCACAGGACAAGAAATCAGCCTTCAACAACTTAACCGGCGGAAAATATTTTTTTTAAAAATTCCTAAGCCCCGGGGTCAGAATTTCAGCAAAAATCTGACTTTTGGCGATTCATTCAAAAATGATGCCAGAAGCTTGCAAATGCTCCCCTGAAAGGTTTGGCAGTCGAAACAGAAGGCTTTTTATCACAGGACAAGAAATCAGCCCTCAAAAGCTTAACCGGCGGAAAATATTTTTTTGAAAAAATCCCTAAGCCCCGGGGTCAGAATTTCAGCAAAAATCTGACTTTTGGCAATTCACTCAAAAATGATGCCAGAAGCTTGCAAATGCTCCCCTGAAAGGTTTGGCAGTCGAAACAGAAGGCTTTTTATCACAGGACAAGAAATCAGCCCTCAACAACTTAACCGGCGGAAAATATTTTTTTGAAAAAATCCCTAAGCCCCGGGGTCAGAATTTCAGCAAAAATCTGACTTTTGGCAATTCACTCAAAAATGATGCCAGAAGCTTGCAAGTGCTCCCCTGAAAGGTTTGGCAGTCGAAACAGAAGGCTTTTTATGACAGGACAAGAAATCAGCTCTCAACAACTTAACCGGCGGAAAATATTTTTTTGAAAAAATCCCAAAGCCCCGGGGTCAGAATTTCAGCAAAAATCTGACTTTTGGCAATTCACTCAAAAATGATGCCAGAAGCTTGCAAATGCTCCCCTGAAAGGATTGGGAGTCGAATCAGAAGGCTTTTTATCACAGGACAAGAAATCAGCCTTCAAAAACTTAACCGGCGGAAAATATTTTTTTGAAAAAATCCCTAAGCCCCGGGGTCAGAATTTCAGCAAAAATCTGACTTTTGGCAATTCACTCAAAAATGATGCCAGAAGCTTGCAAATGCTCCCCTGAAAGGTTTGGCAGTCGAAACAGAAGGCTTTTTATCACAGGACAAGAAATCAGCCCTCAACAACTTAACCGGCGGAAAATATTTTTTTGAAAAAATCCCTAAGCCCCAGGGTCAGAATTTCAGCAAAAATCTGACTTTTGGCAATTCACTCAAAAATGATGCCAGAAGCTTGCAAATGCTCCCCTGAAAGGTTTGGCAGTCGAAACAGAAGGCTTTTTATCACAGGACAAGAAATCAGCCCTCAACAACTTAACCGGCGGAAAATATTTTTTTGAAAAAATCCCTAAGCCCCGGGGTCAGAATTTCAGCAAAAATCTGACTTTTGGCAATTCACTCAAAAATGATGCCAGAAGCTTGCAAATGCTCCCCTGAAAGGATTGGGAGTCGAATCAGAAGGCTTTTTATCACAGGACAAGAAATCAGCCCTCAACAACTTAACCGGCGGAAAATATTTTTTTGAAAAAATCCCAAAGCCCCGGGGTCAGAATTTCAGCAAAAATCTGACTTTTGGCAATTCACTCAAAAATGATGCCAGAAGCTTGCAAATGCTCCCCTGAAAGGATTGGGAGTCGAATCAGAAGGCTTTTTATCACAGGACAAGAAATCAGCCCTCAACAACTTAACCGGCGGAAAATATTTTTTTGAAAAAATCCCAAAGCCCCGGGGTCAGAATTTCAGCAAAAATCTGACTTTTGGCAATTCACTCAAAAATGATGCCAGAAGCTTGCAAATGCTCCCCTGAAAGGATTGGCAGTCGAAACAGAAGGCTTTTTATCACAGGACAAGAAATCAGCCCTCAACAACTTAACCGGTGGAAAATATTTTTTTGGAAAATTCCTAAGCCCCGGGTTCAGAATTTCAGCAAAAATCTGACTTTTGGCGATTCACTCAAAAATGATGCCAGAAGCTTGCAAATGCTCCCCTGAAAGGTTTGGCAGTCGAAACAGAAGTCTTTTTATCACAGGACAAGAAATCAGCCCTCAAAAACTTAACCGGCGAATAATATTTTTTTGAAAAAATCCCTAAGCCCCGGGGTCAGAATTTCAGCAAAAATCTGACTTTTGGCAATTCACTCAAAAATGATGCCAGAAGCTTGCAAATGCTCCCCTGAAAGGTTTGGCAGTCGAAACAGAAGGCTTTTTATCACAGGACAAGAAATCAGCCCTCAACAACTTAACCGGCGGAAAATATTTTTTTGAAAAAATCCGTAAGCCCCGGGGTCAGAATTTCAGAAAAAATCTGACTTTTGGCGATTCACTCAAAAATGATGCCAGAAGCTTGCAAATGCTCCCCTGAAAGGTTTGGCAGTCGAAACAGAAGTCTTTTTATCACAGGACAAGAAATCAGCCCTCAACAACTTAACCGGCGAAAAATATTTTTTTGAAAAAATCCCAAAGCCCCGGGGTCAGAATTTCAGCAAAAATCTGACTTTTGGCAATTCACTCAAAAATGATGCCAGAAGCTTGCAAATGCTCCCCTGAAAGGTTTGGCAGTCGAAACAGAAGGCTTTTTATCACAGGACAAGAAATCAGCCCTCAACAACTTAACCGGCGGAAAATATTTTTTTGAAAAAATCCCTAAGCCCCGGGGTCAGAATTTCAGCAAAAATCTGACTTTTGGCGATTCACTCAAAAATGATGCCAGAAGCTTGCAAATGCTCCCCTGAAAGGATTGGCAGTCGAAACAGAAGGCTTTTTATCACAGGACAAGAAATCAGCCCTCAACAACTTAACCGGCGGAAAATATTTTTTTGAAAAAATCCGTAAGCCCCGGGGTCAGAATTTCAGAAAAAATCTGACTTTTGGCGATTCACTCAAAAATGATGCCAGAAGCTTGCAAATGCTCCCCTGAAAGGTTTGGCAGTCGAAACAGAAGTCTTTTTATCACAGGACAAGAAATCAGCCCTCAACAACTTAACCGGCGAAAAATATTTTTTTGAAAAAATCCCTAAGCCCCAGGGTCAGAATTTCAGTAAAAATCTGACTTTTGGCAATTCACTCAAAAATGATGCCAGAAGCTTGCAAATGCTCCCCTGAAAGGTTTGGCAGTCGAAACAGAAGGCTTTTTATCACAGGACAAGAAATCAGCCCTCAACAACTTAACCGGCGGAAAATATTTTTTTGAAAAAATCCCTAAGCCCCGGGGTCAGAATTTCAGCAAAAATCTGACTTTTGGCGATTCACTCAAAAATGATGCCAGAAGCTTGCAAATGCTCCCCTGAAAGGATTGGGAGTCGAAACAGAAGGCTTTTTATCACAGGACAAGAAATCAGCCCTCAACAACTTAACCGGCGGAAAATATTTTTTTGAAAAAATCCCTAAGCCCCAGGGTCAGAATTTCAGCAAAAATCTGACTTTTGGCAATTCACTCAAAAATGATGCCAGAAGCTTGCAAATGCTCCCCTGAAAGGTTTGGCAGTCGAAACAGAAGGCTTTTTATCACAGGACAAGAAATCAGCCCTCAACAACTTAACCAGCGGAAAATATTTTTTTGAAAAAATCCCTAAGCCCCGGGGTCAGAATTTCAGCAAAAATCTGACTTTTGGCAATTCACTCAAATAAGATTCCAGAAGCTTGCAAATGCTCCCCTGAAAGGTTTGGCAGTCGAAACAGAAGGCTTTTTATCACAGGACAGGAAATCAGCCCTCAACAACTTAACCGGCGGAAAATATTTTTTTGAAAAAATCCCTAAGCCCCGGGGTCAGAATTTCAGTAAAAATCTGACTTTTGGCAATTCACTCAAAAATGATGCCAGAAGCTTGCAAATGCTCCCCTGAAAGGTTTGGCAGTCGAAACAGAAGGCTTTTTATCACAGGACAAGAAATCAGCCCTCAACAACTTAACCGGCGGAAAATATTTTTTTGAAAAAATCCCTAAGCCCCGGGATCAGAATTTCAGCAAAAATCTGACTTTTGGCAATTCACTCAAAAATGATGCCAGAAGCTTGCAAATGCTCCCCTGAAAGGTTTGGCAGTCGAAACAGAAGGCTTTTTAACACAGGACAAGAAATCAGCCCTCAACAACTTAACCGGCAGAAAATATTTTTTTGAAAAAATCCCTAAGCCCCGGGGTCAGAATTTCATTAAAAATCTGACTTTTGGCAATTCACTCAAAACTGATGCCAGAAGCTTGCAAATTCTCCCCTGAAAGGTTTGGCAGTCGAAACAGAAGTCTTTTTATCACAGGACAAGAAATCAGCCCTCAACAACTTAACCGGCGGAAAATATTTTTTTGAAAAAATCCCTAAGCCCTGGGGTCAGTATTTCAGCAAAAATCTGACTTTTGGCAATTCACTCAAAAATGATGCCAGAAGCTGGCAAATGCTCCCCTGAAAGGTTTGGCAGTCGAAACAGAAGGCTTTTTATCACAGAACAAAAAATCAGCCCTCAAAAACTTAACCGGCGGAAAATATTTTTTTAAAAAAATCCCTAAGCCCCGGGGTCAGAATTTCAGCAAAAATCTGACTTTTGGCAATTCACTCAAAAATGATGCCAGAAGCTTACAAATGCTCCCCTGAAAGGTTTGGCAGTCGAAACAGAAGGCTTTTTATCACAGGACAAGAAATCAGCCCTCAAAAACTTAACCGGCGGAAAATATTTTTTTGAAAGAATCCCTAAGCCCCGGGGTCAGAATTTCAGCAAAAATCTGACTTTTGGCAATTCACTCAAAAATGATGCCAGAAGCTTGCAAATGCTCCCCTGAAAGGTTTGGCAGTCGAAACAGAAGGCTTTTTATCACAGGACAAGAAATCAGCCCTCAACAACTTAACCGGCGGAAAATATTTTTTTGAAAATATCCCTAACCCCCGGGGTCAGAATTTCAGTAAAAATCTGACTTTTGGCAATTCACTCAAAAATGATGCCAGAAGCTTGCAAATGCTCCCCTGAAAGGTTTGGCAGTCGAAATAGAAGGCTTTTTATCATAGGACAGGAAATCAGCCCTCAACAACTTAACCGGCGGAAAATATTTTTTTGAAAATATCCCTAACCCCCGGGGTCAGAATTTCAGTAAAAATCTGACTTTTGGCAATTCACTCAAAAATGATGCCAGAAGCTTGCAAATGCTCCCCTGAAAGGTATGGCAGTCGAAATAGAAGGCTTTTTATCACAGGACAGGAAATCAGCCCTCAACAACTTAACCGGCGGAAAATATTTTTTTGAAAATATCCCTAACCCCCGGGGTCAGAATTTCAGCAAAAATCTGACTTTTGGCAATTCACTCAAAAATGATGCCAGAAGCTTGCAAATGCTCCCCTGAAAGGATTGGGAGTCGAATCAGAAGGCTTTTTATCACAGGACAAGAAATCAGCCCTCAACAACTTAACCGGCGGAAAATATTTTTTTGAAAAAATCCCTAAGCCCCGGGGTCAGAATTTCAGCAAAAATCTGACTTTTGGCAATTCACTCAAAAATGATGCCAGAAGCTTGCAAATGCTCCCCTGAAAGGTTTGGCAGTCGAAACAGAAGGCTTTTTATCACAGGAGAAGAAATCAGCCCTCAACAACTTAATCGGTGGAAAATATTTTTTTGGAAAATTCCTAAGCCCCGGGGTCAGAATTTCAGCAAAAATCTGACTTTTGGCAATTCACTCAAAAATGATGCCAGAAGCTTGCAAATGCTCCCCTGAAAGGTTTAGCAGTCGAAACAGAAGTCTTTTTATCACAGGACAAGAAATCAGCCCTCAACAACTTAACCGGCGAAAAATATTTTTTTGAAAAAATCCCTAAGCCCCGGGGTCAGAATTTCAGCAAAAATCTGACTTTTGGCAATTCACTCAAAAATGATGCCAGAAGCTTGCAAATGCTCCCCTGAAAGGTTTGGCAGTCGAAACAGAAGGCTTTTTATCACAGGACAAGAAATCAGCCCTCAACAACTTAACCGGCGGAAAATATATATTTTTTAAATTCCTAAGCCCCGGGGTCAGAATTTCAGCAAAAATCTGACTTTTGGCGATTCACTCAAAAATGATGCCAGAAGCTTGCAAATGCTCCCCTGAAAGGTTTGGCAGTCGAAACAGAAGTCTTTTTATCACAGGACAAGAAATCAGCCCTCAACAACTTAACCGGCGAAAAATATTTTTTTGAAAAAATCGCTAAGCCCCGGGGTCAGAATTTCAGTAAAAATCTGACTTTTGGCAATTCACTCAAAAATGATGCCAAAAGCTTGCAAATGCTCCCCTGAAAGGTTTGGCAGTCGAAACAGAAGGCTTTTTATCACAGGACAAGAAATCAGCCCTCAACAACTTAACCGGCGGAAAATATTTTTTTGAAAAATCCCTAAGCCCCGGGGTCAGAATTTCAGCAAAAATCTGACTTTTGGCAATTCACTCAAAAATGATGCCAGAAGCTTGCAAATGCTCCCCTGAAAGGTTTGGCAGTCGAAACAGAAGGCTTTTTATCACAGGACAAGAAATCAGCCCTCAACAACTTAACCAGCGGAAAATATTTTTTTGAAAAAATCCCTAAGCCCCGGGGTCAGAATTTCAGCAAAAATCTGACTTTTGGCAATTCACTCAAAAATGATGCCAGAAGCTTGCAAATGCTCCCCTGAAAGGTTTGGCAGTCGAAACAGAAGGCTTTTTATCACAGGACAAGAAATCAGCTCTCAACAACTTAACCGGCGGAAAATATTTTTTTGAAAAAATCCCTAAGCCCCGGGGTCAGAATTTCAGCAAAAATCTGACTTTTGGCAATTCACTCAAAAATGATGCCAGAAGCTTGCAAATGCTCCCCTGAAAGGTTTGGCAGTCGAAACAGAAGGCTTTTTATCACAGGACAAGAAATCAGCCCTCAACAACTTAACCGGCGGAAAATATTTTTTTGAAAAAATCCCTAAGCCCCGGGGTCAGAATTTCAGCAAAAATCTGACTTTTGTCGATTCACTCAAAAATGATGCCAGAAGCTTGCAAATGCTCCCCTGAAAGGATTGGGAGTCGAAACAGAAGGCTTTTTATCACAGGACAAGAAATCAGCCCTCAACAACTTAACCGGCGGAAAATATTTTTTTGAAAAAATCCCTAAGCCCCAGGGTCAGAATTTCAGCAAAAATCTGACTTTTGGCAATTCACTCAAAAATGATGCCAGAAGCTTGCAAATGCTCCCCTGAAAGGTTTGGCAGTCGAAACAGAAGGCTTTTTATCACAGGACAAGAAATCAGCCCTCAACAACTTAACCGGCGGAAAATATTTTTTTGAAAAAATCCCTAAGCCCCAGGGTCAGAATTTCAGCAAAAATCTGACTTTTGGCAATTCACTCAAAAATGATGCCAGAAGCTTGCAAATGCTCCCCTGAAAGGTTTGGCAGTCGAAACAGAAGGCTTTTTATCACAGGACAAGAAATCAGCCCTCAACAACTTAACCGGCGGAAAATATTTTTTTGAAAAAATCCCTAAGCCCCGGGGTCAGAATTTCAGCAAAAATCTGACTTTTGGCAATTCACTCAAAAATGATGCCAGAAGCTTGCAAATGCTCCCCTGAAAGGTTTGGCAGTGGAAACAGAAGGCTTTTTATCACAGGACAAGAAATCAGCCCTCAACAACTTAACCGGCGGAAAATATTTTTTTGAAAAAATCCCTAAGCCCCGGGGTCAGAATTTCAGCAAAAATCTGACTTTTGGCAATTCACTCAAAAATGATGCCAGAAGCTGGCAAATGCTCCCCTGAAAGGTTTGGCAGTCGAAACAGAAGGCTTTTTATCACAGGACAAGAAATCAGCCCTCAACAACTTAACCGGCGGAAAATATATATTTTTTAAATTCCTAAGCCCCGGGGTCAGAATTTCAGCAAAAATCTGACTTTTGGCAATTCACTCAAAAATGATGCCAGAAGCTTGCAAATGCTCCCCTGAAAGGTTTGGCAGTCGAAACAGAAGGCTTTTTATCACAGGACAAGAAATCAGCCCTCAACAACTTAACCGGCGGAAAATATTTTTTTGAAAATATCCCTAACCCCCGGGGTCAGAATTTCAGTAAAAATCTGACTTTTGGCAATTCACTCAAAAATGATGCCAGAAGCTTGCAAATGCTCCCCTGAAAGGTTTGGCAGTCGAAATAGAAGGCTTTTTATCATAGGACAGGAAATCAGCCCTCAACAACTTAACCGGCGGAAAATATTTTTTTGAAAATATCCCTAACCCCCGGGGTCAGAATTTCAGTAAAAATCTGACTTTTGGCAATTCACTCAAAAATGATGCCAGAAGCTTGCAAATGCTCCCCTGAAAGGTATGGCAGTCGAAATAGAAGGCTTTTTATCACAGGACAGGAAATCAGCCCTCAACAACTTAACCGGCGGAAAATATTTTTTTGAAAATATCCCTAACCCCCGGGGTCAGAATTTCAGCAAAAATCTGACTTTTGGCAATTCACTCAAAAATGATGCCAGAAGCTTGCAAATGCTCCCCTGAAAGGATTGGGAGTCGAATCAGAAGGCTTTTTATCACAGGACAAGAAATCAGCCCTCAACAACTTAACCGGCGGAAAATATTTTTTTGAAAAAATCCCTAAGCCCCGGGGTCAGAATTTCAGCAAAAATCTGACTTTTGGCAATTCACTCAAAAATGATGCCAGAAGCTTGCAAATGCTCCCCTGAAAGGTTTGGCAGTCGAAACAGAAGGCTTTTTATCACAGGAGAAGAAATCAGCCCTCAACAACTTAATCGGTGGAAAATATTTTTTTGGAAAATTCCTAAGCCCCGGGGTCAGAATTTCAGCAAAAATCTGACTTTTGGCAATTCACTCAAAAATGATGCCAGAAGCTTGCAAATGCTCCCCTGAAAGGTTTAGCAGTCGAAACAGAAGTCTTTTTATCACAGGACAAGAAATCAGCCCTCAACAACTTAACCGGCGAAAAATATTTTTTTGAAAAAATCCCTAAGCCCCGGGGTCAGAATTTCAGCAAAAATCTGACTTTTGGCAATTCACTCAAAAATGATGCCAGAAGCTTGCAAATGCTCCCCTGAAAGGTTTGGCAGTCGAAACAGAAGGCTTTTTATCACAGGACAAGAAATCAGCCCTCAACAACTTAACCGGCGGAAAATATATATTTTTTAAATTCCTAAGCCCCGGGGTCAGAATTTCAGCAAAAATCTGACTTTTGGCGATTCACTCAAAAATGATGCCAGAAGCTTGCAAATGCTCCCCTGAAAGGTTTGGCAGTCGAAACAGAAGGCTTTTTATCACAGGACAAGAAATCAGCTCTCAACAACTTAACCGGCGGAAAATATTTTTTTGAAAAAATCCCTAAGCCCCGGGGTCAGAATTTCAGCAAAAATCTGACTTTTGGCAATTCACTCAAAAATGATGCCAGAAGCTTGCAAATGCTCCCCTGAAAGGTTTGGCAGTCGAAACAGAAGGCTTTTTATCACAGGACAAGAAATCAGCCCTCAACAACTTAACCGGCGGAAAATATTTTTTTGAAAAAATCCCTAAGCCCCGGGGTCAGAATTTCAGCAAAAATCTGACTTTTGTCGATTCACTCAAAAATGATGCCAGAAGCTTGCAAATGCTCCCCTGAAAGGATTGGGAGTCGAAACAGAAGGCTTTTTATCACAGGACAAGAAATCAGCCCTCAACAACTTAACCGGCGGAAAATATTTTTTTGAAAAAATCCCTAAGCCCCAGGGTCAGAATTTCAGCAAAAATCTGACTTTTGGCAATTCACTCAAAAATGATGCCAGAAGCTTGCAAATGCTCCCCTGAAAGGTTTGGCAGTCGAAACAGAAGGCTTTTTATCACAGGACAAGAAATCAGCCCTCAACAACTTAACCGGCGGAAAATATTTTTTTGAAAAAATCCCTAAGCCCCGGGGTCAGAATTTCAGCAAAAATCTGACTTTTGGCAATTCACTCAAAAATGATGCCAGAAGCTGGCAAATGCTCCCCTGAAAGGTTTGGCAGTCGAAACAGAAGGCTTTTTATCACAGGACAAGAAATCAGCCCTCAACAACTTAACCAGCGGAAAATATTTTTTTGAAAAAATCCCTAAGCCCCGGGGTCAGAATTTCAGCAAAAATCTGACTTTTGGCAATTCACTCAAAAATGATGCCAGAAGCTTGCAAATGCTCCCCTGAAAGGTTTGGCAGTCGAAACAGAAGGCTTTTTATCACAGGACAAGAAATCAGCTCTCAACAACTTAACTGGCGGAAAATATTTTTTTGAAAAAATCCCTAAGCCCCGGGGTCAGAATTTCAGCAAAAATCTGACTTTTGGCAATTCACTCAAAAATGATGCCAGAAGCTTGCAAATGCTCCCCTGAAAGGTTTGGCAGTCGAAACAGAAGGCTTTTTATCACAGGACAAGAAATCAGCCCTCAACAACTTAACCGGCGGAAAATATTTTTTTGAAAAAATCCCTAAGCCCCGGGGTCAGAATTTCAGCAAAAATCTGACTTTTGGCAATTCACTCAAAAATGATGCCAGAAGCTTGCAAATGCTCCCCTGAAAGGTTTGGCAGTCGAAACAGAAGGCTTTTTATCACAGGACAGGAAATCAGCCCTCAACAACTTAACCGGCGGAAAATATTTTTTTGAAAAAATCCCTAAGCCCCGGGGTCAGAATTTCAGCAAAAATCTGACTTTTGGCAATTCACTCAAAAATGATGCCAGAAGCTGGCAAATGCTCCCCTGAAAGGTTTGGCAGTCGAAACAGAAGGCTTTTTATCACAGGACAAGAAATCAGCCCTCAACAACTTAACCAGCGGAAAATATTTTTTTGAAAAAATCCCTAAGCCCCGGGGTCAGAATTTCAGCAAAAATCTGACTTTTGGCAATTCACTCAAAAATGATGCCAGAAGCTTGCAAATGCTCCCCTGAAAGGTTTGGCAGTCGAAACAGAAGGCTTTTTATCACAGGACAAGAAATCAGCTCTCAACAACTTAACCGGCGGAAAATATTTTTTTGAAAAAATCCCTAAGCCCCGGGGTCAGAATTTCAGCAAAAATCTGACTTTTGGCAATTCACTCAAAAATGATGCCAGAAGCTTGCAAATGCTCCCCTGAAAGGTTTGGCAGTCGAAACAGAAGGCTTTTTATCACAGGACAAGAAATCAGCCCTCAACAACTTAACCGGCGGAAAATATTTTTTTGAAAAAATCCCTAAGCCCCGGGGTCAGAATTTCAGCAAAAATCTGACTTTTGTCGATTCACTCAAAAATGATGCCAGAAGCTTGCAAATGCTCCCCTGAAAGGATTGGGAGTCGAAACAGAAGGCTTTTTATCACAGGACAAGAAATCAGCCCTCAACAACTTAACCGGCGGAAAATATTTTTTTGAAAAAATCCCTAAGCCCCAGGGTCCGAATTTCAGCAAAAATCTGACTTTTGGCAATTCACTCAAAAATGATGCCAGAAGCTTGCAAATGCTCCCCTGAAAGGTTTGGCAGTCGAAACAGAAGGCTTTTTATCACAGGACAAGAAATCAGCCCTCAACAACTTAACCGGCGGAAAATATTTTTTTGAAAAAATCCCTAAGCCCCAGGGTCAGAATTTCAGCAAAAATCTGACTTTTGGCAATTCACTCAAAAATGATGCCAGAAGCTTGCAAATGCTCCCCTGAAAGGTTTGGCAGTCGAAACAGAAGGCTTTTTATCACAGGACAAGAAATCAGCCCTCAACAAGTTAACCGGCGGAAAATATTTTTTTGAAAAAATCCCTAAGCCCCGGGGTCAGAATTTCAGCAAAAATCTGACTTTTGGCAATTCACTCAAAAATGATGCCAGAAGCTTGCAAATGCTCCCCTGAAAGGTTTGGCAGTGGAAACAGAAGGCTTTTTATCACAGGACAAGAAATCAGCCCTCAACAACTTAACCGGCGGAAAATATTTTTTTGAAAAAATCCCTAAGCCCCGGGGTCAGAATTTCAGCAAAAATCTGACTTTTGGCAATTCACTCAAAAATGATGCCAGAAGCTGGCAAATGCTCCCCTGAAAGGTTTGGCAGTCGAAACAGAAGGCTTTTTATCACAGGACAAGAAATCAGCCCTCAACAACTTAACCAGCGGAAAATATTTTTTTGAAAAAATCCCTAAGCCCCGGGGTCAGAATTTCAGCAAAAATCTGACTTTTGGCAATTCACTCAAAAATGATGCCAGAAGCTTGCAAATGCTCCCCTGAAAGGTTTGGCAGTCGAAACAGAAGGCTTTTTATCACAGGACAAGAAATCAGCTCTCAACAACTTAACCGGCGGAAAATATTTTTTTGAAAAAATCCCTAAGCCCCGGGGTCAGAATTTCAGCAAAAATCTGACTTTTGGCAATTCACTCAAAAATGATGCCAGAAGATTGCAAATGCTCCCCTGAAAGGTTTGGCAGTCGAAACAGAAGGCTTTTTATCACAGGACAAGAAATCAGCCCTCAACAACTTAACCGGCGGAAAATATTTTTTTGAAAAAATCCCTAAGCCACGGGGTCAGAATTTCAGCAAAAATCTGACTTTTGGCAATTCACTCAAAAATGATGCCAGAAGCTTGCAAATGCTCCCCTGAAAGGTTTGGCAGTCGAAACAGAAGGCTTTTTATCACAGGACAAGAAATCAGCCCTCAACAACTTAACCGGCGGAAAATATTTTTTTGAAAAAATCCCTAAGCCCCGGGGTCAGAATTTCAGCAAAAATCTGACTTTTGGCAATTCACTCAAAAATGATGCCAGAAGCTTGCAAATGCTCCCCTGAAAGGTTTGGCAGTCGAAACAGAAGGCTTTTTATCACAGGACAAGAAATCAGCCCTCAACAACTTAACCGGCGGAAAATATTTTTTTGAAAAAATCCCTAAGCCCCGGGGTCAGAATTTCAGCAAAAATCTGACTTTTGGCAATTCACTCAAAAATGATGCCAGAAGCTTGCAAATGCTCCCCTGAAAGGTTTGGCAGTCGAAACAGAAGGCTTTTTATCACAGGACAAGAAATCAGCCCTCAGCAACTTAACCGGCGGAAAATATTTTTTTGAAAAAATCCCTAAGCCCCGGGGTCAGAATTTCAGCAAAAATCTGACTTTTGGCGATTCACTCAAAAATGATGCCAGAAGCTTGCAAATGCTCCCGTGAAAGGATTGGCAGTCGAAACAGAAGGCTTTTTATCACAGGACAAGAAATCAGCCCTCAACAACTTAACCGGCGGAAAATATTTTTTTGAAAAAATCCCTAAGCCCCAGGGTCAGAATTTCAGCAAAAATCTGACTTTTGGCAATTCACTCAAAAATGATGCCAGAAGCTTGCAAATGCTCCCCTGAAAGGTTTGGCAGTCGAAACAGAAGGCTTTTTATCACAGGACAAGAAATCAGCCCTCAACAACTTAACCGGCGGAAAATATTTTTTTGAAAAAATCCCTAAGCCCCGGGGTCAGAATTTCAGCAAAAATCTGACTTTTGGCAATTCACTCAAAAATGATGCCAGAAGCTTGCAAATGCTCCCCTGAAAGGTTTGGCAGTGGAAACAGAAGGCTTTTTATCACAGGACAAGAAATCAGCCCTCAACAACTTAACCGGCGGAAAATATTTTTTTGAAAAAATCCCTAAGCCCCGGGGTCAGAATTTCAGCAAAAATCTGACTTTTGGCAATTCACTCAAAAATGATGCCAGAAGCTTGCAAATGCTCCCCTGAAAGGTTTGGAAGTCGAAACAGAAGGCTTTTTATCACAGGACAAGAAATCAGCTCTCAACAACTTAACCGGCGGAAAATATTTTTTTGAAAAAATCCCTAAGCCCCGGGGTCAGAATTTCAGCAAAAATCTGACTTTTGGCAATGCACTCAAAAATGATGCCAGAAGCTTGCAAATGCTCCCCTGAAAGGTTTGGCAGTGGAAACAGAAGGCTTTTTATCACAGGACAAGAAATCAGCCCTCAACAACTTAACCGGCGGAAAATATTTTTTTGAAAAAATCCCTAAGCCCCGGGGTCAGAATTTCAGCAAAAATCTGACTTTTGGCAATTCACTCAAAAATGATGCCAGAAGCTTGCAAATGCTCCCCTGAAAGGTTTGGCAGTCGAAACAGAAGGCTTTTTATCACAGGACAAGAAATCAGCCCTCAACAACTTAACCGGCGGAAAATATTTTTTTGAAAAAATCCCTAAGCCCCGGGGTCAGAATTTCAGCAAAAATCTGACTTTTGGCAATTCACTCAAAAATGATGCCAGAAGCTTGCAAATGCTCCCCTGAAAGGATTGGCAGTCGAAACAGAAGGCTTTTTATCACAGGACAAGAAATCAGCCCTCAACAACTTAACCGGCGGAAAATATTTTTTTGAAAAAATCCCTAAGCCCCAGGGTCAGAATTTCAGCAAAAATCTGACTTTTGGCAATTCACTCAAAAATGATGCCAGAAGCTTGCAAATGCTCCCCTGAAAGGTTTGGCAGTCGAAACAGAAGGCTTTTTATCACAGGACAAGAAATCAGCCCTCAACAACTTAACCGGCGGAAAATATTTTTTTGAAAAAATCCCTAAGCCCCGGGGTCAGAATTTCAGCAAAAATCTGACTTTTGGCAATTCACTCAAAAATGATGCCAGAAGCTTGCAAATGCTCCCCTGAAAGGTTTGGCAGTGGAAACAGAAGGCTTTTTATCACAGGACAAGAAATCAGCCCTCAACAACTTAACCGGCGGAAAATATTTTTTTGAAAAAATCCCTAAGCCCCGGGGTCAGAATTTCAGCAAAAATCTGACTTTTGGCAATTCACTCAAAAATGATGCCAGAAGCTGGCAAATGCTCCCCTGAAAGGTTTGGCAGTCGAAACAGAAGGCTTTTTATCACAGGACAAGAAATCAGCCCTCAACAACTTAACCAGCGGAAAATATTTTTTTGAAAAAATCCCTAAGCCCCGGGGTCAGAATTTCAGCAAAAATCTGACTTTTGGCAATTCACTCAAAAATGATGCCAGAAGCTTGCAAATGCTCCCCTGAAAGGTTTGGCAGTCGAAACAGAAGGCTTTTTATCACAGGACAAGAAATCAGCTCTCAACAACTTAACCGGCGGAAAATATTTTTTTGAAAAAATCCCTAAGCCCCGGGGTCAGAATTTCAGCAAAAATCTGACTTTTGGCAATTCACTCAAAAATGATGCCAGAAGCTTGCAAATGCTCCCCTGAAAGGTTTGGCAGTCGAAACAGAAGGCTTTTTATCACAGGACAAGAAATCAGCTCTCAACAACTTAACCGGCGGAAAATATTTTTTTGAAAAAATCCCTAAGCCCCGGGGGTCAGAATTTCAGCAAAAATCTGACTTTTGGCAATTCACTCAAAAATGATGCCAGAAGCTTGCAAATGCTCCCCTGAAAGGATTGGGAGTCGAAACAGAAGGCTTTTTATCACAGGACAAGAAATCAGCCCTCAACAACTTAACCGGCGGAAAATATTTTTTTGAAAAAATCCCTAAGCCCCGGGGTCAGAATTTCAGCAAAAATCTGACTTTTGGCAATTCACTCAAAAATGATGCCAGAAGCTTACAAATGCTCCCCTGAAAGGTTTGGCAGTCGAAACAGAAGGCTTTTTATCACAGGACAAGAAATCAGCCCTCAACAACTTAACCGGCGGAAAATATTTTTTTGAAAAAATCCCTAAGCCCCGGGGTCAGAATTTCAGCAAAAATCTGACTTTTGGCGATTCACTCAAAAATGATGCCAGAAGCTTGCAAATGCTCCCCTGAAAGGATTGGGAGTCGAAACAGAAGGCTTTTTATCACAGGACAAGAAATCAGCCCTCAACAACTTAACCGGCGGAAAATATTTTTTTGAAAAAATCCCTAAGCCCCAGGGTCAGAATTTCAGCAAAAATCTGACTTTTGGCAATTCACTCAAAAATGATGCCAGAAGCTTGCAAATGCTCCCCTGAAACGTTTGGCAGTCGAAACAGAAGGCTTTTTATCACAGGACAAGAAATCAGCCCTCAAAAACTTAACCGGCGGAAAATATTTTTTTGAAAAAATCCCTAAGCCCCGGGGTCAGAATTTCAGCAAAAATCTGACTTTTGGCAATTCACTCAAAAATGATTCCAGAAGCTTGCAAATGCTCCCCTGAAAGGTTTGGGAGTCAAAACAGAAGGCTTTTTATCACAGGACAAGAAATCAGCCCTCAACAACTTAACTGGCGGAAAATATATTTTTTCGATAAAATCCCCAAGCCCCGGGGTCAGAATTTCAGCAAAAATCTGACTTTTGGCAATTCACTCAAAAATGGTACCAACCGTTTGCAATTGCTCCCCTGAAAGGGTTGGCAGTCGAAACAGAAGGCTTTTTATCAAAGGACAAGAAATCAGCCCTCAACAACTTAACCGGCGGAAAATATTTTTTTGAAAATATCCCTAAGCCCCGGGGTCAGAATTTCAGCAAAAAGCTGACTTTTGGCAATTCACTCAAAAATGATGCCAGAAGCTTGCAAATGCTCCCCTGAACGGATTGGGAGTCGAAACAGAAGGCTTTTTATCAAAGGACAAGAAATCAGCCCTCAACAACTTAACCGGCGGAAAATATTTTTTTGAAAAAATCCCTAAGCCCCGGGGTCAGAATTTCAGCAAAAATCTGACTTTTGGCGATTCACTCAAAAATGATGCCAGAAGCTTGCAAATGCTCCCCTGAAAGGTTTGGCAGTCGAAACAGAAGTCTTTTTATCACAGGACAAGAAATCAGCCCTCAACAACTTAACCGGCGGAAAATATTTTTTTGAAAAAATCCCTAAGCCCCGGGGTCAGAATTTCAGCAAAAATCTGACTTTTGGCAATTCACTCAAAAATAATGCCAGAAGCTTGCAAATGCTCCCCTGAAAGGTTTGGCAGTCGAAACAGAAGGCTTTTTATCACAGGACAAGAAATCAGACCTTCAACAACTTAACCGGCGGGAAATATTTTTTTGAAAAAATCCCTAAGCCCCGGGGTCAGAATTTCAGTAAAAATCTGACTTTTGGCGATTCACTCAAAAATGATGCCATAAGCTTGCAAATGCTCCCCTGACAGGATTGGGAGTCGAAACAGAAGGCTTTTTATCACAGGACAAGAAATCAGTCCTCAACAACTTAACCGGCGGAAAATATTTTTTTGAAAAAATCCCTAAGCCCCGGGGTCAGAATTTCAGCAAAAATCTGACTTTTCGCAATTCACACAAAAATGATGCCAGAAGCTTGCAAATGCTCCCCTGAAATGTTTGGCAGTCGAAACAGAAGTCTTTTTATCACAGAACAAGAAATCAGCCCTCAACAACTTAACCGGCGGAAAATATTTTTTTGAAAAAATCCTAAGCCCCGGGGTCAGAATTTCAGCAAAAATCTGACTTTTGGCAATTCACTCAAAAATGATTCCAGAAGCTTGCAAATGCTCCCCTGAAAGGTTTGGCAGTCGAAACAGAAGGCTTTTTATCACAGGACAAGAAATCAGCCCTCAACAACTTAACCGGCGGAAAATATTTTTTTGAAAAAATCCCTAAGCCCCGGGGTCAGAATTTCAGCAAAAATCTGACTTTTGGCAATTCACTCAAAAATGGTACCACCCGGTTGCAAATGCTCCCCTGAAAGGTTTGGCAGTCGAAACAGAAGGCTTTTTATCACAGGACAAAAAATCAGCCCTCAACAACTTAACCGTCGGATTTTTTTTTTTTTTTTGAAAAAATCCCTAAGCCCCGGGGTCAGAATTTCAGCAAGAATCTGACTTTTGGCAATTCACTCAAAAATGATGCCAGAAGCTTGCAAATGCTCCCCTGAAAGGTTTGGCAGTCGAAACAGAAGGCTTTTTATCACAGGACAAGAAATCAGCCCTCAACAACTTAACCGGCAGAAAATATATTTTTTTGAAAAAATCCCTAAGCCCCGGGGTCAGAATTTCAGCAAAAATCTGACTTTTGGCGATTCACTCAAAAATGATGCCAGAAGCTTGCAAATGCTCCCCTGAAAGGATTGGGAGTCGAAACAGAAGGCTTTTTATCACAGGACAAGAAATCAGCCCTCAACAACTTAACAGGCGGAAAATATTTTTTTGAAAAAATCCCTAAGCCCCGGGGTCAGAATTTCAGCAAAAATCTGACTTTTGGCAATTCACTCAAAAATGATGACAGAAGCTTGCAAATGCTCCCCTGAAACGTTTGGCAGTCGAAACAGAAGGCTTTTTATCACAGGACAAGAAATCAGCCCTCAAAAACATAACCGGCGGAAAATATTTTTTTGAAAAAATCCCTAAGCCCCGGGGTCAGAATTTCAGCAAAAATCTGACTTTTGGCGATTCACTCAAAAATGATGCCAGAAGCTTGCAAATGCTCCCCTGAAAGGTTTGGCAGTCGAAACAGAAGGCTTTTTATCACAGGACAAGAAATCAGCCCTCAACAACTTAACCGGCGGAAAATATATTTTTTTGAAAAAATCCCTAAGCCCCGGGGTCAGAATTTCAGCAAAAATCTGACTTTTGGCAATTCACTCAAAAATGATGCCAGAAGCTTGCAAATGCTCCCCTGAAAGGATTGGGAGTCGAAACAGAAGGCTTTTTATCACAGGACAAGAAATCAGCCCTCAACAACTTAACCGGCGGAAAATATTTTTTTGAAAAAATCCCTAAGCCCCGGGGTCAGAATTTCAGCAAAAATCTGACTTTTGGCAATTCACTCAAAAATGATGCCAGAAGCTTGCAAATGCTCCCCTGAAACGTTTGGCAGTCGAAACAGAAGGCTTTTTATCACAGGACAAGAAATCAGCCCTCAAAAACATAACCGGCGGAAAGTATATTTTTTTGAAAAAATCCCTAAGCCCCGGGGTCAGAATTTCAGCAAAAATCTGACTTTTGGCGATTCACTCAAAAATGATGCCAGAAGCTTGCAAATGCTCCCCTGACAGGATTGGGAGTCGAAACAGAAGTCTTTTTATCACAGGACAAGAAATCAGCCCTCAACAACTTAACCGGCGGAAAATATTTTTTTGAAAAATTCCCTAAGCCCCGGGGTCAGAATTTCAGCAAAAATCTGACTTTTGGCAATTCACTCAAAAATGATGCCAGAAGCTTGCAAATGCTCCCCTGAAATGTTTGGCAGTCGAAACAGAAGTCTTTTTATCACAGAACAAGAAATCAGCCCTCAACAACTTAACCGGCGGAAAATATTTTTTTGAAAAAATCCCTAAGCCCCGGGGTCAGAATTTCAGCAAAAATCTGACTTTTGACAATTCACTCAAAAATAATGCCAGAAGCTTGCAAATGCTCCCCTGAAAGGGTTGGCAGTCGAAACAGAAGGCTTTTTATCAAAGGACAAGAAATCAGCCCTCAACAACTTAACCGGCGGGAAATATTTTTTTGAAAAAATCCCTAAGCCCCGGGGTCAGAATTTCAGCAAAAATCTGACTTTTGGCAATTCACTCAAAAATGATGCCAGAAGCTTGCAAATGCTCCCCTGAAACGTTTGGCAGTCGAAACAGAAGGCTTTTTATCACAGGACAAGAAATCAGCCCTCAAAAACATAACCGGCGGAAAGTATGTTTTTTTGAAAAAATCCCTAAGCCCCGGGGTCAGAATTTCAGCCAAAATCTGACTTTTGGCGATTCACTCAAAAATGATGCCAGAAGCTTGCAAATGCTCCCCTGAAAGGTTTGGCAGTCGAAACAGAAGGCTTTTTATCACAGGACAAGAAATCAGCCCTCAACAACTTAACCGGCGGAAAATATATTTTTTTGAAAAAATCCCTAAGCCCCGGGGTCAGAATTTCAGCAAAAATCTGACTTTTGGCGATTCACTCAAAATTGATGCCAGAAGCTTGCAAATGTTCCCCTGAAAGGTTTGGCAGTCGAAACAGAAGGCTTTTTATCACAGGACAAGAAATCAGCCCTCAACAACTTAACCGGCGGAAAATATTTTTTTGAAAAAATCCCTAAGCCCCGGGGTCAGAATTTCAGCAAAAATCTGACTTTTGGCAATTCACTCAAAAATAATGCCAGAAGCTTGCAACTGCTCCCCTGAAAGGTTTGGCAGTCTAAACAGAAGGCTTTTTATCACAGGACAAGAAATCAGTCCTCAAAAACTTAACCGGCGGAAAATATTTTTTTGAAAAAATCCCTAAGCCCCGGGGTCAGAATTTCAGCAAAAATCTGACTTTTGACAGTTCACTCAAAAATAATGCCAGAAGCTTGCAAATGCTCCCCTGAAAGGGTTGGCAGTCGAAACAGAAGGCTTTTTATCACAGGACAAGAAATCAGCCCTCAACAACTTAACCGGCGGAAAATATTTTTTTGAAAAAATCCCTAAGTCCCGGGGTCAGAATTTCAGCAAAAATCTGACTTTTGGCAATTCACTCAAAAATGATGCCAGAAGCTTGCAAATGCTCCCCTGAAAGTTTGGCAGTCGAAACAGAAGGCTTTTTATCACAGGACAAGAAATCAGTCCTCAACAACTTAACCGGCGGAAATTATTTTTTTGAAAAAATCCCTAAGCCCCGGGGTCAGAATTTCAGCAAAAATCTGACTTTTGGCGATTCACTCAAAAATGATGCCAGAAGCTTGCAAATGCTCCCCTGAAAGGATTGGGAGTCGAAACAGAAGGCTTTTTATCACAGGACAAGAAATCAGCCCTCAACAACTTAACAGGCAGAAAATATTTTTTTGAAAAAATCCCTAAGCCCCGGGGTCAGAATTTCAGCAAAAATCTGACTTTTGGCAATTCACTCAAAAATGATGCCAGAAGCTTGCAAATGCTTCCCTGAAACGTTTGGCAGTCGAAAAAGAAGGCTTTTTATCACAGGACAAGAAATCAGCCCTCAACAACTTAACCGGCGGAAAATATTTTTTTGAAAAAATCCCTAAGCCCCGGGGTCAGAATTTCAGCAAAAATCTGACTTTTGGCAATTCACTCAAAAATGATTCCAGAAGCTTGCAAATGCTCCCCTGAAAGGTTTGGGAGTCGAAACAGAAGGCTTTTTATCACAGGACAAGAAATCAGCCCTCAACAATTTAACCGGCGGAAAATATATTTTTTTGAAAAAATCCCTAAGCCCCGGGGTCAGAATTTCAGCAAAAATCTGACTTTTGGCGATTCACTCAAAAATGATGCCAGAAGCTTGCAAATGCTCCCCTGAAAGGTTTGGCAGTCGAAACAGAAGGCTTTTTATCACAGGACAAGAAATCAGCCCTCAACAACTTAACCGGCGGAAAATATTTTTTTGAAAAAATCCCTAAGCCCCGGGGTCAGAATTTCAGCAAAAATCTGACTTTTGGCAATTCACTCAAAAATGGTACCAACCGGTTGCAAATGCTCCCCTGAAAGGTTTGGCAGTCGAAACAGAAGGCTTTTTATCACAGGACAAGAAATCAGCCCTCAACAACTTAACCGGCGGAAAATATTTTTTTGAAAAAATCCCTAAGCCCCGGGGTCAGAATTTCAGCAAAAATCTGACTTTTGGCGATTCACTCAAAAATGATGCCAGATGCTTGCAAATGCTCCCCTGAAATGATTGGGAGTCGAAACAGAACGCTTTTTATCACAGGACAAGAAATCAGCCCTCAACAACTTAACCAGCGGAAAATATTTTTTTGAAAAAATCCCTAAGCCCCGGGGTCAGAATTTCAGCAAAAATCTGACTTTTGGCAATTCACTCAAAAATGACGCCAGAAGCTTGCAAATGCTCCCCTGAAAGGTTTGGCAGTCGAAACAGAAGGCTTTTTATCACAGGACAAGAAATCAGCCCTCAACAACTTAACCGGCGGAAAATATTTTTTTGAAAAAATCCCTAAGCCCCGGGGTCAGAATTTCAGCAAAAATCTGACTTTTGGCAATTCACTCAAAAATGATGCCAGAAGCTTGCAAATGTTCCCCTGAAAGGTTTGGCAATCGAAACAGAAGGCTTTTTATCACAGGACAAGAAATCAGCCCTCAACAACTTAACCGGCGGAAAATATTTTTTTGAAAAAATCCCTAAGCCCCGGGGTCAGAATTTCAGCAAAAATCTGACTTTTGGCAATTCACTCAAAAATGATGCCAGAAGCTTGCAAATGCTCCCCTGAAATGTTTGGCAGTCGAAACAGAAGTCTTTTTATCACAGAACAAGAAATCAGCCCTCAACAACTTAACCGGCGGAAAATATTTTTTTGAAAAAATCCCTAAGCCCCGGGGTCAGAATTTCAGCAAAAATCTGACTTTTGACAATTCACTCAAAAATAATGCCAGAGGCTTGCAAATGCTCCCATGAAAGGGTTGGCAGTCGAAACAGAAGGCTTTTTATCAAAGGACAAGAAATCAGCCCTCAACAACTTAACCGGCGGAAAATATTTTTTTGAAAAAATCCCTAAGCCCCGGGGTCAGAATTTCAGCAAAAATCTGACTTTTGCCAATTCACTCAAAAATGATGCCAGAAGCTTGCAAATGCTCCCCTGAAAGGTTTGGCAGTCGAAACAGAAGGCTTTTTATCACAGGACAAGAAATCAGCCCTCAACAACTTAACCGGCGGAAAATATTTTTTTGAAAAAATCCCTAAGCCCCGGGGTCAGAATTTCAGCAAAAATCTGACTTTTGGCAATTCACTCAAAAATGATGCCAGAAGCTTGCAAATGCTCCCCTGAAAGGTCTGGCAGTCGAAACAGAAGGCTTTTTATCACAGGACAAGAAATCAGCCCTCAACAACTTAACCGGCGGAAAATATTTTTTTGAAAAAATCCCTAAGCCCCGGGGTCAGAATTTCAGCAAAAATCTGACTTTTGGCGATTCACTCAAAAATGATGCCAGAAGCTTGCAAATGCTCCCCTGAAAGGATTGGGAGTCGAAACAGAACGCTTTTTATCACAGGACAAGAAATCAGCCTTCAACAACTTAACCAGCGGAAAATATTTTTTTGAAAAAATCCCTAAGCCCCGGGGTCAGAATTTCAGCAAAAATCTGACTTTTGGCAATTCACTCAAAAATGACGCCAGAAGCTTGCAAATGCTCCCCTGAAAGGTTTGGCAGTCGAAACAGAAGGCTTTTTATCACAGGACAAGAAATCAGCCCTCAACAACTTAACCGGCGGAAAATATTTTTTTGAAAAAATCCCTAAGCCCCGGGGTCAGAATTTCAGCAAAAATCTGACTTTTGGCAATTCACTCAAAAATGATGCCAGAAGCTTGCAAATGTTCCCCTGAAAGGTTTGGCAGTCGAAACAGAAGGCTTTTTATCACAGGACAAGAAATCAGCCCTCAACAACTTAACCGGCGGAAAATATTTTTTTGAAAAAATCCCTAATCCCCGGGGTCAGAATTTCAGCAAAAATCTGAGTTTTGGCAATTCACTCAAAAATAATGCCAGAAGCTTGCAACTGCTCCCCTGAAAGGTTTGGCAGTCTAAACAGAAGGCTTTTTATCACAGGACAAGAAATCAGTCCTCAAAAACTTAACCGGCGGAAAATATTTTTTTGAAAAAATCCCTAAGCCCCAGGGTCAGAATTTCAGCAAAAATCTGACTTTTGACAGTTCACTCAAAAATAATGCCAGAAGCTTGCAAATGCTCCCCTGAAAGGGTTGGCAGTCGAAACAGAAGGCTTTTTATCACAGGACAAGAAATCAGCCCTCAACACCTTAACCGGCGGAAAATATTTTTTTGAAAAAATCCCTAAGTCCCGGGGTCAGAATTTCAGCAAAAATCTGACTTTTGGCAATTCACTCAAAAATGATGCCAGAAGCTTGCAAATGCTCCCCTGAAAGTTTGGCAGTCGAAACAGAAGGCTTTTTATCACAGGACAAGAAATCAGTCCTCAACAACTTAACCGGCGGAAATTATTTTTTTGAAAAAATCCCTAAGCCCCGGGGTCAGAATTTCAGCAAAAATCTGACTTTTGGCGATTCACTCAAAAATGATGCCAGAAGCTTGCAAATGCTCCCCTGAAAGGATTGGGAGTCGAAACAGAAGGCTTTTTATCACAGGACAAGAAATCAGCCCTCAACAACTTAACAGGCAGAAAATATTTTTTTGAAAAAATCCCTAAGCCCCGGGGTCAGAATTTCAGCAAAAATCTGACTTTTGGCAATTCACTCAAAAATGATGCCAGAAGCTTGCAAATGCTTCCCTGAAACGTTTGGCAGTCGAAAAAGAAGGCTTTTTATCACAGGACAAGAAATCAGCCCTCAACAACTTAACCGGCGGAAAATATTTTTTTGAAAAAATCCCTAAGCCCCGGGGTCAGAATTTCAGCAAAAATCTGACTTTTGGCAATTCACTCAAAAATGATTCCAGAAGCTTGCAAATGCTCCCCTGAAAGGTTTGGGAGTCGAAACAGAAGGCTTTTTATCACAGGACAAGAAATGAGCCCTCAACAATTTAACCGGCGGAAAATATATTTTTTTGAAAAAATCCCTAAGCCCCGGGGTCAGAATTTCAGCAAAAATCTGACTTTTGGCGATTCACTCAAAAATGATGCCAGAAGCTTGCAAATGCTCCCCTGAAAGGTTTGGCAGTCGAAACAGAAGGCTTTTTATCACAGGACAAGAAATCAGCCCTCAAAAATTTAACCGGCGGAAAATATTTTTTTGAAAAAATCCCTAAGCCCCGGGGTCAGAATTTCAGCAAAAATCTGACTTTTGGCAATTCACTCAAAAATGATGCCAGAAGCTTGCAAATGCTCCCCTGAAAGGTCTGGCAGTCGAAACAGAAGGCTTTTTATCACAGGACAAGAAATCAGCCCTCAACAACTTAACCGGCGGAAAATATTTTTTTGAAAAAATCCCTAAGCCCCGGGGTCAGAATTTCAGCAAAAATCTGACTTTTGGCAATTCACTCAAAAATGATGCCAGAAGCTTGCAAATGCTCCCGTGAAAGGATTGGGAGTCGAAACAGAACGCTTTTTATCACAGGACAAGAAATCAGCCCTCAACAACTTAACCAGCGGAAAATATTTTTTTGAAAAAATCCCTAAGCCCCGGGGTCAGAATTTCAGCAAAAATCTGACTTTTGGCAATTCACTCAAAAATGACGCCAGAAGCTTGCAAATGCTCCCCTGAAAGGTTTGGCAGTCGAAACAGAAGGCTTTTTATCACAGGACAAGAAATCAGCCCTCAACAACTTAACCGGCGGAAAATATTTTTTTGAAAAAATCCCTAAGCCCCGGGGTCAGAATTTCAGCAAAAATCTGACTTTTGGCAATTCACTCAAAAATGATGCCAGAAGCTTGCAAATGTTCCCCTGAAAGGTTTGGCAGTCGAAACAGAAGGCTTTTTATCACAGGACAAGAAATCAGCCCTCAACAACTTAACCGGCGGAAAATATTTTTTTGAAAAAATCCCTAAGCCCCGGGGTCAGAATTTCAGCAAAAATCTGACTTTTGGCAATTCACTCAAAAATAATGCCAGAAGCTTGCAACTGCTCCCCTGAAAGGTTTGGCAGTCTAAACAGAAGGCTTTTTATCACAGGACAAGAAATCAGTCCTCAAAAACTTAACCGGCGGAAAATATTTTTTTGAAAAAATCCCTAAGCCCCGGGGTCACAATTTCAGCAAAAATCTGACTTTTGACAGTTCACTCAAAAATAATGCCAGAAGCTTGCAAATGCTCCCCTGAAAGGGTTGGCAGTCGAAACAGAAGGCTTTTTATCACAGGACAAGAAATCAGCCCTCAACAACTTAACCGGCGGAAAATATTTTTTTGAAAAAATCCCTAAGTCCCGGGGTCAGAATTTCAGCAAAAATCTGACTTTTGGCAATTCACTCAAAAATGATGCCAGAAGCTTGCAAATGCTCCCCTGAAAGTTTGGCAGTCGAAACAGAAGGCTTTTTATCACAGGACAAGAAATCAGTCCTCAACAACTTAACCGGCGGAAATTATTTTTTTGAAAAAATCCCTAAGCCCCGGGGTCAGAATTTCAGCAAAAATCTGACTTTTGGCGATTCACTCAAAAATGATGCCAGAAGCTTGCAAATGCTCCCCTGAAAGGATTGGGAGTCGAAACAGAAGGCTTTTTATCACAGGACAAGAAATCAGCCCTCAACAACTTAACAGGCAGAAAATATTTTTTTGACAAAATCCCTAAGCCCCGGGGTCAGAATTTCAGCAAAAATCTGACTTTTGGCAATTCACTCAAAAATGATGCCAGAAGCTTGCAAATGCTTCCCTGAAACGTTTGGCAGTCGAAAAAGAAGGCTTTTTATCACAGGACAAGAAATCAGCCCTCAACAACTTAACCGGCGGAAAATATTTTTTTGAAAAAATCCCTAAGCCCCGGGGTCAGAATTTCAGCAAAAATCTGACTTTTGGCAATTCACTCAAAAATGATTCCAGAAGCTTGCAAATGCTCCCCTGAAAGGTTTGGGAGTCGAAACAGAAGGCTTTTTATCACAGGACAAGAAATCAGCCCTCAACAATTTAACCGGCGGAAAATATATTTTTTTGAAAAAATCCCTAAGCCCCGGGGTCAGAATTTCAGCAAAAATCTGACTTTTGGCGATTCACTCAAAAATGATGCCAGAAGCTTGCAAATGCTCCCCTGAAAGGTTTGGCAGTCGAAACAGAAGGCTTTTTATCACAGGACAAGAAATCAGCCCTCAAAAATTTAACCGGCGGAAAATATTTTTTTGAAAAAATCCCTAAGCCCCGGGGTCAGAATTTCAGCAAAAATCTGACTTTTGGCAATTCACTCAAAAATGATGCCAGAAGCTTGCAAATGCTCCCCTGAAAGGTTTGGGAGTCGAAACAGAAGCCTTTTTATCACAGGACAAGAAATCAGCCCTCAACAACTTAACCGGCGGAAAATATATTTTTTTGAAAAAATCCCTAAGCCCCGGGGTCAGAATTTCAGCAAAAATCTGACTTTTGGCGATTCACTCAAAAATGATGCCAGAAGCTTGCAAATGCTCCCCTGAAAGGTTTGGCAGTCGAAACAGAAGGCTTTTTATCACAGGACAAGAAATCAGCCCTCAACAACTTAACCGGCGGAAAATATTTTTTTGAAAAAATCCCTAAGCCCCGGGGTCAGAATTTCAGCAAAAATCTGACTTTTGGCAATTCACACAAAAATGATGCCAGAAGCTTGCAAATGCTCCCCTGAAATATTTGGCAGTCGAAACAGAAGTCTTTTTATCACAGAACAAGAAATCAGCCCTCAACAACTTAACCGGCGGAAAATATTTTTTTGAAAAAATCCCTAAGCCCCGGGGTCAGAATTTCAGCAAAAATCTGACTTTTGACAATTCACTCAAAAATAATGCCAGAAGCTTGCAAATGCTCCCCTGAAAGGGTTGGCAGTCGAAACAGAAGGCTTTTTATCAAAGGACAAGAAATCAGCCCTCAACAACTTAACCGGCGGGAAATTTTTTTTTGAATAAATCCCTAAGCCCCGGGGTCAGAATTTCAGCAAAAATCTGACTTTTGGCAATTCACTCAAAAATGGTACCAACCGGTTGCAAATGCTCCCCTGAAAGGTTTGGCAGTCGAAACAGAAGGCTTTTTATCACAGGACAAGAAATCAGCCCTCAACAACTTAACCGGCGGAAAATATATTTTTTTGAAAAAATCCCTAAGCCCCGGGGTCAGAATTTCAGCAAAAATCTGACTTTTGGCGATTCACTCAAAAATGATGCCAGAAGCTTGCAAATGCTCCCCTGACAGGATTGGGAGTCGAAACAGAAGGCTTTTTATCACAGGACAAGAAATCAGCCCTCAACAACTTAACCGGCGGAAAATATTTTTTTGAAAAAATCCCTAAGCCCCGGGGTCAGAATTTCAGCAAATATCTGACTTTTGGCAATTCACTCAAAAATGGTACCAACCGGTTGCAAATGCTCCCCTGAAAGGTTTCGCAGTCGAAACAGAAGTCTTTTTATCACAGGACAAGAAATCAGACCTTCAACAACTTAACTGGCGGGAAATATTTTTTTGAAAAAATCCCTAAACCCCGGGGTCAGAATTTAAGCAAAAATCTGACTTTTGGCAATTCACTCAAAAATGATGCCAGAAGCTTGCAAATGCTCCCCTGAAAGGGTTGGCAGTCGAAACAGAAGGCTTTTTATCAAAGGACAAGAAATCAGCCCTCAACAACTTAACAGGCAGAAAATATTTTTTTGAAAAAATCCCTAAGTCCCGGGGTCAGAATTTCAGCAAAAATCTGACTTGTGGCAATTCACTCAAAAATGATGCCAGAAGCTTGCAAATGCTCCCCTGAAAGCTTTGGCAGTCGAAACAGAAGGCTTTTTATCACAGAACAAGAAATCAGCCCTCAGCAACTTACCCGGCGGAAAATATTTTTTTGAAAAAATCCCTAAGCCCCGGGGTCAGAATTTCAGCAAAAATCTGACTTTTGGCAATTCACTCAAAAATGATGCCAGAAGCTTGCAAATGCTCCCCTGAAAGGTCTGGCAGTCGAAACAGAAGGCTTTTTATCACAGGACAAGAAATCAGCCCTCAACAACTTAACCGGCGGAAAATATTTTTTTGAAAAAATCCCTAAGCCCCGGGGTCAGAATTTCAGCAAAAATCTGACATTTGGCGATTCACTCAAAAATGATGCCAGAAGCTTGCAAATGCTCCCCTGAAAGGTTTGGCAGTCGAAACAGAAGGCTTTTTATCACAGGACAAGAAATCAGCCCTCAACAACTTATCCGGCGGAAAATATTTTTTTGAAAAAATCCCTAAGCCCCGGGGTCAGAATTTCAGCAAAAATCTGACTTTTGGCAATTCACTCAAAAATGACGCCAGAAGCTTGCAAATGCTCCCCTGAAAGGTTTGGCAGTCGAAACAGAAGGCTTTTTATCACAGGACAAGAAATCAGCCCTCAACAACTTAACCGGCGGAAAATATTTTTTTGAAAAAATCCCTAAGCCCCGCGGTCAGAATTTCAGCAAAAATCTGACTTTTGGCAATTCACTCAAAAATGATGCCAGAAGCTTGCAAATGTTCCCCTGAAAGGTTTGGCAGTCGAAACAGAAGGCTGTTTATCACAGGACAAGAAATCAGCCCTCAACAACTTAACCGGCGGAAAATATTTTTTTGAAAAAATCCCTAAGCCCCGGGGTCAGAATTTCAGCAAAAATCTGACTTTTGGCAATTCACTCAAAAATAATGCCAGAAGCTTGCAACTGCTCCCCTGAAAGGTTTGGCAGTCTAAACAGAAGGCTTTTTATCACAGGACAAGAAATCAGTCCTCAAAAACTTAACCGGCGGAAAATATTTTTTTGAAAAAATCCCTAAGCCCCGGGGTCAGAATTTCAGCAAAAATCTGACTTTTGGCAATTCACTCAAAAATAATGCCAGAAGCTTGCAAATGCTCCCCTGAAAGGGTTGGCAGTCGAAACAGAAGGCTTTTTATCACAGGACAAGAAATCAGCCCTCAACAACTTAACCGGCGGAAAATATTTTTTTGAAAAAATCCCTAAGTCCCGGGGTCAGAATTTCAGCAAAAATCTGACTTTTGGCAATTCACTCAAAAATTATGCCAGAAGCTTGCAAATGCTCCCCTGAAAGTTTGGCAGTCGAAACAGAAGGCTTTTTATCACAGGACAAGAAATCAGTCCTCAACAACTTAACCGGCGGAAATTATTTTTTTGAAAAAATCCCTAAGCCCCGGGGTCAGAATTTCAGCAAAAATCTGACTTTTGGCGATTCACTCAAAAATGATGCCAGAAGCTTGCAAATGCTCCCCTGAAAGGATTGGGAGTCGAAACAGAAGGCTTTTTATCACAGGACAAGAAATCAGCCCTCAACAACTTAACAGGCAGAAAATATTTTTTTGACAAAATCCCTAAGCCCCGGGGTCAGAATTTCAGCAAAAATCTGACTTTTGGCAATTCACTCAAAAATGATGCCAGAAGCTTGCAAATGCTTCCCTGAAACGTTTGGCAGTCGAAAAAGAAGGCTTTTTATCACAGGACAAGAAATCAGCCCTCAACAACTTAACCGGCGAAAAATATTTTTTTGAAAAAATCCCTAAGCCCCGGGGTCAGAATTTCAGCAAAAATCTGACTTTTGGCAATTCACTCAAAAATGATTCCAGAAGCTTGCAAATGCTCCCCTGAAAGGTTTGGGAGTCGAAACAGAAGGCTTTTTATCACAGGACAAGAAATCAGCCCTCAACAATTTAACCGGCGGAAAATATATTTTTTTGAAAAAATCCCTAAGCCCCGGGGTCAGAATTTCAGCAAAAATCTGACTTTTGGCGATTCACTCAAAAATGATGCCAGAAGCTTGCAAATGCTCCCCTGAAAGGTTTGGCAGTCGAAACAGAAGGCTTTTTATCACAGGACAAGAAATCAGCCCTCAAAAATTTAACCGGCGGAAAATATTTTTTTGAAAAAATCCCTAAGCCCCGGGGTCAGAATTTCAGCAAAAATCTGACTTTGGGCAATTCACTCAAAAATGATGCCAGAAGCTTGCAAATGCTCCCCTGAAAGGTTTGGGAGTCGAAACAGAAGGCTTTTTATCACAGGACAAGAAATCAGCCCTCAACAACTTAACCGGCGGAAAATATATTTTTTTGAAAAAATCCCTAAGCCCCGGGGTCAGAATTTCAGCAAAAATCTGACTTTTGGCAATTCACTCAAAAATGATGCCAGAAGCTTGCAAATGCTCCCCTGAAAGGTTTGGCAGTCGAAACAGAAGGCTTTTTATCACAGGACAAGAAATCAGCCCTCAAAAATTTAACCGGCGGAAAATATTTTTTTGAAAAAATCCCTAAGCCCCGGGGTCAGAATTTCAGCAAAAATCTGACTTTTGGCAATTCACTCAAAAATGATGCCAGAAGCTTGCAAATGCTCCCCTGAAAGGTTTGGGAGTCGAAACAGAAGGCTTTTTATCACAGGACAAGAAATCAGCCCTCAACAACTTAACCGGCGGAAAATATATTTTTTTGAAAAAATCCCTAAGCCCCGGGGTCAGAATTTCAGCAAAAATCTGACTTTTGGCAATTCACACAAAAATGATGCCAGAAGCTTGCAAATGCTCCCCTGAAATGTTTGGCAGTCGAAACAGAAGTCTTTTTATCACAGAACAAGAAATCAGCCCTCAACAACTTAACCGGCGGAAAATATTTTTTTGAAAAAATCCCTAAGCCCCGGGGTCAGAATTTCAGCAAAAATCTGACTTTTGACAATTCACTCAAAAATAATGCCAGAAGCTTGCAAATGCTCCCCTGAAAGGGTTGGCAGTCGAAACAGAAGGCTTTTTATCACAGGACAAGAAATCAGCCCTCAACAACTTAACCGGCGGAAAATATTTTTTTGAAAAAATCCCTAAGCCCCGGGGTCAGAATTTCAGCAAAAATCTGACTTTTGGCAATTCACTCAAAAATGGTACCAACCGGTTGCAAATGCTCCCCTGAAAGGTTTGGCAGTCGAAACAGAAGGCTTTTTATCACAGGACAAGTAATCAGCCCTCAACAACTTAACCGGCGGAAAATATATTTTTTTGAAAAAATCCCTAAGCCCCGGGGTCAGAATTTCAGCAAAAATTTGACTTTTGGCAATTCTCTCAAAAATGATGCCAGAAGCTTGCAAATGCTCCCCTGAAAGGTTTGGCAGTCGAAACAGAAGGCTTTTTATCACAGGACAAGAAATCAGCCCTCAAAAATTTAACCGGCGGAAAATATTTTTTTGAAAAAATCCCTAAGCCCCGGGGTCAGAATTTCAGCAAAAATTTGACTTTTGGCAATTCACTCAAAAATGATGCCAGAAGCTTGCAAATGCTCCCCTGAAAGGTTTGAGAGTCGAAACAGAAGGCTTTTTATCACAGGACAAGAAATCAGCCCTCAACAACTTAACCGGCGGAAAATATTTTTTTTTGAAAAAATCCCTAAGCCCCGGGGTCAGAATTTCAGCAAAAATCTGACTTTTGGCAATTCACTCAAAAATGATGCCAGAAGCTTGCAAATGCTCCCCTGAAAGGATTGGGAGTCGAAACAGAAGGCTTTTTATCACAGGACAAGAAATCAGCCCTCAACAACTTAACAGGCGGAAAATATTTTTTTGAAAAAATCCCTAAGCCCCGGGGTCAGAATTTCAGCAAAAATCTGACTTTTGGCAATTCACTCAAAAATGATGCCAGAAGCTTGCAAATGCTTCCCTGAAACGTTTGGCAGTCGAAACAGAAGGCTTTTTATCACAGGACAAGAAATCAGCCCTCAAAAACTTAACCGGCGGAAAATATTTTTTTGAAAAAATCCCTAAGCCCCGGGGTCAGAATTTCAGCAAAAATCTGACTTTTGACAATTCACTCAAAAATAATGCCAGAAGCTTGCAAATGCTCCCCTGAAAGGGTTGGCAGTCGAAACAGAAGGCTTTTTATCACAGGACAAGAAATCAGCCCTCAACAACTTAACCGGCGGAAAATATTTTTTTGAAAAAATCCCTAAGCCCCGGGGTCAGAATTTCAGCAAAAATCTGACTTTTGGCAATTCACTCAAAAATGGTACCAACCGGTTGCAAATGCTCCCCTGAAAGTTTTGGCAGTCGAAACAGAAGGCTTTTTATCACAGGACAAGTAATCAGCCCTCAACAACTTAACCGGCGGAAAATATATTTTTTTGAAAAAATCCCTAAGCCCCGGGGTCAGAATTTCAGCAAAAATTTGACTTTTGGCAATTCACTCAAAAATGATGCCAGAAGCTTGCAAATGCTCCCCTGAAAGGTTTGGCAGTCGAAACAGAAGGCTTTTTATCACAGGACAAGAAATCAGCCCTCAAAAATTTAACCGGCGGAAAATATTTTTTTGAAAAAATCCCTAAGCCCCGGGGTCAGAATTTCAGCAAAAATTTGACTTTTGGCAATTCACTCAAAAATGATGCCAGAAGCTTGCAAATGCTCCCCTGAAAGGTTTGAGAGTCGAAACAGAAGGCTTTTTATCACAGGACAAGAAATCAG